>NW_026000079.1:5296881-5304622 GCF_001458135.2 Marmota marmota marmota | reverse complement strand
GCCCCTCGGAAGCCCGGAGGCGGCCGGGACCGTCCCCCGCGCCTGGCCCGCCGGCGCTCGCAGCTTAGCTGCCGACCTCCTGGCCGTCGGATTACAGCGGTCCCTGTAATCCCAGCAGTCAGTCCTCCACCCTGCGACAGACCCGGTCCCTCCGAAGGTCGGGTGCGCGGACGAGGGGTGGCACGGAGGACGCTGGCCAGTGGCCACCTATAGATAGTAAAAGGACAAGTGTTTTTTTCTCTGTCTCTCTCTTTACCCCCCTCTCCCCCTCCCTAACAAGATTAGGGAGACAGGTTCTCTTTTCTTCCCCTTGAACAAACCCACCACAGGACGCAGCTATCTGCCTGAGGATCCAAGATCCCCTACCAGAGCGCACCTGGAAAGCAACCCTTGAAGTTTCTTTAAAATCCCTCTGTTCCTCCTGATGGGCGGAATCACAGCCTCTGGGACAGAAGTCCCCTGTGTTTCTCTTTTGTCATCAAAGCAATAAACCTTTTTTTTTCCCCCTTTTTCTCAAAACCATGTCCTCAGTATTAAATTGGCATGAATTGGCATCAAAGACAAGGACCAAAATTTCGGTAACAAAATTTGTACCCCAGGCGGGACTCTAGAACAGCCCTCACTCTGGCTTTCTCGGGCAGGCCTGGCACTCCAAGCAACCACACTTCCATGCTGAGGACGGAAGGCGAACTTTTTGAGAGCTGACAAGTCAGGACAGGGGCCAGGCGAGTGTGCCTGGGGTTGAACCAGAGGAGCTACTCCTGTGAGTCAAGGGAGGGACTGAGGGGTTGTCCCAGCAGCTGCTCCTTTTGCTTGGTGCATTCCCACCTTCCTTCCCTGAACTGCATGGATTGCTCCATCTTGCTCTGCTTTAAGAAAAAAGGAAACTATGCAGGAAAAGCACTGGGGCTGGGGCTGGGGCTGGGGCTCAGTGCTACAGCACTTGCCTCACTTATGTGAGGCACTGGGTTTGATCCTCAGCACCAATAAAAAATAAATTTATAAAATAAAGATATTGTGTCCATAAAAAAAAAAGTTGGGACATTTTGGCAGTTTGGTGAGACCCTATGGTGTACACACCAAGACCCTGATTCTACACATCTGGTTCCCCCTTGTGGGAACATCTGGTCTCTCTTGGTGGGGATATCTGTGGTGGTTGAGTGGGAGTTGGGAACTTGTTGGATTTTCCCCTATCTGTTCTATTTTAAACGTTCCCATCTGTTAGCCATGGGTTGGGGATCCTCTCTGTTTGTCTCTGTGTTTTTGTTGTTTCGGCCCTTTAGACATGAGCAATACTGTGTTGATCCTATAGATTGTTTTTTTTTGGGGGGGGGGCGGGGCGAAGATCTTGGCTGAATGGGCTACCTATAGTGGTAAACCTATCTAAGAAAAAGCTGATGTTTTACTGTAACAATCTGGTCTTTGAATAATTTTCTGAATTATTGCACAATCTTGCAGTTGAGAGTTGGTCTGTCAGAGATAAAACAAGTGAAAGATTCTGTATGTGCAGGCATATATGCAATTATGCAGTAAGGAGTCCAAACAGTCAGAAACTAAGTTGGATCCGAAAAGATGCTGCTTCTAATGTGTGAGCATAGGAGGACATGAAAAGAGGATTTAAAAATAAAATTCAAAAAAATCTTTTCTGTTAGCACAAAAGGACCGGGCCAGACTCACACTTCACGGATCATCTCAGCTTTTTATTCAGGAGCAAAGTTTCATGCAGGAACTGGGTGACTCACCTCTGATGGGCCCGCTTTCCTGGTGAACAGTGAGCCACTGGCCAGAAGTGGAGTTTGGGCTTATACAGGTTATACTGAGAGGTGGTTTAGTGGGCGTGTCAGTTTGGCACTCAGGAGTTTGGGTTTGTGGTTGGGGGTCCGTGGCCAGCACCTGGATAGAGATCAAAGCTTCCCAGAGACTCTCGTTCTAGGTTTGATGATGGAACACTATCACCCCACCTGTGGCCAGCATCTGAAAAGGATCTGTCTTGAAAGACATAAAAGCTATCAATGTATGGCTTTCTTTTTCACTCCCTCTCCCCAGGCCACACTATTTTTTTTTTTTTTTTTTTTTTTTTTTTTTCCGTTTTCCATATCTAACACTTTCAACCCATTGCTTACAGTCTGAGTGCTGTTCTCAGCCTGGCTCCAAGCAGCTGCAAATCATCCTGCTGTGGGTCAGGGACATCAGTCCTGGGGTGAGGGGCGGGGGAAATCTCAGGAAAGCTGCCTGGTCTACAGTGAAATGGGCAAAGAGGACCTGGCCTCTACTCCGCTTTCCAGCCACCCTTTGCTCATGGGAATAAAACTGGAGTTTGAGAAAAATGAAATCTATATGGCTCTAGGCCTCATTGATTTTCTTTCTGGGTTCTTCTTGTCTTATGGATTCAAAGAATGTAATCTATGGATGATGGCAGAGGACAAAAATAAAAGAAATAAAATTAGCCTTGAATGAGAGGAAAAAAAGATGGAACTCCCCTCAGATGCTGAAGCCTGGTAAATCAAGTCAGGTTGGATCTAGGAGGCCACTTTGAGTGAC
The DNA here is from genome assembly GCF_001458135.2 of Marmota marmota marmota. NCBI lineage: Eukaryota > Metazoa > Chordata > Mammalia > Rodentia > Sciuridae > Marmota > Marmota marmota. Next base: position 5,302,081 of record NW_026000079.1, on the reverse strand, counting down.
TCTGGGAAGTTGGAGACTGCCCCCTGAGAGACTGAAATGCTTTCAGAGCCCTTCCTCCACCCTATCAAGATAAACTTCGGGGTGGGTGGCACAGGCCTGTAATCCCAGTGGCTCTGGAGGCTGAGTCGGGTGGATCTCAAGTTCAAAGCCAGCCCCAACAATGGAAAGGTGCTAAGCAACTCAGTGAGACCCTGTCTCTAAATACAAAATAGGGCTGGGGATGTGGCTCAGTGGTTGAGTGCCCCTGAGTTCAATCCCTGGTACCAAAACAAAACAAAACAAAGATAACTTGACCCTGCTCCAACCTGTTGCTAAGGTAAACTGTCCCAGGGATTGTCACTCCCTACAGGGAGTTGTTAATTTCACCCCCTTCCTGCCCTATCACTCCTCCCCTGCCCCTTTAGCCCATCTGTTCATCACCTTTTGGCCATCCCACCAAGCATTTTCTGGGCCTAGTCACTATGCAGGAAGGAGAGAGAGAAGGGGGAGAGAGTGGAAGAACAAAAGAAGCCTAGGACATATAAAAAAGGTAAACCCCTCACCTCAGGATACCAGGATACCAGCCATGGCCCCCTTCTCCCTCCCAGGAGAAGTCTGTGTTACCCCTTTTAAATAAACCCTGCTTTATATGCTTGCCTCGGTGTGCTACCCTAATGGCCTACTTCAACACAGTGGGGAGGTAACTGGCATTATCAGTGTTTTCCCCTGAGCATACTAGTCTGGGGACTTAAGGCTTCTGGATAAAGACATTGATCAGAGTCCATGCTGAATAGACATTAAAAAAAGTATTGGGGCTAGGGCTGGGGCTGTAGCTCAGGGGTAGAGCACTTGCCTCGTATGTGTGAGGCACTGGGTTCAATTCTCAGCACCACATATGAATAAATAAAATAAAGGTCCATCAACAACTAAAAAAAAATGTTAAAAAAAAGTCTTGGAGCTAATTGTTGGAATCTATTCTGTACAGACGCTGGGAAGGTACTAAGGTTGTTGGCTTGGCCCATGACTTTTTATTTGGCTGTGTGCGTTTAGTCCTTAAGTCTGAGTTTTTCTGGAACCTCCATTTGGGTCCACCCCAGTTTCCATTTTCCTGCTACATTGGGACAAAGGAGTGGACTGGGAGGCTTTCGCTCACAGGGTTGTCTGTACATTTGAAAAAACCTTATTTGGAACCCATTAGACTCATTGTCTGATGATTAACTCGCCTATCTTAACTGGGGTGGAATATGAACTTTGCTAGTCACAAGGAATGCCTTTTAGGTCAAAGGGACTGTGAGAAGGATGATCAGTGTTACCTTAACCAGATTTGTGTTAGGAGGAAATAACTTGCCCTAGGGGGGAAAATAACCCCTTAAGAAGGAGGCATTCATTCTCTTCTGGACAGTGTTTAAAATGTAAATAGAGTCATCTTTGCCAGAGATCCTACTCTGCCTATTCTGCCTGTTAAAAAACCTCACAGCATTAAGTACCAATTTGTGCAAGACTGGAGAGCTATGAGATATTAAAGTGCTTTTAGAATTTTCTTGTCAGAGAAACAGATGACATAACATCTTGACCAGGCTTGATTTTCATGAATAACCTAAATATTTGTGACTAGAGATATGTATACATCTGAAACTAAATATGTTTGTCTGAGCCTTATCGAAATGTTCTATAAAAGTTTGTAAAATAAAAGTTCATATAGGTTTAACCGATAAGTGCCGTCTTTTTTACATTGCATCTGGCAAAAAAGGGCCACACTGCTTTTGGAAAAACTGGCTTATATCTATCTTCTTTGACTAAGTCTACTTCTGATTATTAACACTATTCCTAAATGTATGAGAGATTTAAGGCTATCTTTGATTTTTTATGAAAGTACTGCTAAACTCTGCAGACTGTAATTAATTATGGATCCTGAATTTTACCGTGAAAGTTAAACCTAATTAATATAAAGGACATCTGTGTAATTGTGACACTATTAGTTATTCTTTGTATATTAAATATATTATCCTAATATACAAGTTTTAAGATATAAAGCTTAGGAGATCACGTTTACCAAGCTGGTGCTCTTCAAACTAATGTTGTCTGAAATGATAATTTTAAACTTATAGAAATATATTTAATTGGAGATTTACTTATATTATTTAATATTCTGTAACTGGACATATTATCCATAAGATGTATTTTTACACTGGGATGGAAATTTACATGTATTTTGATCTGTTTAAAGGTTAATATTGTGAAACATGAAAACATTTTGCCACTTTCCCACACAAAGGGGTTGAAAGCTCTTAGCTTTTGTTAGATCCATGTTTCAGATTGATAGACCCAACCTGATCTTTTCTTAAAATTGGGAGCCATCTCGCCACAAAGCCATGAAAAGCTAATTTCGGCTTTACTATAAATTACTGCAAATTCTGAACCTGCTTGGAATGCCTGCCCAGGCCTTGAACTCACCCATGCCTGGCTCTCTGACCAGATAGCAGCCCTCTCTCAAACTTTAGTGAGGCCTCACAAATCTTGGCCTTCCCTGGTCAGATAACGACCCTCTCTGAGGCTCTAATGATCTTCATAAATTCTGATGTCGGGGCCAGCAAAAATGTAAACTACCATTAGTGTTATGCTCCTCAGAGTTCTGTTATCTGTAACCCCCCTTTGTGTAACTTTCTGGGCTATAAAGCTGGGCTGCAGGAAAGCTGCTGCTGCTGCCTTGTTCCCGCGGTTTTGGGTGGGAGAGGCAGCCCGGCCGGTCGAAATAATAAGCTTGCTTTAATTTGATTTTCATTGGAGTCAGTGGTCTTTTCTTGCGACCTGGTCTAACAAGATGTAATGTTGTATTGTGTTAACTAACATTCTGTTGGTTCTTTCTTCTTCTTCTTCTTCTTCTTCTTCTTCTTCTTCTTCTTCTTCTTCTTCTTCTTCTTCTTTTAAGATAGATAGATAGATAGATATATATATATATAGAGAGAGAGAGAGAATTTTTAATATTTATTTTTTAGTTTTTGGCAGACACAACATCTTTGTTTGTATGTGGTGCTGAGGATCGAACCTGGGCCGCACGCATGCCAGGCGAGCGCGCTACCGCTTGAGCTACATCCCAAGCCCTCTTTCTTCTTTTTTAAAATATTTTTAAAGTTGTCAGTAAGGGAGAAATTGAGGTAAGCTATGTGGATACAATGAGACATTCAGAGGTTGCCACAGTGGGACAAAGGTTGGGACAATCAAATAAAACCCTCAGTGCAGTAACCATTACCCTTTGTAGCATGGCATGTTTTTCTCTTCCTGTCCTTATGTTCCTTCAGAAAGACTATCAGGTGATACTGATTAAACCACAAGAGCAGAATGTTTGCACAAGATGAAACTATTACTTGCCGCAGTCTGGCTGGGCACAAAATCACGAGCCACTCAAACAGGAACAAACTTTATTTTGAAACTCCCCGCCAATGCCCCATACACTCCCGGGGAAAAAAAATGCCAACCGACACTTGCGGCGTTCTCCTGGACCAGCAACAGGAAATCCCTCCTCTGGAATTCCCTCCTACCACACTTCCCCAACCAATGGGAACTCTCCAGGAGTCCCGTAGCAGGCTGAGGTGGACAGCAAGGGTCTAATATCCATATGAATGCAGATCTTAACATAATCATATCATCTCAATGGCTTGCTGGTGGCACCTTTCAACCAAAAATGCCATGCATCATACTACTTGGCTATGGCTCTTAGCATCTCCCCCCTTCTGTTTAATTAAGCAACAAGCAATGTGGCTTAGAGACCGTGCCTGTTAGGTTGTCCAATTCAACATATGGTCCTTACCCGTCATCAGATGAACTGACCTCTAGGCGTCAGCCTCCTGTCTTAGGTTGGTACCACTGAAATTGGATCATACCCGTCACTGACTACCGGTCCAGCATATAGCCATACTCATGGATAGGCCTATGCACCAGTGGGGGGGTGAGGTTCTTTGCCTCACCTCTGTTGGCCCCCAAATTTAGACCATCACTAGTAGAAGGGAGGAGGATACAGAAATGCCACGACACCAAGCCAATTGACGGCTCCTTAGGAAAAATTGCATCACTGGTGACACATCAGCAAAGATACGCCAGCACTACCATAATTCGCTGCATCAACAGATAGATCACAATGCATACAAGTGATACACAGTCCAGGCAAGTTCTGCAAGCAGTTCAAAGCAGAGGAATCTATCAATATATCCATTTCCTCCCAAAATAAATCGACTCCTTGATTGAGCATCACTTGTTGAGTTATTATTCACTGATGCATCAGTTTATACAGTTTGTTGTGATAACTATCGAAGAAGCTGTAGTTTGGTTTCATCTTTGTCTTCACCGGCACTGGGATGAAGATAGGAATTCTGACAATGATGCTAAAAAAAAATTATGTAACATTCCAACAGGTACTAAGAAAACAATTTTCTGAACAATTTACATTATCCTGAACAGAATTATTAAATACAATGAAAAGGAAAGGTGAAAGTAAACAGACAGATCTGTTAACCTCCATATTTGTTCACATATTAAAACAATCCTCAACAGCTGTTTACCCAATTTAAATTAAACCATTAAAATCATGTGAATAAAAAAAAATTTGGATCCATTTTTTCATGAGTGCTCCTCATATATGATATATGGACATACGCACATACAGACATACAACACAAAACAGAAGTGTGCACACAGAACATACAACACGTAAGACAATAGTAAAGGCCTTGTAGCTTTACATAGGTGAAATCTCCATTGCAATGCTTAAAAACTCCACAGTCAAAAAATAAAACTGATCAGAAAAACATTAACCTAGGTCTGTATGAGCTCAAAAATAAAATAGAACTTTATGATGTGGGAAAAGGCAATAATAAAATAGATATTGAAAAAAGCATCCTGGTTAATCACTGTTGCAGATGTAAGAATAGCCAAGCTGGAGCTCTGGATATCAGCTGTTATGGATTTGAGTCAAATCATCTTCTTTTTGGTCTGTAGAAATCGCTTTAGTTAATCTCTCTGGAATCCAAATTGGCTGTTGTTCTCCCCGTGGAAACACACAAACAGAACCCCAACTCCAGACAATCACTGGGTCAGGACCTTTCCATTGTCTTGTTAGAATATCCTTCCAAAGTACCTTAGGCTTATGTCCATTTTTTGGATACATATGTCTTTCCACAGCACTAAGCCCTGATGAATCCAAATTTAAAAAGTTTAGAGTAAAAAG
>NW_026000079.1:5292189-5293779 GCF_001458135.2 Marmota marmota marmota | reverse complement strand
ATTGCCGCAGTCTGGCTGGGCACAAAATCACGAGCCACTCAAACAGGAACAAACTTTATTTTGAAACTCCCCGCCAATGCCCCGTATGCTCCTGGGGAAAAAAATGCCAACCGACACTTGCGGCGTTCTCCCGGACCAGCAACAGGAAATCCCTCCTCCGGACTTCCCTCCTACCGCACTTCCCCAACCAATGGGAACTCTCCAGGAGTCCCATCGCAGGCTGAGGTGGACAGCAGGGGTCTAATATCCATATGAACGCAGATCTTAACATAATCATATCATCTCAATGGCTTGCTGGTGTCACCTTTCAACCAAAAATGCCATGCATCATACTACTTGGCTATGGCTCTTAGCAATTACTGGTGAAAAACCTAAATAAACCCTCTAGCTTCACTTTCTGTGAGTTGACTTAAACATCTCTATTTCTGGAGATCCCACAGAGCTGGATAGTACAGCTAGTTTCCCACCAGCTGACTCTGTCTCCCACCTCTGACTGTGGGTTAAGTTGATAATACTAGTCTAAGCTACTCTTCAGGCACTGATAGCTTTTGCTGAAAACACTGACTCTTTTCTTGGGCTTGCAGATGTCCCATGGATGACTAGAATAGGATGAAAAATCTTTTAACCTCTGACTTTATGTTTGTCTCCTTTGCAGCCTTAACTTTTCGGTCAGATTCTGCTTGGCTCTCTGTGTAGACACGTGGTTGCCCATTGAGCTGATATGAGTTTCTTTCTATCCCACCTTTGCACTCTTGTGTGCGGCAGCTATTACAGCCTAGTGCCTAAAGTCCTTAACACCTATCATAAGGCCCAGACTGAGCCATCAGACCAGGATGTTTGCACAGGACAATGGTGCCAGCTGCCAGAGTAACTCAGTAGTTCCAGCTTTTATCACTTATCCCAGCTTTGATACCAGTTTTCATATTTCTTTGTGTTTGGAGTTCTTTGGAAATCTTGGAACTATGGATGTATAACTGACCAAATTTGGAAAATTCTTGGCTGATATTTCTTTTTTAAATAATTTATTTATTTTTAATTTTTTTTAAAAAAACATATTTTTAGTTGTAGATGGACACAATACGTTTATTTAATTTATTTATATGTGGTCCTAAAGCTTAACCTGTTAGGGTTTTTAGCCCCCCATTCCCTCCTGACCTGTGGGAGAAATTGGGGGAGCACACCCTGACCAGGACAGGCCAAGAAAGGTAAAGGTGGACTGGCCGCCCACACCCAGCCCTCCCTCCCTGGAGGACAATCAGACGAACCAGGGAGAACAGTCAAAGCAGGTTTAATGAGAAAACACACACAGCTAATATAATGTACAGGAGCCAATCAGGGTAAAGGTCAGCAGGGTGGGGAGAATTTACATCTACACCCATCCTACAGGCAGTAATGGGAGACATGAGCTGTCCGTGAGGGCAGAAGAGTTCTGAGCCTATCCTAGAGGTGGTCCGATTCTTCATCACAATCCACAGCAATGCCTTCTGGCTAATCGCCAGGTGCTCTCTTAGCCACATGTGGCCCCAGGACTGGGAAGCGGGTAGCAGCCAGCAAGTTAAGTTTCCTCTTTTCTGATGCAACATGCCCCAC
>NW_026000079.1:5271058-5291498 GCF_001458135.2 Marmota marmota marmota | reverse complement strand
CAAGCATTCTACCACTGAGCCACAACCCCAGGCTATTTTTAAAATTTTGAGATAGGGTTTTGTTAAGTTGGTAGGGCCTCCCTAAATTGCTGAGGCTGGCTTTGAACTTGCAATCTTCCTGCCTCAGCCTCTGGAGTTGCTGGGATTATAAGTGTGTGCTGCTACCCCTAGCTAGCTAAACTTTCTTTTCTTTTCTTTTTTTAATTTTTTGTTTTTTTTTTAGCTGACATTCATTTAATTATATTGTTTAAAAATATTTTATTAGTTCTTGATGGACGTTTATTTATTTATATGTGGTGCTGAGAATGGAACCCAGTGCCTCACACATGCTAGGTGAGGGCTGTAGAGCCACTGAGCCACAACCCCAGCCCCTTTAATTATATTTTTAGTTATCTCTTCTATCTCCTTTCTTTTGAGGACTCCAAATACTTGTATTTTAATTAGACCACTTAAACTTAGAGGGAGCTTAGCTGGGCGTGGCAGGGCATACCTGTAATCCCAGTGGCTCAACCTCAGCAACAGTGAGGTGCTAAGCAACTCAATGAGACCCTGTCTCTAAATACAGTATGAAATATGGCTGGGGGATATTGGCTGAGTGGTCCAGTGCCCCTGGGTGCAATCCCTGGTACTCCCCCCAAAACAACAACAAAACATAGAGCTTGGCGTGATCACATATGCCTGTAGTCCCACTACTTAGGAGCTACTTAGGAGGCTGAGGCAGGAGGCTTGCTGGAGGAGTTGGAGATCAGTCTGGGCAACAAGTGAGGCCCCATCTCAAAATAAAGAAGAAGTCTGTGATGATTTTTTTTAATTTAATTTTTAAAAATCCTCTTTACTGTCTTTCATTGTGGAGAGTTATATCACAATGCCTTCAAGTTAACTAATCTGAAATATTTAATTTGCTGTTAATCCTATCCAGTTTTTTTTTAACCTAAGACATTGTAACTTTTATCTAAAAGTTTCATTTGGGTCTTTTTATATTTGCTATATCTTTCCTTAACCTTTTGGACTTATGACATTCCATTATAGTAAGTATTTTAATGTTCTTTGTGCTGTTTTTCTAACTTTTGAGTCAGTTCTTGATTTGTTTTAATTGGTTGACTACCCCCTATCCTCTCATTATGGGTAATGCTTTCCTGACTCTTTGCATTCCTCGTAATCTTTTACTTAATGAGAAAGAACTGGATGTCAGGTATTGTGAATTTTGGGTTGGGTGTTGGTATGGTTTTGTATTCCTGTAAGTCTTCTTGAGTTTTACTTTGGGGTACAGTTAAATTACTTGGAAACAGTATGATCCCTCTGAATCTCATGTTTAAGATTTGTTAGAAAGGACCACAGTAGTGATTAGGTCAAGGTTTCTCAATCTTAGTACTGTTGGCACTTTGTACCAAATAATTTTTTTGTGGAGGTGCATTGGAAGGTGCTTAATAGCATCCCTGACTTTCCCATTAGAAGCTAGTAGCAGCTCTTCCCTCATCCCGACTATTAAAAGTGTCTCCAGACATTGCCAAATGTCATCTTGGGAAGAGGAGCAGAATTACCCTGGGCTGGGAACCACTGGTTTAAGCCTAATAGGGCCAATTACTTCCCATTACTTAGAGACCTTTTTGAGTACTGTACCTAATGCCTGTGACTTCATGAAGTTTTCTAGAAAGAGGAAGAAAGTTCAGAAGAGGAAGGACTATCAGGGAAGGAGTTACAAAAAAAGGCTGCTACTAACCACTTTTTGTCACCAGAGGGTGCGTGAGGCAGCATGGTGCAGCGGTCGCCGCGTGCGCAAGCTGGTCGTGGCACAGCAGGGACTTTCCAGCCTGCAGCGGTGGCGGCCCCCGGCCCTTCCCTGCCCCTTGCCCAGGGAGCAGGACACCACTGCCACGAACCCGAGCCTGGACCTGCCCGCCCAACCTGGAGGCACAGTCTCACAGGCTCTTGCTCCCTGTGTGGCCCTGTGGCAGTTGGAGTCCGGGACACTCCCCCGGGGCCATCATCGGAGGTACAGTTTTTCCAAAGGCTTCTCACTTGGAGCCGTCAATGGCTTGGAATTGTGGCATTTTGTATTCTCCTCCTTCTGCTTGTGGCAGTTTGTTTATGGTGTTTGTATAGATTACACAGATCCACAAGTGTGGCTAAATATATTGGGCTAGTAGTCAAAGACGGGTAAGATCCAATTGCAATGGTACCAACCTAAGCTGAGATTTGAGGTCACGCCATCCAATGACGGGTAAGGACCATATGTAGTATTGGACAACCTAAGACAGGCACGGTCCCTAAACCACATACTTGTTGTTTAATGAAACAAAAGGGGGGAGATGTTGGGGGCTCTGCAATCAAGTCAAGATGGTGCCTGGCAGTTTGCCAGGAGGAGTGGTTAAACACCATGGAGCCATTAAGATGGTGGGGATTCCTTATTGGCCGGTTGTTGTATCTGGATAATGCTAATTGAGTCAAGCTGTGTGTAATCAGTTAGGTATACATACCGCTGTTGTTCCGTAATAAAGCAGTTCCGCTTCAACCTTCAAGTTGCTTATCAACTCCCGGTTATTTTGCCCAGCCAGACTGTGGCATCTGTGTGGTCCCTCCTCCCCAGCACTCTGTCCTGCATACGCCAGCCACAGTGGTCCCCTGTGCTGTCAGCTGCATTTCGTCAGTTCACAGAGTCCTGTTCTGTACCCAGCCTGCACACTCTCTTTAACTGCGGGGACCTCTTCTCATTTATTCCCTGACTCTCAAGGATCACCGTCCTTCATCACTAGACACCTAGTGTCTTGAAATTTGTTGTTTCATAAAGATATGGAATCAACCTAGTGTCACCAATGGATGAATGGATTAAGAAAATGTGTCCATAAACACAAAGGAATAATATTCAGTCTTAAGAAGTAAATTCTGTCATTTGCAACAACGATGAACCTGGAGGACATATGTTAAGTGAAATAAACCAGGCACAGAAAGACAAGCACTAGATGATGGCACATGTGTAACAACTTACAGAAGCAGTGAGCAAAAGGGTGGCTTCCAGAGACGGAGAGTTGGGGAGATATTGGTCAAAGGCTGTAAAATTTCAGTTAGATAGGAAGGACGAGTTCAGGAGAACTTACACATGCTGACTATAGTTAATAACAATATTATATTATGTATAACATTCAATAATAATATCATATACTTGAAAATAACTGAGAGCAGTTTTTTTTGTTTTGTTTTGTTTTGGTACTGGGGATTGAACTCAGGGGGCACTCCACCATTGAGCCACATCCCCAGCCCCTTTTTGTATTTTATTTAGAGACAGATCTCACTGAGTTGCTTAGTACCTCGCCATTGCTGAGGCTGGCTTTGAACTCTGATCCTCCTGCCTCAGCCTCCTGAGCCGCCGGGATTACAGGAGTGCACCACCACACCCTGCATGAAAGTAAATTTTAAGTGTCCTCATCACAAAAAGTGATATGCGAGGTTAATTTAGCCATTCCACAATGTCTATAAACTTCGAAAAAAATCATTCTGTACATTATAAATATATACAATTTTATTTGTGAATTAAAAATAACTTTAAAATTGATAATGCAAGTATCTTGTCTGTGTGTGCTGGAGGGGGAGATATTATTATGGTGAGAAGCACAACCAGTCCTTGTTCCCGCATCTTGACAATCAAGTAAAAGGTTTTACTATTTCTTGTGAAGTTCCCTTAGTGTTGCCACAGGTCTCCCTCGGGAAGGGTGCATTTTGCAGGGTAGTGCACCAAAGTAAAGTTCCAGATAGGCAGAGGTGCATGTGTCCTTCGAGTGGTGGGAAAAGGGTGACTGAAAGAGGGTTTGAGAAGAGGAGCTGCATGCTTATTTTCAGGCTGATGCAATTAATTTTCATCATTAGCATTTTGAAATAGTATCTAGAGTCTTTGTGTGTTCCTTTATTTATTTATGTTTTATTTTCATTTTTTATTGGAGCATTATAATTATACACAATAGTGGGCATTGTATGTTCTTATAGTCATTTTACTCACCTTGGGGGCAGGGATGTCTACCTTAGAGTGACCAGTATCAGCTGGTCGCCTTTCTCACTGTCTTGGGCTCTAGCCCTGCAGGTCCCTTTCCAGCTCCCGTAGTGCCCCAGGCCTCAGGCCCTTCTGGTGTGTGTTTCTCTGTCCCCACTCCCTCCCTGTCTAACTCACCAGAAAGTGATGTACCTGCCACTTTTCTTAGTGAGGCCTTCTCTGAGCACAGTGCCTACTGTGTGTCAGACATTATGCCAAGTGCTTTACCTACATAATTTCATTTAATCTAAATTAGGTCCTCATTAATTTTTCCTGTAGGAGTGGAAACTTTTCATTTAAAGCAATTATCGTAGCCTGTAATTCATTATGCATTTGTGTACTGCCTGGTTCCCTCGGGAGAGGTAATCTCTTTCCTTGTTACTTTTGCTTATTCCTGCATCTCTGGCGCCTAGCACAAACTGTAGGCGGGTGAGAGGCACTCAAAAGTTGGGTGAACAAATGAGGGGGAAACATTTGAAAGGAGGGCTGGGGTCTTTGCTTTCTTAAAACCTCTCTCTAAGTTTATCTCGTCAACTCCATGGTTTTAAACACCGTCTATATGCTTCTGACTCCCAACTTTTAAATTCCAGTTCAAAGCACTTAATTATCTGAATAATCATGTGAGATGACCATCCCAATTTTACAGTTGAAACACGTGAGGATAATTATATGCTCCTATGTCACCATCAAACTGCAGGGTGCTGTGGATGTTTTGATGTATTCCTAAGTTCTGGTATATTGTTGTCATTCAAGGGCCGGCTCTGTTTTCTTAACATTGCTTTTGTTGAACTCAGAGTTAAAGTCCCCCATGGGACTTGTTTTGTAAAGACACCTAGTTTGAGGGCCATCCAAGCAGTTACCTGAAGATTTTGGCAATGAGTAGCGTGGGATGAAGTAGCAGCAATTTTTACAGAATTGTGACTTAAGAAAGCTTATTTTTGTTTTGGTATGCTATGAGTGATAAAAAACACCATTTAAAAATATTTACAAGGGTTGGGGTTGTGGCTCAGTGGTAGAGTGCTTGCCTAGCATGTGTGAGGCACTGAGTTCGATTCTCACAATCAAGTACAAATAAATAAAATAAAGGTCCTTCAACAATTTAAAACAAAGTAAAAGTATTTACAAATGTTCAATATTGATTCTAAGCCCAAAACATGGGACTAAAGAAAGAAATAGTTGTGGGATTACGGCAGGCCATACTTCCTTTATTAGTGTGTTGAACTGTTTAGGATCGACAGTTATCCAAATTCTTAAGAGTCTAGAAATGAAAAAGTACGGTAGATTAATAATGAAATTGTCAGGCAGGGACAGGGAGTGTAGTTCATTGACGGAGTGTCGCTGGCCTTGGTAAGGTCCTGGCTGTGATCCCTAATGCCACAGAAAGAAAAGAAACCGTTCCTAGGGAGGGGCAAATAAGAGTTGGCCCAGCAAATGAAGCCCAGGAGAAGACAGTGCAGGTGCCCAGTGTGTCGAAGGACAGCAGGAAGTTGCTCTGCAAGTTCAGGGAACATCAGGTGTCTGTGGGCTTGGGCAGGCGGAGAGCAGTGAGGCTGGAGAAGTAAGGACTTCAGGATCTGGGAGGACCAAGTGTACCCCACCCACTCCAGTGTGCCTGGGGATCACTCTGGAGGCAGTGGGGAGCCACAGGAAGACTGTGGGCAGGGGACTAGCATTGTCTGATACGGAGGATCAGATAGAGGCTGTGGGGGAATTTCCTTAGAAGCAAAGCAATACTGGGTACCCTGTGGAGGGGGGTGGGAGTGAGAAGATCTGCTATTGGATGAAGCCTGGGCCTTGGAGAGAAGGACTCAGGACATCATCCAGGTTTCTGAGCTTGAATAGGGAATAGGGGAAGATGCTCTTTACAGTGGGAATGGAGAAATGAGTGGTTAGGGGCAAAGAAAAGAAAAAGGAGGTCTCTCTTAGATATGTTGATTGTAGGATCCACAGAGATAAGTTTGGAATCCAAGAGAAAGACCGGATGCTGGGAGTAGTGGGGATAGGGACAGACAGATGTGAGTGGAGGGAACATGAGGTTAATTCTTATAAAAAGGTCCACTGTGCTGACCCCCACAGGCTTCTTCTTCCAAGAAGCAATCTACTTGCAGCTCTGCCTTGTTTAAGTGGACAGGATATGTCGCATTCTTAGCAAACTCCCTGTTTGGAGAAATGTAGGCCTGAAATAATGTTGACAAGAGGAAACCAAAGTTACCCTGAAGTGGCAGACTCTAGTGACCTTTTCACCAACCAGATCCTAAAACTTAGGGAGATAAGGGTAAGTTCTCCTAACCATAAAATTTGTAAGAATGTATAGTTAAGAGTAGGATTAGAACAGGGCTGGGGCTGTGGCTCAGTGGTGGTAGAGCACTCGCCTAGCACGTTCAAGGCCCTGGGTTCAATCCTCAGCACCACTTAAAAATAAATAAATAAAATAAAGGTATTGTGTCCAACTACAACTAAAAATAAATATTAAAAAAAAAAAAGAATCCAATTAGAATTGGTCAGCATGAGCCAGAGTGACCTAGAGTTGTCATCGCACTGAAGACTTGAAAGTTCGATGTCATCCTACTTCAGTCAAAAGTCAAGAGGTGGACCTGGGTGGGACTCTCTGGAAACTTCTCTGGGACCCCCAATAAAACTGGGGTGTAGGAGAGTCACATTGTCCCTCTCCTGTCTGAGAGGACCCATTCTTCCTTGAGAGTGTCCCCTTCCCCTTTTCCTATCTTTAGTAAAATCATTCCTGTTACTCTGAGCAACATGTCTGAAATCTTCTGACTTGATTGCAAGAATCTGGGTTTGACAGGGGTGGGGTGGAAACTGCCACAGTTTCCTAGAAGGCACCCCCTGAACCACTATTAGGTCCCCTCCCGCATTGTGAGAATTCTCTCTTCTCACTTAAATAAACCCTACTCCATTCACTCTTCCCTTTCATTATTGTCCATGGAATTTATTCTTCAAATTTGGGAGACAAGAACCCAATAGGAAATCGATGAGGCCTGTAGCCTGCATAAATCCCATCTGCTAGCAGAAATGAGGAATTTATTTTCTTCTTAAAACTCAAAACTCTCAAAAATCCCAGTGATTCTGGAAGCTGAAGCAGAGGATCACAAGTTCAAGGCCAGCCTGAGCAACTTAGTGAGAACCCCTCCACCAAAAAAATAAACAAAGGGATATGTGTGTGCAGGGGGGATACTAGGGAATGATAGTGGTCACATTATATTGATACAGTGTGTGCATGTATGAATGTGCAACAATGAGTCCCTATTATGTGTAACTATAAAGTACCAGTAAAAACATTGAAGGAAAAAAAATGGGGGTAGGCTGGGGATATAGCTCAGTGGTGGAGTGTCCCTGGGTTCAGTCCCCAGTATAGTGGCGGAGGGAAGGGGAGAGAAAAAAACCTGAAAATGTCCCTTGACTTAGGACATATTTTATTATGCTTATTATTTATTATGTTTATTATTATTTATTACATGTATTATCAGGGAACTCGGCAAGAACTGTTGTGGTGGGAGCTGTTGTGTTGGCTGTAGGCCAAACTGGAGGGGCTGGCGGAATGCTAGGGAGGTGGGCAATGTGAGCAAACAGGAAATCACTATTTTTCAGAGGCTGCCTCTGTTTTCAGAGGGTGAGGAGTACTGGGGGTTGAACCCAGGGGTGCTTTCATCACCGAGCCACATCCCCAGCCCTTTTTATTTATTTATCTATTTTGAGACAGGGTCTTATTAAATTGCTGAGGCTGGCCTCAAACTTGCTATCCTCCTGCCTCATCTTCCCCTGAAGCTGGGAGCATCTAGGGAGTTAACTGATTTTAAAAATAACATTCTTGGGGCTGGGGTTGTGGCTCGGTGGTAGAGCGCTCGCCTAGCGTGCATGAGGCACTGGGTTCAATCCTCAGCACCACATAAATATAAAATAAAGACATGTGCCAACCTAAAACTAAAAAATGAAATTAAAAACAATAATATTCTTTCCTTCTCTTCCCCTTCTTTCCATAGAAGAAAATATGCATATAAAGAAAGATTTTGGAAGAACTAAAATGACCGATAAATTTATAAAACAATATGCTTAGCTTCATTAGCCATTAGGGAAATGCAAACCCAAACTACCCCAGTCAGAATGGCTATGATCAGAAATGATAATAACAAAAGCTATAAAGGATATGGATAAAAAGGAATTGACACATTATTGGTGGGAATGCAAATTAGTACAGCCACTATGGGAAACTCTATAGGGGTTCCTCAAAAATCTAAAATAGAACTATCATATGATCCAGCTATATCATTCTTGGGTATGTACCAGAGAGACTCAGAATCAACTTACAAATGTGTTATTACCTGCCACCAGGTGTATTGCAACTCTATTCACAATAGCCAATCAGCCTAGATGCATGCCCACCAATGGATGAATAAAGAAAATATGATCACACACACACACACACACACACACACAATTCAGCCATTAATAGAATAAAATCTTGTCATTTGTAGGATAATGGATGGGACTGGAGGTCATCATGTTAAGCAGAATAAACCAGACTCAGAAAGACAAGCATTGCATATGTGTTTTCTCTCATATGTGGAATCTAGGACTCTTGACTAGCAAGTGTGAGACCCTGGGTTCAATCCCCAGTACTGCCTACCCGCCCTCTCCAAATGATATGGAAGCAGAAGGGGGCCTCTTAGGGAGGGGAGGTAAACCAGGAAAGGGGAAGGATGGGTAAGAGGAGTTAGTAGGGAGGGGAAATATGTTAGCTGTTGGGACATCTCTCCTTTGCCCTCTCACCTGTGCTCTTATAACAACCTTAGCTACTCTTAAACTAGGAGCTTGGGTTTAAATCAGACCTGTTCCTTCTTTTCTCTAACGAATTCTCCAGTTCTCTGACACCAACTGGTACTTTACAATTCAATAAAATTCTGACACTAACTCAGAGCAGGTCCCACCTTCACTCAGAGTCAGCTACAAAGTGGGTGCTTACAGGGCCTGTGCTTCTGTCTGGCCAGCTACAAACTCTAGGGTTCCCACAACCTCTCTTGGCCTTTGATAGTTCCCTCAGAACTCAGGGAAGTGCTATTCTATGATAACAGTCGTATTATAAAGTTTATACAACTCAGGGACAGAGTGGAGAGATGTGTAGGCAAGGTGTGGCAGGGTGGGGATGGGAGGTGAGGGGAGGGTGGGGGAGAGGGTGGGTAGCTGGTGACACATAGCTTCCATGCCCTCTCTGGGTATAGCACATCAGGTTCACCAATTTGGAAGGTCCCCAAATGTCACCAGCCGTCCATGGGTTGCATGTGGGTCACCGCGCATCGAAGCCTAGTGGATCAAAACGTCTGGTGTCTGGGAATGACCAGGGCACATTTTCTCTGGTCAATTGCCCAGGGACATTGTGAATTTCTATTCTGCTCTGCCATGTCCCACACAGCATCTGAGATGGGTGTGACGTGCCAAGATGCCAAGCAACCAGCTGACTGCAAGACAACACGAAGCAAGACTCTGCCCTCGAACCCTTATCCCTGCCTTTGATGCACCCCCTCAAATAAACCCCGGGAGCCATCTTTCCTTTGTCTAGTTCCAATACCCTTGTGGACTAAACCTGTAAGGATCCCCCGAAATGTCGGAGAAAGAGACCACCAAGTGACCACTCATGCAATTGGCAGAAGGGGGATTTATTGAACCAGCATGCTGGGGCTCCGTGCCCACTCAAGAAGGGAAAGCAGCCCAGAGCCCCGAGCAGGGGCTGAGCACTGCTTAAGTACACTTTTTGGGGAGGGCGGAGGGCTTTGTATACATCAGAACAAATCATCATTAGGCGCGGGAAAATTGAATAACAACTCCTGAACATGATTGGTTCATTCATTGGCGGGAACAGGTCAGGCTGGAGTGATAGGTCATTCCTAAGGAGGGGGTTACATTTAAACTGATTGGTCCAGGCCCTGCAATGCCTATGTGGGACCACACAGAGCCCTTATTGCTGGGCAGTTCCAAGCATTGTCTTAACAGCTACAGAAATTTAACTCAGACCTTGCAGCTTAGAAACTTTACAACACCTGGTCTTTTACCCTTTAACTTTTACGCTTTAACTTCAATTTCTTTTACCCTTACAAACCTACCAGGGGCTCCACTTTGGAAATATATTTCTGACTCCTTGTCTTTGGTTTTTAACTGATTATTTTATTTAATTTATTTATTTATTTCTCATTAAACTTTGTTTTAATGGGTCTCAAAATTCTGTGACAGATTTTTGGTCAAGTTGTTTCCATTAAAAAGTACTGATTTTAAAAACTAATAACTTAAAACTGCCACACACAAAAAAACAAAATGGTCCACAAAACATTTTCCTTTCCTTCTGAAGGTTTTACGATGCATTGTTATCATTAACCAGTCTTTTACTATTAAACTTAAATGGCCAATTGAGACAAACAGTTCTGAGACCGTTCTTCCACCACTGATTAAGACTGGGGTGGCAGGTATTAGGGGTAATATTCATTTAGCCTTCTGAGCTTTCTGGGCAGACTTGGTGACCTTGCCAGCTCCAGCAGCCTTCTTGTCCACTGCTTTGATGACACCCACAGCAACTGTCTGCCTCATATCACGAACAGCAAAACGACCCAGAGGAGGATAGTCAGAGAAGCTCTCAACACACATGGGCTTTCCTGGAACCATGTCAACGATGGCAGCATCACCAGATTTCAAGAATTTAGGGCCATCTTCCAGCTTCTTACCAGAACGGCGATCAATCTTTTCTTTCAGCTCGGCAAACTTGCAAGCAATGTGAGCTGTGTGACAATCCAGTACAGGAGCATAGCCAGCACTGATTTGGCCTGGATGGTTCAGGATAATCACCTGAGCAGTGAAACCAGCTGCTTCCATTGGTGGGTCATTTTTGCTGTCACCAGCAACATTGCCACCGCGAACATCTTTGACAGACACGTTCTTGACATTGAAGCCCACATTGTCTCCAGGAAGAGCTTCACTCAGAGCTTCATGGTGCATTTCAACAGACTTTACTTCAGTTGTGACATTGACTGGAGCAAAGGTGACCACCATGCCAGGCTTGAGAACACCAGTCTCCACTCGGCCCACAGGGACAGTACCAATACCGCCAATTTTGTAGACATCCTGGAGGGGCAGACGCAAAGGCTTGTCAGTTGGACGAGTTGGTGGCAGGATGCAATCTAAAGCTTCAAGCAATGTGGTTCCACTGGCACTGCCATCTTTACAGGTGACTTTCCATCCTTTGAACCAAGGCATATTAGCACTTGGCTCCAACATGTTGTCACCATTCCAACCGGAAATTGGCACAAATGCTATTGTGTCGGGGTTGTAGCCAATTTTCTTAATGTAGGTGCTGACTTCCTTGACGATTCCCTCATCTCTCTTCTGACTGTAGGGTGGCTCAGTGGAATCCATTTTGTTAACACCAACAATTAGCTGTTTCACACCCAGTGTGTAGGCCAGAAGGGCATGCTCACGGGTCTGCCCATTCTTGGAGATACCAGCTTCAAATTCACCGACACCAACAGCAACAATCAGGACAGCACAGTCAGCTTGAGATGTGCCTGTAATCATGTTTTTGATAAAGTCTCTGTGTCCTGGGGCATCAATGATAGTCACATAATACTTGCTGGTCTCAAATTTCCACAGGGAGATGTCAATGGTGATGCCATGCTCATGTTCAGCTTTCAGTTTACCCAAGACCCAGGCATACTTGAAGGAGCCCTTTCCCATCTCAGCAGCTTCCTTCTCAAATTTTTCAATGGTTCTTTTGTCGATCCCACCACATTTGTAGATCAGATGGCCAGTAGTGGTAGACTTGCCCGAATCTACGTGTCCAATGACAACGATGTTGATGTGAGTCTTTTCCTTTCCCATTTTGGCTTTGATTTAGCGGTGGTTTTCACGACACCTGTGTTCTGGCGGCAAACCCGTTGCGAAAAAGCTAACTGATTATTTTAGACTTTAAGTTTTCATGTGGCTTACACCTTCCTTGGCAGGAAGAAGAACCCCCCAAAAGAGATGCTGGCCATCGCCCCTGTTACCCAAACCTTGTCTTGAGTTATTTTATTGCAGTTTCATTACAAATTCATAATTGATTAACTCATTGGCCATTGGTGATTGAACAGAGGATTTGGAGCCTAAGGTTACAGAATCCTGAAGGTTTCTGAGGGCCCTGCTTTGAGTTGTCTCATTAGCCAAGTGTACTTGAAAGTCTTGTTTAACAAGAGTTGTCGGGGTTTTTAGCCCCCCATTCCCTCCTGACCTGTGGGAGAGATTGGGGGAGCACGCCCCGACCAGGACAGGCCAAGAAAGGTAAAGGTCGACTGGCTGCCCACACCCAGCCCTCCCTCCCCAGGACAATTGGTCAGGCCAGGGAGAACAGTCAAAGCAGGTTTAATGGGAAAACACACACAGCTAATATAATGTACAGGAACCAATCAGGGTAAAGGTCAGCAGGGTGGGGAGAATTTACATCTACACCATCCTACAGGCAGTAATGAGAGACACGAGCTGTCCTTGAGGGCAGAAGGGTTCTGAGCCTATCCTAGAGATGGTCTGATTCTTCATCACAACCCACAGCAATGCCTTCTAGCTAATTGCTAGGTGCTCTCTTAGCCACATGTGGCCCCAGGACTGGAAGCAGGTAGCAGCCAGCAAGTTAAGTTTCCTCTTTTCTGATGCAACAAGCTCCATGTTACATCATGCCCTACAAAGAGTAACAAAAAGCCGTATGTGGTGGTGCACGCTTGTAATCCCAGCAGCTCGGGAGGCTAAGGCAGGAGGATCGCAAGTTCAAAACCAGCCTCAGCAAAAGCGAGGCACTAGGCAACTCAGTGAGACCCTGTATCTAAATAAAATACAAAATAGGGCTGGGTATGTGGCTCAGTGGCCGAGTGCCCCTGAGTTCAATCCCTGGTACCCACACCCCCCGCCTACATACACACACAAAAAAAGAAAAAGGGGACAATAAAATACCATGTCCTGGAATGCACCCTTTCTGTTCCCAAAGATCTAGCCAAGGGAACAATGAGAGCAAACCCAGGTGGAAAGTCCAGAGACGTATTGTTTTGGAGAACACTGGGTTTTTCTTATGCATACTGGGAATAAATTCCAGTTAGTGTCATCTGTAGAAAGCTACTCCCTTGTGTGTACGCTGGCACAGTTGTTCCCTGGGGTGCGGGTCAGACAAGCAAGCTGATCTCGATGATGTCGCTGCTTCTGCAGCCTAAGATTTGAAACCTCTTTCTGAGTGGAAATGGGTGTGGGACTGAGGGCACTGTGGGAAGGGTGTGTGTCACCCATCCAGCTGGCTGCCGCTGGTAAAACACCATAGGGAGAGGAGGTTGTGCTCTGCAAAGCACCCTGAGGGACAGAGGTTCCATCTGTCAGCCTGTAGCCTCCGAACTCTTCTTGGAACAATCTCTGATCCCTTATAAGTTATTTCTCCAACAAGCCATGAGTCTCCCGGGCCGTCTCCAGGTACTTTCTTTGGCCTGTTTGAAACCTGCCCACTGCCCTGGCACAACTGGGCCGTGGCTGGGACACAAGGTAACCATTGGAACATAATCAGAATCAAGAGGAAAAATAAAGCAGGAAAAGGAGGTACAGTAGAATTGAGGCTAAATTGCAATTTAAATAGGGCGGTCAGAACAAGGCTTCCCTGAAAAGATGACATTGGAGCAAAGACTTGAAGAAAAGAGGGAGTCGGTCATTGGTTAGCTGGGGAAACAGTGATTTCAAAGGCCTAAGGAAGAAGCATACCTGGATTTCTAAGGATGAGCCCAGAGGCTCCTGTGGCTGGGTCAAAGTTAATAATATGGAACAAGCCATAAAAACCTAATTACATGGAGCTTGGCAAATCATTTTAAAGATGTTGGCTTTTACTCCGAGTGAGATGGGAGCCTTTTGAAGGCTTTTGTGTGTGTGTGCCTATGTGTGCTCTGTGTTTGTGTGTGCCTGTGTGTGTGTGTGTGTTTGTGTTACTAGGCATTGAACCCAGCGTCACTCCCACTGAGTTGTAAGTACCCAGTCCCTCCCTTTTTATTTTTTATTTTGAGACAGGATCTCACTAAGTTGCCCAGTCAAGCCTTCACTTGACATCCTCCTGCCTCAACCTTCTGAGTTGGTGGGTTTATAGGCATGTGTCACCATACCTGGCTCCCACTGTGACTGTTGACCCTGCTAACCCTGTAAAATTGACCAGTCCCAACCTGACTTACAGGAGCGAACTGACCAGTACTATTACCCTGACTGATAGGTAGAAAAGAAACCAAAGGAGCTTTTCTTCCTTCGACCCCCAAACCAATTTCCTCCAGACTTCACTCTGGAAAGCAGTCTCTCGCATTTGAGCCAGAAACCTGGATGGCATCCTGACCCTTCTGGCTTATACACACTTATCGTAACCGCCCTTAGTGTTTTTAAAACCTGACAATATCAAGTTTTAGTAAGAATGGGGAATTCTCATACTCTACTAGTGAGAGTATAAATTGAAAAAACCACTTTGGAAATTTACCAGGTTTTACTAAAGTGATTTATGACCCTGTGATCCAATAATTCCACTAGGTATATACACAACAGAGGGGAGTGAAAGAATGTCTGCTGAGCTGGGCCACGTGGGGCAGGCCTGGATTCTAGCGGCTTGGGAGGCTGAGGCTGGAGGATCTCAAGTTCAAAGCCAGCCTCAGCAACAGTGAGGCACTAAGCAACTCAGTGAGACCCTGTCTCTAAATAAAATATGAAATAGGGCTGGGCATATGGTCCAATGGTCAAGTGCCCCTGAGGGCAATCCCCAGTACCAAAAAAAAAAAAAAAGAAAAAGAAAAGAAAAAAAAATTTGTTGTAATTAAAAAAAAAATATCATAGCATTGAAGTGGACAACCCTAATGTCCATCAGCAGTATAGTGGATAAATTTTGGTGCACTCATACAATCCTGTACTGCAATGATAAAGAGTGGACTCTGCCCCACACAACAGCCTGGGCGAATTTCACAAACTAATGTTGAGTGAAAAAATCCAGGCACAAGATACATATAAGTTCCATTCATATGACCTTTGAAAATAGGCAAAAGTAATTTTAGAAGGAGAGCAGCCACAGTGATGTTTACTTGTGGGGGCAGGGATGGTCATTCACTAGGAGGGGCACAGGAAGGGCACATAGCATCTATGAGGATGCTAGTAATGTTCCAGTTCTAGAAATGGGGGTGGTTGCATGGCTGTATCAGTTTGTATAAACCCATTGAACTGTGTCCTTAAGAGTTATACGACATATTGTCATTTATTTCATTTTGAATAATAGGTTATGGTTTTCACCTGTTTAGTGGCATCATTTGTTATTTGTAGAATTGTTATTCTATTCCTTACTCTTTTTTGAAATTATAACAACTTTGGAAAGATTCAACCTAAATCATTTTATGTTGCTCATTTACTATCTATCTATCTATCTATCTATCTATCTATCCGTTAATTTTTGGTACTGGGGTTTGAAGCCAGGGTGCACTACCACTGAGATACATCCCCAGCATGCCCACCCCCCTTTTTTGATACAGGGTCTTACTTTTGACTGACACTGAACTTACAATTGGTTGTTTATATTTATGTGAAAGTAATTTTCCTGAACTTTGAGAATGAAGCAAGAAAGCTTTTCAAACGCTACAGAACTCCCTCTGCTGTTGTTTTGGTGTAATGTCATTTGGAAAATGCAAATTAACCAACACAAGCTATCACATTAAAAAAATCTGACAGCACCATTACCATTATTATTTTAATATAAAAGCTTGTCTTTAGAAATTCAGGGCTGTTTCCCCAGTTTTGACCAGAACCTCTCTTTGCCTCCTTTCTAGTTCTTGGCCTGCTGAATTTGGATTCCACTCCCCCATAGTTTCTCCCCAGTGTAGAGCCCTGTTCTGGAAGGGGGAGCTGACGGAGAATTTGGTGGTTGGTAGAGGCCGGGTGCTTCTGCCCTGGGATCTCACTGTGGACCCACTTACTATTGCAAGGAGCTGAATCCCCCCCATCTCAGCTGTGTCTTCTGTGCCTGTTGCTATTTGGGGCTTGGCAATCCATTTCTGCCTTCTTCACCTCCCATACTAATGCTGATACCATGCAGGTTTGGGGAGTGTCGGTTGTCTCCACTTCCTTCAGTTTGGGGGTTCGTGGGGATTCTTCGTCATCTAGTGTATTTAATGTCTGTAGGGTTAGGATTTTGCTGTCTAGTTGTATCTTAGTTCGTTTGGGCTACTCTAACAGCCCTTAGGTTGGGTCTTCAGGTGTAGGTGGGGGTGTGGGGGGGGTTGAGTTGCACTCACCTGTTCCTTCTAATCCTACCCCTTGCCTCATTTGAAAGCTTCTTCCCTATAAAAGGGTTCAGCGCAGCTCCTCTGTTTCCACGGACCCCTAAGGTCAGAGGAGCTTTGCAGGACCCAAAGAAAAAGGTATTTCTCTGTCTCTGTGGGATTATTTTGTGCCAGCCCAGTTCACCTAGAGTGACCCTGATTGTTTAGTCGTGAATTGTGACAATTGGTGGCCCCTATGGAGACTCCTGGGTGAATTTTAGAAATTTAGTGGATTTGGACTTTCTCTCCAGAAGTTGAGCACGCTTAGGATTTCAGGGTATTGTGGGCCGAAGTGTAGAAAGTAAGTGAACTAGATGGAGGAAAAATCTGTGACGTTAAACATTTTTAGTATATGGGAATATTTCATCTTTAGAAACATAAAAAAATTTTATTTTGCAATTCTAGAGAACCTAAATAATTGTAAAAAAAAAATTAATGTGATTAATGGGATATGTTGTTAAGTTGAGTCCTCTCCCATAGGAAAAGTGCTTTTATGGACTTTTTTACAGTTCTTTTGTAAATCTTTATATTTTAAAATATTAGGTAAAGATTTGGGGGGGTCATATGTTAGAAATCTGCACTTGGAGACTGTGAGAGAAAAAGGAAAGTTTTTTTTGTGGTGAGATTTTCTACTTCTAGAGAGGCCTATTTTGTTTTTCTGCTGGTTTTTAAAGGTGCTCAAACCATTTATATTGAAACTCTTCACTGCATTCTAGCCCTACCGGATCAGAATGGCTGGAACTCAGCCGGAGGGGACAGAAGGCTTTAACTGCTGTTCCCTATGGGGTCCCCCCACCCCGGCAGAGCTTTTCACCCTAGACAAGCTGGCCTGGGGCCAAGCACAGACTGCCTTAAGGTCTGGTAGCAACCTGGCATTGCTGTTAAAACCCTACTTAAAGCACCCAGTGCTGCAGGGGAAAATGCAGAAGACAGCAGATCACACCCGTGGCAAGCGCAGGTCGAAGAGACCAGGCAGTCCCCTGCCGGCTGAGGGACCCTGCCCTGTGGGGAAGAGCAAACAGATCAAGCTGAATGCAGCCGGCTCCAGAGCTCTGGCCCCGGACAATGGGCAGGCTCTGCGCTGTTTCCATCACCATGGCAACTGCCCTAACCGGGTTAAGTGGGCTTTTGGTCCCACCTCCGCGTTCTCAGGGGCTTCCCAGGGGTCCCCCGCTGTCACTCAGACAGGACTTCTGGTCCCGCCTTCAGCCACCAACCTGTACTTCCTGATCCACTCAGACCTGCTACTGACCCTCACAGACCCTGCCCTGTTGGGAATGCCCACCTGTAAATGCTAAGGCAAGGGGTCTTTTTCAGACAAAACCTAATTCCACAGGTTTCTGAGTCAGCCCTAAGCCTGACTGGCTCTCAAGGCTGAATAACTCGATTTTTTATGTCTCAATGGCTTCCTTTAGGATCCTTCCTCTTTCCCTTTATGGTGATATCACTAAGATTATGAGGATGCATTTGCCCCCCACAGGAACAAAAGCCGGCAGTGTTCCTGTGATGACCAAAAGACCTATTCTCCTTCCTGACTATATGATTACAAGACATAAGTAAATGTATACACAAGGATCTTATTACTTGACATCACATATTGAAAGGTTAATAATCTTGAGAACTGTTTGCTAATCTTGTTCCCAGAATGTGCTGTCCCCAACTGCCAAACTGCAGAATGTATCCCCTCACCCGGTTGCAGGCAAACCACCCACTCGCCCTGACCCGTCAATGAACTTCCCTCCCTGCCCTCTCCAAGGAAAGTATATAAGCTCTGCTTAAGCTGTTCTCAGGGCTCTCTGCTCTATTCAAGTGATCTCTGAGCCCCAGCATGCTGGACCCCAATAAACCCTTTGCTGTTGCATGAGACAGTCTCTTGGTGGTCTCTTCCTCCGACGCTCACCTGACCTTTACATTTGGAGGTCCCACCGAGATCCGGCAGCGGCGGACGAAAGACCCCCTAACGGGCCCCTCTCAGGGTAAGTAAGGCGCCTCTTTCTGGTTTCTGCTTTCTGCTTTCTGGTTCCAGGTTTCAGGTTTCTGGTTTCAGGTTAGGGCTGGCAAAGTGGCTGTTGGTGAAGAGCGTGAGCTCTCTCCGACAGTGGCTGACAGACGTGTCACAGAGCCACAGGCNCATATAGGAGATATACTCCTTTCGATCCTCAGGCAGAGGATCAAAAGGCATCTGTCACGATGGCCTTTATTGGGCAAGCTGCCCTGGATATTAAAAAAAAAATACAACGCTCAGATGGATTATAAGATATGACTTTGAGAGATTTAGTCAGAGAAGCCGAGAAGGTATATTATAAGAGAGAAACTGAGGAAGAGAAGGAACAAAGGAGGGAGAAAGAAAGGGAGCAAAGGGAGGATGAAAGAAGCAAAAGACAGACTAAGGCATTGACTAAGGTCCTGGTCACAACAAAAAATAGGCCAGAAATTAAGAGACAGGGAGAGAGAAAGGGATACCTGGGCCCATGCCATAAGCCACCTCTGGCCTCAGATCAATGTGCCTACTGTAGAGAAAAAGGACACTGGGCCAAAGAATGCCCTAGAAAGAGACAGCCAAGCCAGCCAGCCATTCTGACTCTGGAGGATGACTAGGAAAGTCGGGGCTCAGATCCCCTCCCCGAGCTCAGGGTAACTTTTGAAGTGGAGGGGACCCCAGTAAACTTTGAAGTGGATACAGGGGCAGTATACTCATCCCTTAAGGCCCCATTGGGCCCTCTATCAACTAAAAGATCTCTAGTTCAAGGGGCTAATGGCAGTAAATATCGGGCTTGGACAACTAAGAGGACCATGGACCTGGGGAAAGGAAAATTCCATCACTCCTTCCCAGTGATCCCAGAATGCCCGGCCCCATTGATGGGCAGAGATCTGCTCACCAAGCTCCGGGCCAGAATAACTTTTAACCCTGAAGGCCCCCAAATGAAATTTCTAAATCCTTCAGTAAAAACTCCTATAGTCATGGCTTTAACTATGTCAATAAAAGATGAACATCAACTCTTCACACCCCCCAAGACTGATTAAACAGGCAAGCTACCCCAGAAATGGATAACAGATTACCCAGATGCCTGGGCAGAAACTGCTGGGTTAGGCCTAGCCATAAAACAACCTCCAATAACAGTGGAGTTAAAAACCTCAGCTTTCCCAATTAATATTAAACAATATCCTCTGAGCAAAGAAGCTAAAGATGGGATAAGGCCCCATATTCAGAAATATCTGGCCTTAGGGGTCCTAAGGCCCTGTCAATCGGCCTGGAACACTCCCCTGCTACCAGTAAAAAAGCCAGGAACTGGGGACTATCGCCCCGTTCAAGACCTAAGAGAGATCAACAACAGAGTGCAGGACATTCACCCCACGGTACCTAATCTGTACAATCTGCTTAGCACCCTGAACCCTGAGCAAAAATGGTATACTGTTCTGGACTTAAAAGATGCTTTCTTTTGCTTGCCTCTACATAAAGATAGTCAGTTGCTGTTTGCTTTCGAATGGGTAAACCCAGAAACCGGAACGTCTGATCAACTAACTTGGACCAGATTCCCACAGGGGTTCAAAAACTCCCCCACTCTCTTTGATGAAGCCCTCCACAGAGATCTCAACAACTTCAGAACTACGCACCCCGAAGTCACCCTGCTTCAATATGTGGATGACCTGCTACTGGCAGCTGATACAAGGAAAACTGTGAGTCTGGGACCCAAGCACTACTATCCGAGCTTGCTCAACTCGGGTATAGAGCTTCTGCCAAAAAGGCCCAAATTTGCCAGCAAGAAGTAATCTTCCTGGACTATTCCCTTAGGGGCGGTAAACGATGGCTCACTGAGCCCAGAAAACAAACCGTTGTGCAGATACCACCCCCATCTAACAAGAGGGCAAATAAAGAGGCTAAATTGGCAGCCCAAAACAGAGTAACCATGTTAACACTTTCCACACCGGGGGAACATAAGGACACTGACACTGAACTCCTCGACTTTACTGAGCCCAGCCTGCAATTTCAGAAAGCCCTACACTACATTAAAAATGTACATCAACTCACTCACCTTGGTTCAAAGAAATTGCAGGCATTCCTGAAGGATCAAGAACAGAGTTTTCC
>NW_026000079.1:5258461-5270100 GCF_001458135.2 Marmota marmota marmota | reverse complement strand
TGGCTACATTTCTAAGATAAAAAAGTTATCAACTGGGCTCCATGGTAACAGCTGGCAGGGGGAAAAAAAAAAAAAAAAAAAAGTTCTCCCCCTCCCAGGTGTCCTTGAAAAGTTAACTTGCCCAGAACAGAGGAAAAAACAGAAACAAAAACTGCTTTTTGTGAACTTCTGCAGACTGTAAACTTATGAGCCCCTTCCCTTACATGTTGAGTACAAAATTCTGAAACTACCTAAACTTGGGGTTCAGGGGATTAATTGATTACAACAGAAGCAATGCCCTCTGAATCCGGTTGCAACCAAATAGGACTGTTTCCCTGTCTTCGGTGCTATCTTAGGTGCCTTGCCTTGTCCATCCTTACAACAGTATAATTCTATATACTTAAACATTTTTTATGTTTTCATGAAATGGTCAACAGATGTGATTAATTGTATAATGGTGCAGATGTTTCCCAGAGTGCTCTATTATGACGCAGGTTCATTTGAAGATCAAATAAGGGGACATACAACCCGGTTCCGCCGGGAACCTGTATCCCTCACTTTAACCATCCTATTAGGAATAGGAGTTGCTGCAGGGGTGGACACAAGAACCACTGCCCTGGTCCATGGGACACAACAAATGACCCAATTAGAAACAGCAATGGACCAAAACTTAAAGATATTAAAAACCTCCATCACAGCTTTGCAGGAATCTTTAACCTCTCTCTCTGAAGTTGTTTACAGAACAGGCGAGGGTTGGACCTCCTCTTCATGAGAAAAGAAAGCCTTTGTGCTGCATTGAGGGAAGAATGTTGTTTTTATGCCAACCATACTGGAGTTGTAAAATAATCTATGAATAAATTAAGAAGACGCCTTTAAGAGCGTCAACGAGAGAGAGAAACCCAAAAAGGGTGGTATGAGTCTTGGTTCACACAGTCCCCCTGGTTAACTATGCTTTTATCAGCCCTGGCCAGTCCTTTAATAATCCTTATATTGTTGCTAACTCTAGGACCCTGTTTGCTCAACCGTGTAGTTTCCTTTCTCCAAGCTCAAATTGGACAAGTCAAACTTATGGTAATCAGACAACAATATACCCCACTAGCAGACATAAAATGTGACACCCCCCAATGATCACTTTTATGATTAAAAGTAACCAGAAGAAAAAGTGGGAAATGAAAGGTTAATAATCTTGAGAACTGTTTGCTAATCTTGTTCCCAGAATGTGCTGTCCCCAACTGCCAAACTGCAGAATGTATCCCCTCACCCGGTTGCAGGCAAACCACCCACTCGCCCTGACCCGTCAATGAACTTCCCTCCCTGCCCTCTCCAAGGAAAGTATATAAGCTCTGCTTAAGCTGTTCTCAGGGCTCTTTGCTCTATTCAAGTGAGCTCTGAGCCCCAGCATGCTGGACCCCAATAAACCCTTTGCTGTTGCATGAGACAGTCTCTTGGTGGTCTCTTCCTCCGACGCTCGCCTGACCTTTACAATATAAAAAGTGCACTACTAACCCAAGGAAAACTGAAATGGTTCCGAATATCTTAAGAACCACGTGGTTTCATAAGGTTTACACATTATAAGCTATGTCTTTATTCTTTTTTAAAAATTTTTCTTTTAGTGTAGTTGGGCACAATACCTTTATTTTTATGTTTTTATTTTTTCTATGTGGTGCTGAGGATGGAACCCAGGCCTCGCACGCACTAGGTGAGTGCTCTACCGCTGAGCCACAACCCCAGCCCCATATGTCTTTATTCTTAATACATATTTTTGTAGGTATTTGAATAACCTATAGTTGTTAATTCATAAAATAGAATATATGTCTAATTGTTTAGTTAATATATGTTTATCTCATTATTTTTCCTTCAATAGAAAACATATATAATCTATATATACATTTATCTGGTGCTCTGTCTTTTGTAATTAGAAATATCTTAAGAAAAATGTATTTTACTATAAAAAATTTTTTTTCAAGAGATAACACAACCATTAGTAATCTCTAACTCTCAAATTATTGTACAAACTTTATAAGATAATAAACAAATATAATTCTGTCTACAGAAATATCCAAGGGTTTTAACTATGTTTTCATTGAGATATTTCTTCTTATCAGGGTACAATCATTTGTTTAGATTCTGAGATTTACAGAAATTATTCCAAATATAGCCCAGGAAAAATTCTAAAAGTTGAAGATGCTTCAACAGAGAGGAAGCACACATTGGAGGTCCTAAGAAGAAGAAAGAAATCATCTTTGGGTAAAACAAGACCTTTGTATTCTAAATTTTAATGATAAAACTATTTTCCTAAATAGGAAGATCTTTATATCATTATCTAGACAGATGATATAGAAAGTTAACACAATTGAAAAAGAGGTTTATATATAACTAGACTGATTATAAAAATTTAAACTGATTAATTCAGGCTATTTCCCTGATTTTTTAAAAAATATTTTTTATTTTTAGGAGGACATAATATCTTTATTTTCTTTTTACGTGGTGCTGAGAATCGAACCCAGTGCCTCACGAAGCTAGGCGAGCTCGCTACCACTTGAGCCACATCCCCAGTCCCTTTCCCTGATGTGAGCTAAGATTTTTGTTCATATTTTGACATGCTAAAGACCTATTAAAATGCTGTTTATTTCCTTTAAGGAAGGTCTTTATTGCCTAGTGATTCTTAATATTTAAGACAAGGATTAATTTTGGTGAATAAATTCACATCCTTGATTAAACACTAAATATATTAAACTGACTTAAATTCCAAATTTGACACTTCTCCTTGGAGAATAAATTTGATTCTTGCGTATTACTTCTGTTTGTTGGATAGTTGTGAGATTTGGGAGAACATTTTATTAGGACTGATGTTCTCCAAATTAAAGTTGTGTGTTAGTTTTGAACAATAAAGGTTGCAAACCTTGTTGGAAAGTCATTGGTATTATAAAAGTTCTCTGACTGGATCTATTATCCAGTAGATTTACATACTGCTCCCTACACTGGGAAGTAACCTTAATCATATTCCCTAAAAGACAATTAAGACAGACCTATTTAAAGGATAAAATTCTGAGATATAAAGATATTTTGAGACCTTCTCTCAAAAAGAGATTGAGGGTTCTTTTTAAATTATTAAGATGGATCAGCTAATCTATATACTGGGAAATTATAATAATCAATAAAATGTATCTCATTTTCATATCTAGCCTCAATTACTATTAACAGAGAAGGCCTTAAAAAATTACCTACTGGAAAGATCAAAGGGAACCTCTCAATATAGACCAGAACAAATCCAGGGAGATTTTTGAGAGATCCAAATTCATGTATTATAATATTTCAAAATTTATACCAAAAGGCTAACCTTACTTGGATTTTAAAAAAATATGTTTTGGTTGTATATGGACACAATACCTTTATTTATTTATCTTTCTTTGGTGCTGAGGACCGAACCCAGTGCCTCACCCAAGCTAGGCGAGTGCTCTACCACTAAGTCACAACCCCAGCCCACTAGAGAGATATTATGCTATCACTTAGCTAAACTTTAAAATAGAAGGCCATCCTAAAAACAATTTTAAAGGAAATTTATCTTAACCATGTCCCAAATTAGCCTATAAATATACAAGGTAATAATTAATGTTTATATTCTTCCTATTTACTCAAAAAATGTTACTAATAGTCAAAAAATTCACCTAAATTTAACCACAAATTCAGAAGATTCAGGATAAAAATAGATGGAAGAATAAATAATTATCTAAATACATTTGTAGGCAGGATAATGGACCCTAAAAGATGTCCACATCTCAGTGGCTGGAACTTGTGAATGTTACCTCACAGTGGCCAAAGAACTTGGCAGATGTGTTGATGTAAGGGCCTTGAGGTGGGGAGATCATCATCCTGGATTATCTGGGAGGGCCCAGCGGGACCATAAGAGTCCTTAAATGTGGAAAAATGGCAGAAGAGTCAGAGGAGAAATTATCACAGCAGCAGAGACTGACTGGGAGCCAAGTCAAGGGATTCAGGCTCCCTCTAAAGGCTGGGAGGCTGGAAAGGCTCTTTGCCCTCAAGAGCCCTGCTGACACCTAGATTTCTGCCCCGGGACACCCCTTTTGAATGTCGGGCCTCAAGAACTGTAAAATAATAGATCTGTGTTGCTTTAAGCCACTGTATTTGTGGTAATTTGTTGCAGCAGTAGTAGGAAACTAATACACACCCTTTTGGCTATTTCAAGCGAATGTGCCGTAGTCTTGTGAGAACTTATTAATCAGAATTGTCAACAAATCCTGGGATATTCCCTTTGTGTGTAGTTAGAGGCGTACCATTAACTATGGTACATATTAATTATGTTGTAACATAATTTCAAAAGAAATGGAAGACCAAATTTTTTAAAAATAAGAATAGTTATGAGTTACACAGCCTAATTATAAGAATTAAAGCCACACACTTTATGAAACAGAGCTGCAAACGGTTCTACACAGAGACACAAAAAAAGGGGTGATAAAGGCTACAGGAATCTGGTATTATTCCTAATGCATTTCTACATAAGTGGCAAGCTGTCGCAGTTGTCGGGAGACTGTGACCACATTTTAAAGCCCACTTCTTGTGTAAATTACCAGCCTAAAAATCCGGATGTAGGGAGCTAGGGTTGTAGCTCAGTGGCAGAGCACTGGCCTTCTAGTGTGTGTGAGGCCCTGGGTTCAATTGTCAGCACCACCTATAAATAAATAAAGATCCATCAACAACTAAAAACAAAATTTAAAAACTCAGATGTAAAATCTCTCAAAGCAATGGCTGGCATCTGAGAAATGTCTAACAAGCAAACATGTGTGATGTTGTGTTGCTTCATATTACATATCAAAAACTTTAGGCAGGATTATCTGAAATATATCTATGCGTACTGTGTGTGTGTGTGTGAGATGATACATTTTTTTTCCCTGAATTAGATAACCAGAAAGCTGTACACCTGTTCTTTGTCGTTTTGCCTCCCCTGCTGGGTCTTCTCCGACCCCCTTGAACTTTTTGTTCTGAACTTTGGTGCCATCATTTTATACTGAAAGATATTACATGGAAGAGCCCTGGGAAACTTGTTTTTGTGGCTTTTTGTTCTGCTTGGGTCGCGTTCCACAACTAAACCCTCAAGGTCCCTGCAGGTGAACTGGGCTGGCACGAAATAATCACACAGAGACAGAGAAATACCATTATTTTGGGTCCTGTGGCAGCTCTTCGACCTTAGGAGTGTGCTTCAGGACTGGAAGGTGTGGTCATTCAGAGCGGCTCCTCACATATTCCCCCTTTCTTAATATTAAAAAAAAAAAAAAGGCAACTGGGGAATTAAATCCTTAGTCACTGGATTCTTGGTCCCAGGTCATCATGATCTACTATTGAAACACAAGAAGAATTAGTAGAAAACAGATCATTTCAATAACACAATCAACTTGGAAGATCCAGGTTATTATTATTACCCTCTCAAACCCTCATCAGAAGATTCTTAATCTTTTCCCAATTTTATTGGAAAGCATTGTGTTTGGCCACAGTAGCACAGACATACTTAATTAGCACGGCATTTAGGCCTGTCCACAAGCCATAGAGCAGAGGGCTCATTTGCATTATTTATTACAGTGGCTTCTAGAACATTTTAACTTAGTTTCAATCCTTCCATCAATACTTGACTAAGAAGGATCTTGGAAGTCATTTAAGTCAAATTATTAAGAAAATCCATCTGTTGTAAGTTTTAAAACATAGCCACAAAGGCTGTATTGTAGAAGCAAGGAGTAGTAGTTAAGGTAGCCATTTCAAGGACCGTGAGACCAGGAGCTTGCCTGGGCCTGGTTCATTAATTGGCGTGCCTCTGTTTTGAAGCCTGAGTGTTAACTTCAGCATACCTCAGCTCTGAAATGTTAGCTGGCCACAACTAGGGATACAATAAGGTAAGTGGTATTCTTACAGGCCACAGGATATTCACCATCCTTTCCCTTAAATCTCACATTTAAGGAGTCTGTTAGATATGTCAGTAATGTAAATATTCTGAAGGCCGAAGTCAAATATCCAACATCCTTGTGGGTGCTGGCTCACTGAAGACCCGGGTGTTACCAATAAACCTCCAGGGGGTCATGGCATCCTTGTCTGATCATCTTTGTCAACTCTGGGAGACCAGTCTAAAATATATCCCCATTTCTAGATATCTTGTGTTGCACTGGAAAGACATTTGCACAATCTACCCACCCAGGAAAGGTGCCGGTTTCTACTGTAGAATGATCAGGGCAGCAATACGTTGGTGGATAGCTTATGTAAATAACTGGCCTGCATAGGAAAAATCCATTTTAATGGTCTTTCTGAATTGTCCAGATATGGTCTTAATTACTAAACACCAGCATAACTGGCTGGTTAAGTTTCCCATATGCTGTCTTTCTCTCAGAAGGTACTTCCGGACAGTCTGTTTACCATAGGATTGACATATAGGTGTAACTGACCATCACACTCAGTACAATTGATCAAGTTTCACTGGTGGACTTTCCAGTCCACACTACAATGTACATTATAAATGGACCTGAGAAATGGGTCCATAGAAGTCTCTTCATAATTTTTTACTTTCCTGATAAGCTCGGGAAGCTGCCCCCTGGTTGTAAACTCTGCAGCTGGAAATCTACCTTCCTGAGCCAGGTTTCTCGGTCATTATCATGATGGCAGGTTTAAACTCTCCTTTGAAATCTGACTTAATTTACTGAATCATGTTCGGTAGCAGTAAGACCCTCAGGATCACAGTTAAGAAATTTTTTGAAATATTTGTAAGATCTAGTGTGTGCCTGTGGGTTTTGTTTCCCCCCTTTTCTTTATCTAATGAAATTGAATAAAGGCTTGGTGTCAGCCATAGCATCATCCATTTAAGTTATAGATAATAGTACAAGTATTTAAATAAGAAGAAGAAAAGATTTACCATCTTTGCTCCTGAATTTTGACAACAGTTATTTAAAGGGACCATGGCTAATAGAGATTTGATTTAAAAAAAAATTTTTTTAGTTGTATGTAACACAATACCTTTATTTATTTATTTATGTGGTGCTGAGGACAGAACCCAGTGCCTCACACATGTAAGGCAAGCGCTCTACCACTGAGCCACAACCCCAGCCCCTAGAAATTTAATTTTTATCAGACATATGATTTATTGACTTTAATAGAATTATCAGAAATAAATATAGTAAGTTATATATAAAATTTGTACCTTGAACCTAGTTCTAGATAAACTTAAACCATTAGTTTAATTTGGGATGAAGTGAGACAAAGTTTATAATTTAGGAGTGGTGGTCTTTACTAGGGGCATGAGAAAAATATAAACATCTATCTAAACTAGGAAGTACATGTGCTAAATAAGCCTAGAGATGTTTTGTTTTTTACCATTACTGAAGAATGAAATAGAGAAATGAATAGTCTTTTTGTCTACGAATCTATGAAAAACTGTTGCTATTATTATCAAACTTAGTAAATAGTGGGAGTTAGTGTCTCAAATATCAATGGGTGAAGATAAGTCAACAGTATTGTTTTAGACAGTGATTTTTTTAGAATTTTATATGGCATTGAAATATCAATAACCTGGAGGGATCTATGTCAAAACAATTTTGTGTATATAAATAAATAGTTGTATGAGCATTCTTAATAACTTTATTTAATGTAGTAAAATTAGCTCTAATAATTATGTATAATTTATGACTTTACTAATTTCAAAAATATCAATGTATGTAGGGTATCATCTCATATTATTAAAATTGAGAAAAGGTCTATCATGTTAAAAATTCCTTACTGAGATTAGCTCTCAGCTGTTGAGCTGATTTATTTATGGCTGTCTGTCTAATATTTTAGGGATACCTATTTCCAGAGTCATTTTTCTCAGCGATAAATTGTTAACAGGGGTTTGAAGTAAGCCCTGTTTTAATGTTTTGAGGCTTTCAAAATCTGTTTTTAACATAAACGAGGAGTAAGATTTTTAACTAGGAAGCTTATTTTTCTTGGGATAAGATTAGTATTTTAGTCTCTTTTTGTCTGCGTGTTTGGCTTTCTTTTTCTTCATCTGGGCTCCCTGTAACTATGGTGTAACATCTAAACTTGGCTAGGACTCTGTTAACCTTTGTCAGTCCCTTGGAATGTCTAGGGCGAACTGGATGATAAACTCATCTTTTGAAATGGGTGGCCCCCTATAAGTATAAGGTGCTGTATTGTTTTTTTAAGTCTCTCTATAGAAATAGTAGAATTTTTCTAAATGCTTACTAAAATTATTTTTTAGGCATTCTGTTTATCTGTTGGATACCATTTTGTCCGGGAGAATTGTCCCTACTGCAGACAAACTGTCAGGTTTCTCCCTATTTTGTGTTGTAAAATGAGAAGATCTTTGTCTTTCTGATTACCTAATAGTTTGCAAGCTTGTTGAGCACTGTCTTTTGAGGGGTTTAGAATTCGAATCTAGTCTGTTGGATCTTATAAAGTCATTGATTGCTCCATTAGTATCCTTTTGGTTTCCAAAGTGAGTATAAGAGTCAACAGATACATAAAGAGAGTGCACGGGAATGTTCCAGGGGCAGAACATTCCCCAACTCCCTGTCCAGTTCTTGCATTTCATGGAAGAACTCAGTGTGCCCAGAAGACAAATATCTTTAGTGATTCAAACCAGCTCAGAAACCACCCCTTGGAATGCCCATCCCACCCACCCCTCTTTGAAATGGGGGCAGCAGTGCTTGTGGCCATCTAATGTCATGAACTCTCAGAGGGGATGGGTTCTGAATTGTTTGGGAAGTTGGCCAGGTGGTACTCTACAGCAGACACATTGAGGGTGGCTGAAGAGCAGCACCTGTGTCCTCCCCTGAGTGGGATGAGGGTAAGGAGAGCAGGTTCTGAGGCCTAGAAATACATCATGTGTCAGGATGGAGGACAGGGAGCACCGGGCTTGGCTAACCTTGCTCTGGCTGACCTGGACCCTGAACTGACTGTGAACTCAGGCAGCCCCTTCTGCCACCGCTGGCCAGTGCCCTATACATGCTTGTCCTTCCTCCTTGAACCAGATGGCCACTGTCAAGAAGGTACACTTTCTGCCCCACTAGCTCCCTGATCCCAACTATGAAGCGCGAAGTTTTTTGATGACAAGCCCTCACGTGGCATTTTAATGTGGAAACCTCCCGGGACATTTGAAAGTTATGCCTGATTGCCAAACTTCTGGTAAGAAACTACACAATGGAATGGCCAGAACTTTTCTCCATCATCTCCCACCTGAATGAATGCTCCTTTCTGGTGTCCTCAAGGAGCTGCCTGCTTTTTTGAGAATGGATGATGTCTATTGGATGGAAAATGGGACGTCAGTTCTAGTAGCACCCATATCAGGAAGCACCATGAACAAAATGGTGACAGGGAGAAACAGGACAGTGAAATGGGGATTTATTAGGAAACACGGGCTGTCCGAGTGCCTGCCCTGGAAAGGGGGCAGAGACGTGCTTTGAATCCTAGCAGTGTTCAAAATGTGTGTTAAAGACCTGGGAGAAGCTGGCTGAACTTGGGGCAAAGTTCAAGAAGATGGAAACCAACTATACAAAAACATTTCTTTTTCCTCTTCTTTTTTGTTAAATTTAACCTTTATTTATTTATGTGCTGCTAAGGATCAAACCCTGTGCTAGGCAAGAGCTCTACCACTGAGTTACAACCCCAGCCCACAAAAATATTTCTTTACAGTGGAAAACCTACTTATTTGGGAAATGAAACATCTGTTTTGGGGCCAACAGGAAGCAAGACTCTTGCTTTAGCCATAAAGATTTTATTACCCCTTCAAAACACATTGATCAAGGGGACTGGGATTGTGGCTCAACGGTTCAGTGCTTGCCTAGCATATGCAAGGCTCTGGGTTTGATCCTCAGCACCACATACAAATAAATAAATAAAATAAAGGTATTGTGTCCAAATACAACTAAAACAAACAAAAAACAAAAAAAGAAAGACATTGATAAAGAATTTATGTTGAGTCTATTGTAAATGTTTGATTCAGTGTTTATGTACAAACAGTTCTATTGTTTTATAATTTTGGATATTGGTTTTTACCTATGAAATTTCCTTTTATTAAAATCATATATGAAGAAATTGCTTTACCTTATAGGCAAAAATACTTCCCAGTTTGTAATTCTACCATGCTTTTTTTTTCTATCCAAGGAAAACACACCAGTAAGATGATGGAGTGAAGATCAGAGAAAACAACCTATTAAATATGAAAATGTACCAATTATATTATTCTATTTCCGCTAACACATGAGTACTTCTTGAGAGATTAGTATATTATCATTGAGCGCTCATAAAAAGCCTAATCACTAATAATTACTTATCTGACCCAGATGAGTAAACTGGGGCTTAGAAAGGTTAAGTCTGCTGACTAAATGGGATGTACTGTACAAAATTTTCAGCGCTACTCAAAGCATGGTCCTTGGACCAGCGCCTGTCCACCAAACGTTACCAGTTTGTGAGGGGACAAGTACAGATATTGACAGGAAGCCTTTAGAAACTCTTAAAGCAGTTTGTTGAATATTTTGTTTCTATCGAAATTTTTTTTTTTAAATCTGGGGTTTGTAAAAAAAAAAAAAAGAAAGAAAAGCAATCTGTCACATGAAACGTGTGTAGGTGAGCACTGTGCAAAATTTCAAGAACTGCAAAAAAAAGTACTATGATTGTAAGTACTGTGCTACCACGAGCATGCTTGGGAAAATGGGGTGTGAGGGTAGTGCTTCTCACAGGGGAGCAGGAACAGACAAATGGTATGGCAGAGGTGGTCACTGCAGAAAGCAGGGGCTCCACTTTTAGGATTCTCACTCCAGAGAAGAAACTGTAGAAATTGCAACCACCTTCTGCATAGTGCCTCCGGCAAAGGGGGTGGGGGAGAATAAAGGACACGAGGTTATTGTAAGACTATTATTACATTCCCTGGGTTTCTGGTATCACAGGGATGTAGAGCTCCTAACAACCTTTCTCTTTGGAAAGAGGTCATCTCAGCTACCACTTACTGAGGAGCTACCAGGAACTAGACTTGAATTAGGCACTTTATATCCATAATATGATGCTTACTTCTCACAGGTCGGTTTGGACACCTCCATTCTTAAAGGCGAGGAATTGGCTTCAAGAGGTTAATTAACTTTTTCAAGATCACAGAGTCAGTGAGTTATGGAATAGGAATTAAAACCCGGGTCTCTTTGTCAGGGCTCATACATTTTGAACTAAATCATAGTAAACTACTCTACCAGTCTTTTAGAAACGATGGAGAAATCTCTTATTTTATATACATTGGGAATACATGATCTCAATATCATTCCCAGAAACAACTGTTGAAACCTACTCCGCTGTCATTGTTGAACCTGTTTTTATGGATGTCAAACATGGTGTGGTAAGATGCATTTTTAAAAAGGAAGGAAGGAAGAAAAGAAAGAAGGAAAGAGGGAGAGAGCGATGGAAAGGGGATGTAGTTCAATTTTCCTAGCTTGTGTGAGGTCCCCTGGATTCAATCCCAAATACCAGAAAAGAAAAAAAAAGTGTCCCGAAGACCTGCAGGGGGCAGCAGAGGCCCACTGACCCTCATTTCATCTTTAGCACAGTGCAGAAAGGGGCCAAAGGACACTTTAGTTTTCCTCCTCCCCCTCCTCCTCCTCCTCCTCCTCCTCCTCCTTTTCCTC
>NW_026000079.1:5249200-5258436 GCF_001458135.2 Marmota marmota marmota | reverse complement strand
TCCTCCTCCTCCTCCTCCTCCTTTTCCTCCTCCTCCTTCTCCTCCTCTTCCTCTTCCTCCTCCTCTTCCTTCTCCTCCTCCTCCTTCTCTAGGGATTGAACCCAGGGGTGTTTAAACCCCAAGCCACATCACCAGCCCATTTCTATTTTTTATTTTGAGACAGGGTCTCACTAAGTTGCTGAGGCTGGCCTTGAACTTGTGATCCTCCTGCCTCAGACTCCCAAGCCACTGAGATTACAGGTATGCACCACCACACCCAGCTTTAATTTAGTTTCTTTATTCCTTAAAATTTACTCTTCTTCCTGGTTTTCCCCTTAAGATAATCTCCCTCATTTTTAAGCACTCCAAATTTGTCTTAAAATGAACTCATTGAGATTGTCTCTAAAGGCAGGCACGGGGTGTACACCTGTAGTCCCTGCAATTTGAGAGGCTGAGGTGAGAGAATCACCTGAGCCCAGGAGTTCGAGGTAGCCTGGGCAATGCAGTGAGACCCCTTCTCAAACAAAACAAAACATACTTTTCTCTATGCACGTGAGTTAGATGTAATGGAACAGCTGCTCTGATATTGTGAAATACGTCATTATTGCCAAGAGAAGAGAATGCTGGTAGGTACCCACTGATTTGGGGGCTGGGCAGAGGAAGCATTAAATTAAAATGAAATGAAATTAAAAGTAATGACAGTACTGAAATCTTATTTTGGGGAAGAAAAGGAAAGTTTAACACAGATGCTCTGGATTGAGGTGAATTGAGGTTGTGATTTCTTTTGCTGTTTTAGAAAATTTTTTTTAGTAGTTCAATTTCCCAAAACTTTTTCTTGCAATCCAAAAAATTCATGAACTCATGCGGCCTTGCATGCACACATGTAGTGAGCATTCCTTTTTATTTTGAGTCATGGACTCAGCCTGTTAAAGCTGAATGAGACCCCAGACAGCACCTGGTCAACCTTCTGTCTTCTGGAGTGGGAGTCAAAGACAAAGGACAATGTTGTTCCTTGATGCCAGAGGTCCCGGCCCCGGGCCTGGTCAGGGGTAGGTGCTCTGTAAATATTTGCTACCAGAATGAGAAAACTTGAGGCCCAGAGAGAAGACTGACCCTTAGAAATTTATAGAGCAATTGAGTTATGAAGCTGGTTCTAGGCGCAGGACTCCTGAGCCTCGGCCACTAGTCTGGCTTGTCCACTTTGTGCCTCTGAAGCACCAGCTCCACTCTTCCCCTACCTGTCTGCTGAAACCCAGCTTCAGGCAGTGTGCGTGCGTGTGCATGTGCGTGTGCGTGTGTGTGTGTTTCTGAATTCTGCATTTTTCATTAAAAGATATTTCATACACAGCGTATGTTTTCAGATATATTGGCTCTACTGCAGCTGTAACAGATGACTACAAATCTAGCCGTTTAAACAACGGAAATGTATGATCATGTTCCAGTTTTGTGTGGTGCATCACCCATGAAGCTACTTGAGTGGTCTTTTACTCTGTAATGAGCCATGGGGGACTTAGGTCTCCACCTGGGTTCAAACCCTCATTCCCGTGTGTAGACTGTCCTCTCTCTACCAATGGGACAGCTCTCAGAATTGGGCGTGACCCATTGGCCTTGGACAGCCCACCTCCTGCTTTATTTGGCAAAGAACATCCTGTAGAAAACCTTCAAGTTCCCTTGTATAAGTAAACCAAATGCGGGCTAGCTGGCTCTCTCTCTTTCCAGTGTGGAATTGGACCCCTAGGGCCGTCCAGCCATCCTGCTCCCCTTTCCAAAATTACTTCCGTGTGGTTGGTCGTTTCATCGCCTTTTTTCTCAGCTTTATTTTGCAGCCAGTTCACTCCACGCAGAGGAACTCCCACTCAACCGGCTGCCCGGACGAGGCTGGGGTCTTGTGTGTTAGGTGTCCAAACTGGGTTTCAGGGGCCTGCACGGCAGAGCTGTGTTCCTTTCTGGAAGGCCCACAGGAGAATTTGTTTCTGTGCTCTTTCCAGTTTCGAGAGACCACCCCCACACACTCCTTAGCTGGTGACTCTTTACCCATCTTCAGAACCAGCAGTCATGCATCTCTCTGTGCCTTACTTTCATAACTACTTCTTCCTCTGTTCCCTCTCTCCTGCCCCCCTCTTCCACTTTCAGGGACTCTTGTGACTATGTTGGGCACACCTGCATAATTCCTGCTATAAGGTTGGATGATGAGCCACCTTGATTCCATCGGCACCCTTAATTTCCTTTTGTCATGTAAGTTAACTTATTGTATTTGTAGGTTCTGGGACTTAAGACATGGACATCTTTGAAGGGATGCATTATTTTACTCCCACATCAAGTGCCAACATAGTTTAATTTTAACATCTGTTATAGTTATAACTAGTTATGATTAAAGAATTCAGTTGTTTTCACAGTCTGGCAGTTAATGAATTCCATTTAAAATGTGGCCTTTGTATGTGTTTCCATCACTTAGGCTCAACATCCCCTCTCATAGAAAATACTCTTTTTACTAGGGGGAATTGAACCCAGTAAAACATATATAGTAAATAAAGAAAACATATATAGTAAATAAAGAAATTGGAATTCAAACCTAAGCAGTGCTTAACACTACGTCACATGTCCAGGCCTTTTTATTTGTTTATTTTTTAAATTTTGAGACAAGGTCTCAATAAGTTGCATAGGGCCTTGTTAAATTGCTGAGGCTGGCCTCAAACCTGCCACCATCTTCCCTCAGGAGGAGGATCACTGGGATTACAGGGGTGCACCACCGCGCCCACATTATTGTGAATACTTTGTAATTCTCCCTTTGGTCTCTTGAACCAAAATTCACAGATAATGTTACATCTACATGCATAACTAAGAAAATCAACTGTCATGTGTGGAAAAACAAAAGGGAAATTTTACAATAAAATGCTATAGATACACTTTCAGGTAATTGCTCAAGCATTAATCCCTCCTTAGAAGACATAATGGCAGCCACACGCCTGTAATCCCAGCAGCTTGGGAGGCTGACGCAGGAGGATCACGAGTTCAAAGCCAGCCTCAGCAACAGTGAGGCGCTAAGCAACTCAGTGAGACCCTGCCTCTAATAAAATACAAAATAGGGCTGGGGATGTGGCTCAGTGGTCGGGTGCCCCAAAGTCCAATCCCTGGCACACGGCCCCCACTGCTCCCCCTTAAAAAAAAAAAAAAAGGAAGAAGACATAATGAATGACAGAGTAAGAATTTTGCAAGTCACACAGACCACTGTCATGGCAGCAGCCACAGATACTGGCGGCTGATGTAGCTGAGTTATGCTGGTGACTCAAATTTGTTGTCAGTCATCTAATTTCAGTGTGAACAACTTTTGGGAACATTCCAAACAATGTGAAGTTTAATTTTACCTGATCTTGATTTACACCATAGTTGCATTCCTGGAAAATGCAGTAATATTTTAAAGCTGTGCAAAAGTGCTTTGCGGCCTGGGGAGATGACTTCACGGTAGAGTGATTGCCTAGCATGCAGAGGCCCTGGGTTCAGTCACCAGCACTGAAAAAATCCTTGGGCTTAGATGCAAAATGGAATTCAGCTCCCGGTTCAGATAATGATTAACGGTGCTTTTACCATTTTGCTTTCATGAAGCCTAGGAGGATACATAAGGGACATGGGCCAATCCACCCTTGCATTGACACACGATCACAGAACATCTAGTGTGTAACCCTAACCTTACCATGAAATGCTGGCAGTGCCTGCAAATCACTGTGACAGTTTAAAATGCACACTTGTAAATTTCCCAGACTCTTTCTGGAAGTGACCTCACTCCTACTGAGAATCCCTGATTGATGAGGTCAGCATGTTTTGCTTACCTGGGATTTTCACTGGGAGAAAGGAGAAAAATAGACTTGACATTTGTTGAGTACTAATAAAATGTCATACACTATTTTAAACATTTCATCAGTGTAAACTCATGTAATCTTTACAACAACCTGACAATGTAGGGTCTATTATCCCCGATTTTCAAATGCGGGGAGGGGGAATGAAGCTTCACGAGGCATCCAGTCGCTCTGCCCATCTCCCAGCTCCCTGCCCCCCCCCCTCCCCCCCCCCCCCCCGCCCCCACCACACTCCTGCTATTTCTTCCTCTCTGGCTCCCTGGAACAAATGGTGACATCATTGCTGCTGCAGATCCGTGAGTGACTATGTTAATGATGGTGAAAATGAGTCAGGGGCCATTCATTGGAAAGATCATGTGTGTGTATTGTATTTTCATGACTGATGTAGTAACTTGGTTACAGTTGCTTGGAAACTATACACTGTTCTAAGTGATTTTGTAAAATTTGAAATTGGCCCTGGCAAATGCCCGTAGGGATTTCCTCAGCCCTTTCACAGCCTCTAGTTCTTGCTACTGCAGTGGGAAACAGAAATCTAGCAGTGCCCTCGGTTACCTCTCCCTCACTCTTCCCAGTGTTTGACATCCACACATAATGACCCTCTGGTCGAAATTTTCAAGTAAGGAGTTTGAATCTGAGGCACAGAATTGCTTCACAGTGACTTTTAAAATTACTGTTTTTAAATATTCATTGGCAGAACTCCAACATTATTGTCCTTCACTAGAAGAGAACAAAATGAATTTCATATTTTGAGTGGAAGATATCTGACCACACTGAATTTGAATGCATTAGTATTCCTATTTTTTTATTTTTATTTTTGTGGTTCTGGGGCTTGAACCCAGGGATGCTCTACTTGTGAGCTGTGGC
This sequence comes from Marmota marmota marmota, assembly GCF_001458135.2. Taxonomy (NCBI): domain Eukaryota; kingdom Metazoa; phylum Chordata; class Mammalia; order Rodentia; family Sciuridae; genus Marmota; species Marmota marmota. The sequence goes on along the minus strand of NW_026000079.1, from coordinate 5,253,739 downwards.
CCTAACCCATTTTATGTTTTGTTTTGAGACAGGGTCTCCCTTACTTGCTGAGGCTGTCCTTGAATTTGTGATCTGCCTGGGGTTAGAGGTGTGCACCATGGTGTCTGGCAGCACCCCTAGTCTGAGAGGTGGGTGTCTTGGTGTGTTTTCTGTTGCTCTGACAAAATAGCTGAGACTGGGTAATTTATAAAAAGTAAACGTCTATTTGGCATACCGTTTTGGAGGCCGGGAAGTCCAAGAACGTGGTGCCAGCACCTGGTGAGGGCCGTCTTGTTACATCATACTTGGTAGAGGGCATCTCATGGTGGGACAGAGCAAGCTGTGTCAGCTCCTCCTCCTCCTCCTCTAGGGAAGTACCAGTCCCATCAGGAGGGCTCCATCAGGGGGCCTTCATACTAATGACCTCATCTAATCCCAGTGACCTCCAAAGGCCCCGCCTCCAAATACCATCAACATGAGTCTGAGGGGCTGGGGATGTAGCTCAGAGGTAAAGCACTGCCTGGAATGCGTGAGTCCTTGAGTTCAATCCCCAGAACCACAATAAACAAATAAGTGCCATCAACTAGGAAGTTTAAAAAACAAAAACATGAATTTGAGGTTTAAACTCCAACGTAGGTCTTGGAGGGGCATTCAAAGCATCAGAGTGGACTCAAAGGAATCCCAGCCAATGTCGCCCCTTGAGCGCAGGGCTGCCCCAGGACAAATCGCTGCTGTGTACTTGCTGTGTGACTTGGAAACTACCCAAACTCTTCAAGACTCAGTTTTCTTACCTGTACGTGGAGATCATACTTGTTCCTAAATCAAGTGCTCAATATTGTGAGTGCTCCAGTCACCCAGCCTGTGTAGGTCGGAAGTCAGTGTGCAGGAATACTCTTAGTGTGTAGGGGTGTGAATTAGTGGCCTCTGCATGTTGGGCCCTTCATGTAGCCCTTTAAAAACATTTTAGTAATTTGTCGATCTTAAAAGTTGAATTTCATTTACAACCTGAATTCCTGGCTTTCAAAAGAATGGAAAGAATGGAAAGAAAGCTGGGGCTGGGGCTGAGCTCAGTGGTGAAGCACTCGCCTGGCACCTGTGAGGCCCTGGGTTTGCTCCTCAGCACCACATAAAAATAAATAAATAAAATAAAGGTACTTTGTCCACTAAGAGAGAGAGAGAGAGAGAGAGAGAGAGAGAGAGAGAGAGAGAATATGGAGCTTTGAAAATCCCCTGCCCTCTTTCCTACATGGCAGCCATAGACTGAAGTTTAGTAGAGGTTGTCCCCAAGGACTCTGTTCCAGGGCTTGGGACTTGCCAGCTCAAAGGCACGTGAGTTGGCTGCTGCCTGTGGCACGTGGGACACCTTCCACGAGACCTGCGCGTGTTGACAGCAATGGCCAACTGTGTCAGGCCGTCTCACCAGGAGCTGGGGAAGCAGGACACAATGACTGGAGATTACTGACCACATCATCCGAAGTTCTTAACTGAACTTGAGTGTCAGCAGCTCTGACCACAGACCTTCTGAGCTAGTGGAGGAGAATGAATCTGCATGACTGCCCCATGGAAGTTCAAAAGGAAGTTCTTGATCTGGCTAGATAACATTCTATGGCTTATCTTTTGAAAAGTCTGTGTCAAAGCACTACAAGGTGCTTTCCTAATCTTATTGAGAGAAGGGAGGAATGAGAACATATAAAATAATAATCTCAAAGCATTAATGTAGATCCTTGATACAATTGAACCCTCCTGCCACTGAGCGGGGAATGAGAGAAGGGGCAGTAACCAAGTAAGGGGGACTCCACTCCTGCTTTCACAAAGACCTCGCCAAGTGAACATGCAATACAAATAGAATAGTATTTTTTGTTACTTGGGAGGCTGAGGCTGTAGGATCACAAGTTCAAGGCTAGCCCCAGCAATTTAGTGAGACCCTGTCCCAAAACAAAATATAAAATGGGCTGGGATGTTGCTTAATGGTCAAGCACCCCTGGATTTAATACTGGTGACAGCAAAAGAAAATTTAAAAATAGAAAGTGTGTTATTGCAAACGAAGCTGCACATTGATAAACACTCCTGCTCGACTCCCTCACCCCAGACTGGGACTTCTGGGCTCTCTTGTTTAGGAATTCCCAAAGGACTGTGGCAGTTGATGGCAGCCTGCACCCTTCTCTCTGAAGGGAGGTGTGGATTAAAACAGCAGGGTTAGCTGGGCACGGTGGTGCACCCCTGTAATCCCAGCAGTTCGGGGAGGCTGGGGCAGGAGAATCCAAAATTCAAAGCCAGCCTCAGCAATTTATCAAGACCATGAGCAACTTAGCAAGACCCTGTCTCAGAATGAAAAATAAAAAGGGTTGGGGATGTGGCTCAGGGGGTAAGTCCCCCTGGGTTCAATAAATAAGTAAATTAATAATGAGGATATGAAACAGGGTTTTGGTCTCATTCCACAGAGGTGGCCGTCCCGCATTAGTGGATTCCTAGCAAACACGGTGGTATCATGACTTTTCTGAAATCCATCTAACTCCCCTTCTTGAACAGGACCTACGTGCGTGGTTGAGACTGTGATCAGAATTATTTTTAAAAAGTGATTGTGCTGGCCTTCACCCTGTTAAAGCTCCAACATCCTGGTGAGGCCCTGTTGACAGAACTGCTTTAAAAAATCCGAACATGAGTGAAAGAGTGATGTCTTAGATAAACCTGACTTTTATATAGTGGTGTCCCAGTTAGCAAGCAAGCTGACATTGCCTACCTACTGTATTTCAGAGGGCAGACTGAGGAGATGTGAGGGGGAAATTCAGTAAATTCAACTGTTAGACCAGGTCGCAAGAAAAGACCACTGACTCCAATGAAAATCAAATTAAAGCAAGCTTATTATTTCGACCGGCTGGGCTGCCTCTCCCACCCAAAACCGAGGGAACAAGGCAGTAGCCACAGCTTTCTCGCAGCCCAGCTTTACAGCCCAGAAAGTTACACAAAGGGGGGGTTACAGATAACAGAACTCTGACAAGCATCACACTAATGGTAGATTATATTTTTGCTGGCCCCGACATCAGAATTCATGAAGGTCATTAAAGCCTCAGAGAGGGTCGTTGTCTGGCCAGGGAAGGCCAAGATTGATGAGGCCTCACTAAAGTTTGAGAGAGGGCTGCTATCTGGTCAGAGAGCCAGGCAAGGGTGAGTTCAAGGCACGGGCAGGCATTCCAAGCAGGTTCAGAATCTGCAGTAATTTATAGTAAAGCCGAAATTAGCTTTTCATGGCTTTGTGGCGAGATGGCTCCCAATTTTAAGAAAAGATCAGGTTGGGTCTATCACAACTGGATGGCAATTTCTCTGTCTGTGGGCGAGGTGGGAGGCAGGGGGTGCCAGGACTGTCACAGACACCTGGCATGGGTTAGTTTCTTTGATCCTCACAACCACCTTAAGAGGTAGGATCTATTATCACACCTGTTTTACAGGAAAGGAAACTGAGAGCCAGTCAGAGACAGCAACTTGCCCTGTCACTGTGCTATAAATGGCAGAGACGGGCAGGCCTGCACGGTCATGGTGAGTTTTTGGCAACCCCATCTTGCTGATCTCCCTGAAGCAGGCCAGACATGGTGAAGAGGCCAATTGCACTTGCTTATTGTGGCCTGAAGACACAACATAGCTGTGGCTCTTATGGCAGGCCACGTTAAGTCCAGAGGAACTCCGTGTCACATTTAAAGACAAATTGTACCTAAGAGAATTGCTAGCCATCGGCAGATGAATAAATGAAACCAATGTGGTTCATATACACAATGGAATACTATTCAGCCATAAAAGAACAAAATTCTGCTGTTTGTAATATGGACGGATGAACTTGGAGGACATTATGCTAAGTAAGCCAGGCACAAAGACAAGGGCCGCATGATCTCACTCATGTGTGGAATCTGAAAAAACTGACTTCATAAAAGGACAGAGTAGAACAGTGGTTACCAGAGGGCTCGGGTGTTTAAGAGGGAGGCCGAGCTGGGGAGATGTTGATCAAAGGGTACTTTATTATAGTTAGATGGGAGGGAAAATTTCGAGAGTAGGCAGATGTACAAAGTCAGAGAGTAAATAAATGCTTGGGGTTAGGGCAAAGACAGGTGGGGGAGAAATTAGGACTGACTTAATAGTCAGGGAATTTCTTCCTTCAGTGATGAAGATTTCTAAAATTGGTTGTGGTGATGGCTGCATGACTCTGAACTTACTGAAAGTCGTTGGGTTGCACACTTTAAATGGATGGATTGTATGACATTTGAATTGTATCTCAAGAAAGCTATTTTTAAAATAAAACAGATCAATTCTCCCTCCTTTAAAGAAAGAAAATTGGCCAGGTGCGGTGGCACACGCCTATAATCCCTGTGGTTTAGGAGGCTGAGGCAGGAGGATCGTGAGTTCAAAGCCAGCCTCAGCAACAGCAAGGCGCTAAGCAACTCAGTGAGACCCTGTCTCTAAATAAAATGCAAAATAGGGCTGGGATGTGGTTCAGTGATTGAGTGTCCCCGAGTTTAATCCCCAGTGCTCCCCCCTGCAAAAAAAAAAAAAAAAAAAAAAAAAAAAAAAAAT
>NW_026000079.1:5184466-5247861 GCF_001458135.2 Marmota marmota marmota | reverse complement strand
TTTTTTTTTTTTTTTTTTTTTTTTAATCTCTAGTCTCAAATAACAGCTCTGGACTCAGAGTTGATAGCCCTCCTGGATTCTAGCAGTTCAAGCAACCAAGGGGGGAACACTCCCTCGGTGGTTCCCCGCCCGACAGCTTCTCTGATGGTTGCAGGAGTATCCGAGAACTTGTCCCCTGCAGAAGCCTCCCTGGTGAGGGGAGAGACAGTTGAGATGCCCACCAAAGTGGCAGCACTGTGGCTGTGAAATCGGGGACAGCTGCAGGTGTAAGCGGGGAGCGGGCACCGCGTCTGAGAGCCAGCCGCCCATCTCGGTAGCCAGGTCTCCGCCACGGACTTCTGCATCAACTCAGCAGCCAGCTGTCCAACCAGAAACCCATCCTCTTTTTTTATTTTTTTATTTTATTTTTTCAGTATTTTCATTTGTAGATGGACACAATACCTTTATTTAAAAAAAAAATTTCTATGTGGTGCTGAGGATTGAACCCGGTGCCTCACCCAGGCTAGAGAGGCGCTCTACCCCTGAGCCACACCCCCAGCCCAAAGCTATCCCTAGTCTCCAAAACCTTGATACAATTGAACTGTGGTTGGCAAAAACCAGCAAAAAGCCCCAACTGCTTGTGAGGATCTTCCTGTTCTGTAACCTGAGGTTGTCAGATGAAGCAGTGAAGGGGGTCGGGGAGGTCCCTGCCTGTGTTTGAGTCCTGGGTCTGTTCCCCACCAAGTGTATAACCCGAAGCTCTGGGACCCTCTGTTTCTTCATCTGTAAGACAGGAATGATAAGAACTGAGTGTGCCTTGTGGGAAGACCTCAGGAACTGTCATCTCCATTTACCATCATCTCAGTACTCTCGGTGACTAGGGTCACCTCAGAGACCCGCACTGAATAGTAGCTGTTCACAAGAATCAATCTGGTTATTGGGGATCGCTCTTTTTTCTCCTTGCACTGTTACGTGACAGCTCTCTTCCAGTGTCAGAGAGCCTCTTCCTGTGAGTAATGTTTCAAATTTACAACTTGTCCACAAATCTCCCCCACACCCGCCCCCCCAAGCTGTTGTACTCAGTCGACCACACCCATTTGAGGGCAGTCCTGGGCTGTTGCCATGGTGATGCAGAGTATTTTGTAAAACACTTGGCCTGGGGGGTAGTTGATGAGTCATACTCACCACTGGGTGGGGAAACTGCAACTGCTTTCAATTAACACCACCAGACAAGAGCTGAATTGAGAGCTTGCTGGGGTTCTTGCAGTAAATCAGAGGTATCTCTGATCTGATCTGTGTGGGGTTTTTTTTTTTTTTTTTGGTACTGGGGGTTGAACCCAGGAGCCCTTAACCACTGAGCCACATCCCCAGCCCTTTTTAAAATATATTACTTAGAGACAGGATCTCACTGAGTTGCTTAGGGCCTCACTAAGTTGCTGAGGCTGGCTGTGAACTCACCAAACTCCTGCCTCAGCCTCCCAAACTGCTGGGATTACAGGCGCGTGACACTGATCTGGGGGTTTTGTTGCATGCTTGGTTCATTTGTTGTGTGGTCATTTTCTCCTATACCCTTCTTGTGGGTAGAGGGAGCTGTAGATAAATATCTTCCACGTGCATCAAGAAACTGCAAACTTGGTTGGGCACATGCCTACAACACCAGCTGCTTGGGAGGCTGAGGCAGGAGGATCATGAGTTCAAAGTCAGCCTCGGCAATTTAGCCAGGTTCTGAGCAACTCAGCGAGACCCTGTCTCTAAATAAAACACACAAAGGGCTGGGGATGTGGCTCAGTGTTTAGTGCTCCTGGGTTCAATCCCCAGTGCCCAAAACAAACAAACAAAAACCCTGCAACTTAGTTCTGATAAAATAAGCTCCCTTTTCCTACAGCGTTTTGACATAACTAAACCTAGATGAAGGATTTTGTTTTTTGGTGGTCTTTCCCCCGCCACACTTCCCACTCTCTTCATATATGTTCCTTGTTTATAAACCAGGCACACAAAAATTATTCGGCGTTGTTTTCAAATAAGCACATGGGAGGACATTTATCAACCGGACGTATTTGAACAGTGTAGGCTGTGTAATTTCAGGATGGAAAATCTGTATTAGAAATGACTCCTCTGAAATCTACCAGCAGGTCAAAGTCAGCAAATCCGCTTCAAGCAAGCCCCAAACTAGAGTTGCATGCCGACTTCTGCCAGGATATGTCACAAGCCTCAAGTGGTTAGTCTGGATTCATGTTGCTCAGTTGCACTGTCTCTGCACAGCACGTGGGGCAGGAGCAGAATTTAGACGTGCCCTTTAGGAAAGGACCTGCTAATAAAAGTGGACCACTCAATCATTTAAGTAGGTCTGCTGCACCGTGGCCATGGGAAAGGCAGCCTGCCAGGAGCAGCTGGAGTGTGAACTGTAGAACAAGCCCTGGTGAGGCAGACTAGACAGGGCCCTAAGCACCCCGAGGTTTTCTCCCACGACTTGAGCCATCTTCAAAAGATGTTTTCACCAATGACCAGGAGCCGTGGACTCCTCTCCCAAGTGGGCCGAAGCCCGCATGGGCAGAGGGGCGTGCCCTGGTCGCAGAGGGCCTTCTGCAGGAGGTGGTGGTGGGTGCCTTGCCAAGGGCGCACTGAGGAGCCCATCGTGTACGAGCAGATCTACGCGTCAGGTGCAAACCCTGGTACCAAAAGCAGAGACTTGACAAGGTGTGCAGAAAGCGCGGGATTGTGCGTGACAGCTGACTGTGCGCCAGCAGGGACCTGCCCTTTTTGTCTAGGTGAGTCTTAGACTCCTTAAGAGCCATCGGGGGACGCTGCTCGTGTGCTGTCTCTCTTATATTCGTGCAAAAGCCTCTTTGGGGTGGCTTGCTTCTTTGTGATTTCTATCTCAAACCGAGCAAAAGGAGCCAAGGCCGAGCTGGTAACATTAAGAGCTGGTAAGGCTGGTAGCGCTTGCCCACTGGGAGTTTATGATCTAGGTGAGAGAAAAGGGAAGAGAAGCTAACAGTAATATGATGCACATGGTAACATTAAAGGAAGTGTATTGGTGACATGCATGCGGGAGGGAGACATCACATGGCTGGGCAGTCAAGGAGCATGAGACTTGATGGGACCCTTGAAGGTTGGGTCATGTAGGGATATTGGAATAGGCCAAGGGAGGGCCCCAAACTGGGAGCAGTCATGTGGCGTGTCATTACCATATAGTGGGGGTCGTTAGCACAGAGTGTGGTGCTTGTGAGGTCAAACAAGACCAGGAGAACTGTGTAGAAACCAGAGGGGCCGTGTTAGCCAGCTTTCTATCACTGTGACAAAATGCCTGAGAAAAAATACTTACAGGAGGAAAGATTTATTTTGGCTCGGAGTTTCAGAGGCTTCTGTTCATGATGGCTCGGCCTGGTGGCTCTGAGGCCTCTAGTGAGGCCGTCCCTCATGGCATAAGTGATGGCGGAGAAAAGCTGCTCATCCCACAGTGGCCAGGGAGCAAAAAAGGATAAGGAAGGGCCAGGGGCAGGCTGTTCCCTTCTGTTTTATCAGCTTTTTCTCGGCTGTGACTAAAGGATCTGACCAGAACAATTGTAGAGGAGGAAAATTTATGTGAGGGCTCAGGGTTTTTAGTCCATAGAATGTCGGCTCCATCCCTTGGGGCTCAAGGTGAGGCTGAACATCATGGTGGGAGACGGATAGGAAGCAGCTCACAGGATGATCAGGGAGCAGAGAGACTCCACTCTCCAGATACAACATGCACACCCCATAGCCACGCCCCAGTGACCACTTCCTGCAGCCACACCCCAGCTGCCTCTAGTCACCACTGGTTAACCCCCCAGGGATCGATTCACTGATCAGGTTAAGGCTTAGTCCTATCTCCTCCAACCTTTCCTGCATTGTCTCACGTGTGAGCCTTTGGGGGACACCACATCTAAACCACGGCACCTTCCAAGGTGTGATCCCCAGTGACCAAGCTCCTCCCAATAGTCCATGCAGTTATGAACCCATCAATGGATTAATCCACTGATGCCATCAGGGCTCTCATGATCCGATCACCCCCCAAAAGTCTCACCTCTGAATACTGCTGAATTGGGGACCAAGTCTTTAACACATGAGCCTTTGGGGTCTGCCCCAGATGCAAACTATACCAGGGGCTGCTCAGAAAGTAGTGACTTAACAGCCCTGCCGAGCTAGGAAAAGATGAAAAGAATGCAAAATTCAATCAATCCAGACCATGCAATAAAGTGCAAAAGTTTGCAATGTGATTCCATAAGGTATGAAGGATCTGATGAGTTGGCATTATCACATGAACGTTTCCTTACCGTCAGATGGAAGGTCTTATAACCAGAGAATGAAATTAAAAAGAAATATACTAAATCTACAAAGCCATTTTCTTTCCCTCTCTTCCTCCCTCCTCTCTCTCCTTCCTTCCTCCCTCCCTCCCTTCCTTCCTTCCTTTCTTTTTCCCTTCCTTCCTTTCAGTACTAGGGATTGAACCCAGGACACTGTACCACTGAGTCACATCCCCAGCCTTTTTTACTTTTTATTTGAGACAGAGTCTCGCTCAGTTGCTTAGGGCCTTGCTCAGTTGCTGAGGCTGGCTTTGAACTTACCATCTTTTTACCTTAACCTCCTAAACTGCTGGGATTACACGAGGTACCATCACACCTGGCTCTCCTGCAAAGTCAGTTTAAAAATATTGATGGTCATTTTACTGAGCAAGGTGGCACACTCCTGCAAAGCCAGAGACTTTGGAGGCTGAGACAGGAGGATCACAAGTTTGAGGACTTAGCAATTTAATGAGACCCTGTCTCAAAAAATAAAAAGGGCTAGGGATGTAACTCAGTGGTAAAGTGCCCCTGGGTTCTTCTATCCCCCGTATCAAGAAAAAAAATTTAAGGATATTTAATTAATTTAAAGGCTCTACTTTAAGATGATTGTTGAATTGTACATTTCAAAAAGCTAGAAGAAAGGATTTTGAAAGTTTTCAAAGTAATGATTACTATTTGAAGGGATCAATATGTCTTACCCGATTTAAACATTCCACCAGTAGACATGTATCGAACATCACGTGGAACTCCATGAGCATGTCTGTAGGTATCAGTTAAAATATAAAGTGAACTTGAACAGGGAGAGAATAATTAACTCTCAGGTGGAAGCTTCTGTCTATTGGTTTTATATTGCTGCCACAATAAATAATCACAAACTTGGCAAATAATCACAAAAGTGACATGTTTGTTACTGTATCGTTCTATATGTCAGAAATCTGACATGGTCTCATTGGGATGAAACTCTGGCTTCCATAGGGCCACATTCCTTTTGGAGGCTCTAAGGGAAAGGTCTGTTTTTGTGCTCATTTTCATTTTTAGCAGGATTTAGCTCTTTGCCTGTGTAGAACTGTGACGACCCCCCCCCCCCCCCGCCGTGTGGCTCAAGTGTGGGCTGTTCTAGAGGCCCTCCAGACTCCTTGACTCATGACCCTCTTCTCTGTTTCAAAGCTGGCAACTGTGATCTGGTCCCTCTCACCCCTTCACACCTCTCCTTCTCCCCTTTCTCTTTGTGATGTAGCCAGTGAACTTTCTGTGCTTCTGAGGACTAATGTGATTTTTACGGCTTAGATCTGGAATGTCTCCCAAAGGCTCGTGTGTTAAAGGCTTAGTCCCCAGAGCAGCCATTTCCAGAGGTGGGACTTTGGGGATGTGATTGGATCAGGGGGCTCTGATCTCATCAACGGGTTAATCCATTGATGGATTCGTAGCTCCATGGACTATTGGGAGGTGCTAGAAACTGTAGGAGATGGGACATTGTTGAAGGAAGTAGGTCCCTGGGCACATGAACTTTGTGACAGTATCTTTCTCCAGCATTCCCCCTCATCTGTTTCCTGGCTGCCATCAGGTGAACGTCATTCCTCTGCCATTCCCTTCTACATTTTTTTGCCTCACCTCAGGCCCAAAGTTACAGAGCCAGCCCACCGTGGATGGAAACTTCTGAAACCCTGAGGCTATATAAATATTTGCTCTTTTAAGTTGTTTTTCTCAGGTATCTTGTCACAGTGATGGAAAGCTGACTAACTCAGTGATACAACTGGGCCAGCCTACCCAGATGATCCAGGATCATCTCCCTGTCTCAGGAGCCATGGCCATTTATCACATCTGCAGAGTCTCATGACATGTGAGGTAACATAGTTGCAGGTTCTTATTAGAATGAGGGCATTTTAGGGGGAGGGAAGTATCATTCTGTCTACCCTATGTCTCCAGGTAAAGTGGTGTTTTGTTTTTTTTTTAATATAAGAAGCAGGGCTGAGGATGAAGCTCAGTGGCTGAGCACTTGCCTAGCATGTGGAAGGCTCTGGGTCTTATCTCTAGTACACAAAAATAAATGAATAAATAAAAGATAAGAAATAGAATTTGATGCTTGTGGTCCTGGAGGAGATGAAAATACTTGTCTAATATAAATAGTTTCCTTGGGCAGGTGAAATGGAATCCCAAACACTGAAAATTCTAGGTTTTTGTCTTGTTAATTCAGGGAATAAGAAAATAGCTTGCCTGAGTCTCTGTGCGTGTGGATTCTTTGAAAGCGATGGCCGGACACACCCTTCTTTCTGGGCCAAAGCTTTTCAGACCTTTCCCTTAGAATCCCCTGTTTTTCTAGGGATTCTTTAGACAGAAAGTCTGACCCTGCTGGTCACACTTAACTTGCTTCTGGCTCATCAGCTCTAACAATATCAGGGAATGGAATTTGGGGCACTAACAAAAATGAATTGATTCTTTCCACACTATCCCCTTAAAAAGGAGTAAAACAATGTCTGATTTTCAGATCCTCCACTTACCTAGGCTCTGCACATCAGCTTGGATGGTTTTGAAGTCTTGCTAGAGGAGTGGTAAAAATGTATTCTTTCAATAAGTGATTATTGGGTGTGTGCTGCGACCCAACAGTCCAAGGATCGCTGTTCTAGTGAAAACAGCAGAGATCTGGCCAACCCCGTGTTCATGAGAAAGGCCTGGCTGTCGAATTGGAATTCGTTCACTTCCCGCAATTGTTTAATGAGAAGACAGGAACTGTTTCCCTAGAGTTTTGTCCATCTAGTGGATTAATTATTCAAAAGATTGTCTCTGCTTATAGCAGGAGGAAAAATGATACCAACCTTTAGCTTTTTCTGAGTCCTTTTTTAGAACTTTTTTTTTTTTTTTCCTGGCCTGCTCCTGCCTAGAGAGGAAGCAGACTTTGTTTGGAAGAGGATGGAGTATTGCATTCCAAAGCTTTCCTTTCCACTCTGGTGGTTGATTCTGATAAGCAGATTTTGGGAAACATTGGGAAAAACAATTATTCCCCCCAATCTTCCACTAAAATATTGTGCATGACTTTTTTTTTTACATGAACTCACAGCATCTTCAATCTCAGCAGTTTTCAATTGTGGAGGGAAACATTTTAGTTCTAGATATTGGAGAAGGCTAAGGAAAAAACACAGACCAACTGGCCGGCATCCAAACCCAATCCTGCCACTCCTTAGCTGTGTCTTAGTCTGTAGGCCACGTAACCTCGCTAGAGCCTCAATTTCCACATCCAGGAAATGAGACCATAGCCACCTATATCAGGCAGAGTCCTCAGTTTAAATAGTATTAACCAACTACACTTAATTGCACAATATAACTTATGGACAGGTTATTGGATAGCTCAGAATCTCCAGAAAGGAAAACGTATAGGAGTAAGTAGGCCAGGCATCGGTGAGGACAGCAGCAGAAGTATGTTACAGGCCAGTCTGATGGACACATACAGCTGGACTCCGATACTGATTTATACTTCCTGGCTCCTCTGCTCTTGGAAACTCAGGGTTGCTGTCCTCTGCCTGCCTTCCAATAGAGTAGATTCTCTGCTTCTCAGCGTCACGCACTGTAATCGGTGTTGGAACAGGTGCATGAGTGCAGTGAACTTGTGTCGTCTTCTACCCCCCAGCCGTGAAGAGTCTGGGAAAGCAAGTATCTGGTGTTTCGGTTTCTCTAGTGAGAGATGCCCTCTTTTCCTCCACGGAAATGCCTAAGACTGGACGTTTTCTAAACAAAGGGAGGAAATTCAGATGGTAGGTAGGCTCCCAACACTTCTGGAAGAAAGGAAGGAAGAAAGAAAGAAAAAGAGAAAGAAGGAAAGGAAGAAAGGGAGAATTTTTGCCCACTACTGTCCATCCCTTTGATTGTCCAGCGTCAACCTACTTCTTTTTCTCTGTATTTACACTTCCAAAAGCAGAAAATTCTCCCAAACAACCTGATGCAACCATACTTCATAGATCGAGCAATGTTCTCACGCCTTCTCCCAGGGCCATCTCTCTCTCTTTTATTTTTTAATATATATGTATTTTTTAGTTGTAGATGGACACAAAACCTTTATTTATTTATTTTTTTTTATGTGGTGCTGAGGATGGAACCCAGGGCCTCATACACGTGAGGCAAGCACTCTGCCACTGAGCCACAATCCCAGCGCCGCACACCAATCTTTTCAGTTATTATGTTCATCTCCAAATTCAGGTCCCTGGATGGTCTCTATTCCTCTTTCAGTTCGGATGTGATCCATCTCAGTGTTCTGTAATATAGGGAAGGAATTGTAAAGTTCACCATCATTGGAATATCCTATATAAATGAGGAGGGAGAAAGAAAATCAGTTTAAATATATAAACACATCACATAGCAAAAAAGAAAATATTGATCATGCTATATTCCATGTTTCTGCATCAGGTCCCAAGGCCAAAATAAGTATTTTTGATTTCTGTCCTTTCTTCCAGTTCTGCATCCCTTTACCTCGGCTGGCTGATGTTCTTCCTACAGTGATGTGACCCCAACCTCCATGGCTGGGGATCTAAGCCCTTGGCAGTCCTAGGTGCTGCCCCAGGATCTCCTGGACCAGCCACAGCCTTCCTTCCTCATCATCAACGGTAGCCCCTTTCCTCCTGGTATTCAGGATCAGTCAAAGCAACCCTGTAGCCAGTAAAAGGCCCATTCATCCAGCGACATGAAGAGGCTCAAGTGGCAGCCTCAGTTTCCAATCAAGTTGCTTTCTTGTTAGGATTCTTCATTCTTTGGGTACTGTGCCTACAAAAAAGCAAAACCTGGCCTCCCTGAGATGGAAAGAGACTGAGCAATACCCACAGAGCAGGTCACGTCTTGTCCACCTGATCAATAAGAGTGAACACCAGTTAAGTGTTTCCCTGAGTCCTGTGAGCTGCTCTACAAATCATTGGAACCCAGGGAGGGGATGGTGGGAACTCGGATGGGTGGCCAGCGGGTCAGAGGCGCGCCCTGTGCTGGGAATGGGGTCTGAAGTGGGGGTGGGGGGGTTTCATGGGATGGAGCCCTCACCCTGGGGGGTCTGGTGCCATCTCCAGGAAGAGAGTGACAGAACTGAATCGAATCAGAGGACCCCAGCGGTGTCTGCTGGAGAATCTGCTGGAGAAGTGATTGGTTGCTGATGGGAAGAAATCCCCTCACATTTTGGTGACCACAGGTCATCAAATACACAATCAGTTTTCCTTATTGATCGCTGAGTGAAAGAATAGAAGGAAACATTTGATTTGTTTTTCTTTTCTTGTCTCCAGGTTCTTTGCCTCAAGCCTATCTGCAGTAGCTTCTTCCTGTGTCTGCTATTTTTATATTCTTTAGAGTTCTTTTGATTCTGTTGTTAATTTCCTGTTACTAGTTAATCATTCTTCACATTGGACTTCCTCTGTTCAAATAACTGTGTTTCCTGTCTCCTGACTGAAGTTCGATTGATACAATCACCAAGCATTGAACATTTTTCTTCCATGCTTGAGTATCTAAGAAAGAAGCAATTGCTTATTTTTCAAAACTGCAATAATGTATTGATTTTTTTATGTGTGTGTAAAAATAGCACTGCGGTTCTGTTTAAAAGAAGATTCCTTGTCCTTTAAAAGTACATACTGAAATATTTGTAGACAAAATGGTTGCTGAGATTTGCTTCAACATAATCTGAGGAGAAAGGAAGGTAGAGTCTAGAGGAAATAAGGTCAGTCTTGAGCGAATAACTGTTGAAGTCACACAATCACTAGCTTTATATAAAAACACCACATTTCTTGCACATAATATACTTAATTTTGCATATTTATTTGTCTATTTTACTTTTTAAAAATATTTATTCTTAAGTTTTAGGTGGACACAATATCTTTATTTTACATTTATGAGGTGCTGAGGATTGAACCCAGTGCCTTGTGCATGCCAGGCGGGCACTCTACCACTGAGCCACAACCCCAGCCCTTATTTGTCTATTTTAGAAAATAAAAAATAAAAGCAAAGATAAAATATCCTCTAGGTTGAGTGGAATTTACGAATATTTATTAAAGAAAAGGCCCCATTATTTCCACAAGAAACTACTCTGACTGGTGGGCTTCTATAACATTCTCGGTCACTAGGAGTTAGGGCTAACTCAGGGCTGAAGACCAATATATTCAAAAGGTTCTCCTTTGGGGGAACTGAAATAAAATTCTTCCATGTTATTTTGTTAAAATGAACCCAAATACTATGTATAATTATAATGCTCTGTTAAAAAAAAAGATTATCCTAGCGAATGATGGCGGGTTGCTCTGAGTGAGCCAGGAAGGCGGTGTACACTGTATGCTTGGTCTGTATGGGAGGGTCTCTGCTCAAGGGTACTTGAACTCCTCCTCAAGAGGCACCGACTGAGGGCTGAGATTGGGCTCCGAGGCATGGGCTTCCTAGCGTGGTGACTCGAATCAGATCTCTGCACTTAAAACCTGGAGTGTTTTCAGTTATACAAATAGAGTAGAACTGTTTTGATCTTAGGGGCCTAGTGGTGAATAAGCCACGGCTAAAAGGTCTTGGACCAACTATTCTGATAACCTTGCCAGCCCAACTGCCTGCCATGTCCAGCAGTCCTGTGGTGGTGTGTCCTTCTGCAGCCCTGGGATCCTAGGATTCTCAATGAGACCAAGAAGCTCATTTCACAATCAGCATCTCCCACGCCTTTCTCCGTGGGGAGCCGCTCTGGACAGGAGCTGTGTACAGCCCTCAGGGCCTGAGTAAAGAGGCACCCACTGCAAAGCAGTTTGTAATTTCCTCCGCCCAGGTAAGAAAGGTGCAGCTCCTGGAGTGGGCGCCACCGATGGGGTTGGATCACACCCACCTGCTTGATGTGACCCTGCCCGTTGCCCTTTTTTGGATAGAATGTTCCATGGAATAGGCCCCCCAAAATAAGAGCCGAACCTCAGACCCGCCCCTGCTGTCTTGCCAGACTCTCATGTTTCCCTCTTGCCCCGCTTTGTGGGAGCTTGAGGCCGGGAGCCAGGGAAGCCCACCTGACGCCCAGAAAAAGGTATTTGGTGTCTGCGTGGTCATTTCGTGTCATCCCAGATTCACCCGAGTGACCTCGGTTCAGTACCCCGCGCTGGACAGGGCCTACATCTCTCTCTCACAGAACAATGGCCAGCGAGCGAGCTTTTGAAGGATGATGTATTCCCTCACCAGTGTGCTTCTCCAGGTCGTATGAAGGGAGTGTCTTGAGGGCGTTTTAGGGGGAGGTATGGGCACTCACCATGAGATCCAGCATTCTCTTTACCTTCTGCTTCCCAGTCTCATTCAGCTCGGGCACCATTAGACCAGGTTTGAGCCATGGGACTCCTCCAACTGTTCAAGCTTGCGTAGAGAATCAGAAAGACTGCTCAGTGCACCCACGTCAATGGAGGCTGATCTAAAATCATGCTTTTTCCTCTTTAACTGGTACAATCTATATCCATTTTTGTATAAATTTCTCAGGTTTTTTTTTTTTTTTTCAGTATAAATGAGAAGAGTCTTAACAGCTTCCCGGTTGTAAGACTTCTTTTCCCGAGTTTGACTGTAACTGGCTTTTTGGGGTATGTTGAAATCTGACTCTAGTTAAAGGCCCAGAGCCAGTGGGGGACAATGTGGGCGGAAAAGGAGATGAATTGGCTTCCTCTTGTAAGACACGTCTCTCAAGGTACAGGGTCATCAGGGGAGGTGGGAACACTCACAGGACAAGGAGGGTGTGACAGCTTTGATCATAACTGAACTGGGCTTTTGAGTGCTGAGTCTGCCAAATTCTACCATAGTCTTCCACTCCAGTACTTAATGTTAAATTCTTCCTGTTCAGTCCTCTAAATCTTCCACAGAAGAGCTTGCAAGGCTGGCCAGACGTGGTGGTGCACACTGTGATCTCAGTGGCTCGGGAGGCTGAGGCAGGAGGATCACATGTTCAAACCCAGCCTCAGCAACAGCAAGGCACTAAGCAACTCAGTGAGACCCTGTCTCTAAATAAAATACAAAACAGGGCTGGGATGTGGCTTAGTGGTCGAGTGCCCCTGAGTTCAATCCCCAGTACAAAAAAGAAAAAAAAAAAAAAAGAAAGAAAAAAAGAGAGATCTTGCAAGGCTGTGAATTGAACAAATAATTTTGGATCCACAGGATCAAACTTTGGGTTGTTTTGTACTAACTCAAGTCTATGGCTATAAGAGACAGATAAGAATTTTATTTTAATTTTTTAACTTTTTTTATTGTGGTAAAACTTTTTTTTAAGTTACCTGAAGTTTTGGGTTTCAGTCCATGTTGTGAGGGACAAGCTTAATAATTTGAGCTTATTATTGTCTATCCTTATTCTGCCTAGGGCCATTAGAAGGAAGCCTACAGTCCTTCAGTCCCCCATGTGGTGAATGTTGATCTGTGGCTACTTTGTCCCTCAATTCTTCCCTTCGCTGGGTTATTTATTCAGGTGACCACAGGTAATGAATTTGTTAACTGAGATTCTTCATGGCACCTGCTATAAGGTATAGCACAGCCAGGTCACCAGCTTCTAACTCAAGTCTGGATTGTTTTCCCGATAGGTGCGGCCAAGGTCGGTGCTAACTTCCTGCTTGTAAGGAGTCTTAGAAAGTGAGGACCGGCCTTTCCCCCTTAATAGATGAAGGGAGAGGCTGCCTCCAACAACACTCCTCGATGGGATTGCTCAGGCCTCTGAAGGGAGTTCAGATGTTGGGCACCTAAAACCTGTCTGTGGCACCTCCTGATGAGCTTGTTAGGGAAGGAAATAAGATGACATCCACCAAACACCTAATATAGTACCTAGGACATCTCAATACATGTTGTTTCTCAGTGTCTTCATGATTAATAAAATAAACAGGGCTGACCCACGAAGAATGAACTACAGGCATGTGTTAGACCAGGACGCAAGAAAAGACCACTGACTCCAATTAAAATCAAATTAAAGCAAGCTTATTATTTCGACTGGCCGGGCTGCCTCTCCCTCCCAAAACGGTGGGAACAAGACAGCACCCCAGCTTTCCTGCAGCCCAGCTTTATAGTCCAGAAAGTTACACAAAGGGGGGGGGGTTACAGATAACAGAACTCTGACAAGCATTACACTAATGTTAGTTTACATTTTTTGCTGGCCCCAACATCAGAATTTATGAGGACCATTAGAGCCTCAGAGAGGGTCGTTGTCTGGCCAGGGAAGGCCAATATTTATGAGGTGTCACTAAGTTTCAGAGAGGGCTGCTATCTGGTCAGAGAGCCAGGCATGGGTGAGTTCAAGGCACGGGCAGGCATTCCAAGCAGGTTCAGAATTTGCAGTAATTTATAGTAAAGCCGAAATTATCTTTTCATGGTTTTGTGGCGAGATGCCCAATTTTAAGAAAAGATCAGGTTGGGTCTATCAGCATGTTTCTAAACTCAACCACTGAAATTAGAATATATGATTCAAGCTTAGCAGTCTGCAAAAGAGGCTCTATGAAGTTGTTTTCTTCTGACACTTAACAACCTCTACTTTTGACACTTTTATTTATTTTTTAACGTCTGTTCTTTTTAGATATACACGGCAGTAGAGTGTATTTTGACATACATACATGAAGTATAACTCATTCTAATTAAAAAAAAGTATGAATTGCAAATCCTCCCCCACAAAAACATGTCTTTGTTCAAACCAACTTACTTATTTTTTTTAAATCTGGTTCTTATTATAAAAAAGAGATCCAAAAAATTAAGCAAAATTGGAATCCATCGTCATCTGTAGAAAATTGTTTAGACTAGGCCTAAATTCTCTATGGTGTTGATTTCTCCTCGGACAGGAACTCGCTCCTGCTGGCTGTTCCGTCTGGTTCTCTCATGTTTGGTTTGAACTTATGAATATATATAAAAGGATCAGAAGAAATGAGAAAATGCCCTGTTGTCTTTCCAGCTGAATCTGAAATCAGAACAAAACTGTTATGAATTTTCTAGTCACAAGTTGCATTGGAATTTGAAGCCCTGGAGGCATATTTTTGGCTTGGAAATATTACCTTCATCTGCCACCTTCCATGAGTAACAAGAGACTGTCACCACTCGAGGTCCCCTCTGCATGGCGTGTGATTCCTTCCCATGCAGGTATCCATGCTAATTTGTCCAGCACACCCCTGGTCCGTCTTAGATAATCACGTCAGATTCTGAAAACACAGTTCTGAAAAGACCTGGTCCCTGGACTGAAGGAGTTCACAGTGTGATAGATGAGGCAGATGTCTAAGCAGGCACAGGTGACAGGTGTGATAACCACCGTACATACAAGGAAGAGTGTGGTCCAGAGAAGACACAGTTAACTGGAGCTGGAGGGTGGAGTTAAGGAAGTCTTCAAGAGAAAGGAGACTGCTGCCTCTGGAAGGGTAATGAGGTTTCCCTGGAGGAAGAGCAGAGACACTTCGGCTGGAGGCACTGGCTGGTGCACAGGTGGAGGGCGGGAAGCAGCCCGGGGCTTTGGGGAGCTCAGGTCATTGAAGTGTGGCCCTGGAGAAGGAGGGGCAGGAGATGGGGTGGGATGGGTAGGCAGAAGCCAGAGCACGGTGAGCCTTGAATGCCAACTGAAGAATCTGCTGACCTCTTGCAGTTACTAGAGAGCCACGGTGACTTCAACAGAGGCAAAGGTGGCACGGGAAGAAGTTGGAGGCAGGGAGAGCAACTCGAGCAGAGAATATGGCAACGGCTCCTGTAAGAGAGGCTGGCAAACTCACCATCCTCCTGCCTCAGCCTCCCAAGCTGCTGGGATGGTAGGTGTGCTCCACCGCGCCTGGTGACCTACGTGATCTCCATCATTTTTGTTGAGCACTGTTTCCATGGTTCCTTGTGTTGGAGGCCTGCGTTCCAGAGAGACTCGGTGGGGCTGAAGGAAGGGGAGCCATCCTCTCACATTCCTCCTCTGACTCCGTGCTTCCAGTTTGACGGTTACCTTGTGACCTGTTTTGAGCACTGTGTAAGTTCTTTCCTCCTCATTCCCACAAACTTTTTTGGCACCTAATATGTACTTGGCCTGCTCATAGAGTTTGACATTGTCCCTGGAAGGCTGCTAGATTGTTCTGTGACAGTAATGAACAAGAAAGAGATGGTCTCTGCTCTCCTGAAACTCAGATTATTGGTGGAGGAAGAGAACAAAGGAATTTTTTTACCATATGACATGGATGCTCTCTTTGGGGAAGAACAACATACCTCTGGAGCAGATTGTGTGGTAGGGACAGATGAGGCAGGGCACCGAAGACAGCAGGGAACAGTTTTATTTGGCTGCAGCCAGGTTCAGGGGGCACAGCCTTTGCGTAATCAATCAATCCCCTGAACCCCGAGTTCAGGGAGTTTCAGAGTTTTATACCCAGCGTGTAAGGGGAGGGGCTCAGAAGTTCACAGTCTGCAGAAGTTCACATAAAAGCAGCTGTTTCTTTCACTGTTCTGGGCAAGTTAACTCTTCAAGGACCACACCTGAGAAGGGGAGAGCTTCTTCTCCCCTTTCTTTCCTCCCCTGCCAGCTGTTACCATGGAGCCCAGTTGTAACTTATCTTAAAAATGCAGACATCTCTGTGAAGCCCAGCTCAAGGACAGAGGCCTTGTTAAAGGATTTATTTTTATTTTTATTTTTTATGTTTATCACAGTTTGCATTTGCAAACACACTTCTACAAACTACCATCCTGGATAAAAGTTTGTAAACTAGTAAAGGGGCGTCCAGCACCTGGAGCGCTGATCTCTTCCAGGCCATTGGCCAAGCAATAGAGCCACAGGAAAATGGGAAGTTTTCCTCCATTGAACTCTTTGGTAATAGATAGTCCTAAAATCAATTATGGTGCAGATTTCTGGAGAAGCTTAGTTAAGATTTTCTGTGGAGGAGGGGATGGCACTACAGGAGAAGGAGAACCTGAGTTGGGGGATTTAGCATGGCTTCCTGTGGGAGAGGAGTCAGTCAGATGAAGAGCAGGTGGTAATATTCAGGAGGAGGAGAGTGCGGGAAAGACCTGAGGAGAAGGAGCGAGAGAAGAGCAAAAGAAAGTCTATGGACCTTGGGAACAGAGTGCCACTTGGGGACGGCAAAGGCTAATGCTGGGAAAGGAAGCAGGGGCTGATGACGAAGGGACTCGCAAGCTGTGTTACGGAGACTCTTGGGTTAGGGTGTCCCAAATGCAGAAGCTGAGGCAAGAATTTGGAGGGTTTATGTGAAAAGTGGTTCCAAACAGATGGAATGATGAAGAAATGGGGAAGACAGAGAAGGGAAGTGGTGAGCAGGCTGGGCCCTGCTCTGGGTTACTCTGTGGTGTTTGGAAGAGCGCTTCCCAGGCTGGTCCCGAACCTGGCTACTCCAGTGTGTGAGCCATTGGTTTGCTACGAGATGCTCCACTTTGAGTCCACGCCTCGTTTGTACAAGTGAACCACTGTCATCTGCTGGCACAGCCGTGGGCACAGATTGATAAACAACCTATACATGACAACTTATCAGACTCAATGAAGGAGTACTTGGACCTGTGGCCATCCTAGATCCTGTCAGGACACCAGGCACTGGAGCTTATTAACCTCACCAGATGCAGCCCTCTCACCTCAGGACCCCCAAGAAGGGATCTCCCGGACATGGTGCTCCCTGACCCCATCACCTGGCCACCTGCCCAGGAAAATCACCTCAGTGAAGAACCTCTAAACTCTGTCCCCAGGCTTCAGCAGGGCATGCTTCTCCTGCCCAGGGCGACCGTGCGCAGCCCGCTCCTACCGACACTCTGAAACGGAAACTGCCATCAGTTTGGATCCTCTGCCTCGACACCTCTGTGGATCTGGTTCTTTAAAATCCTTATCTGACCACCCGCAGGACTCTGGGACTCTTGGCTCAGCATCCTGTAACTCTAGGGCCTCTTAACTCTTTTTTACTCTCTCTGAGCTGAGTGTTATAGATGCTAGAAATTGAGGTTGGACTAGAGGAACTTGTGTTTGCCTGGCTCATGATGGTCAGGTGGCCCGTATTCGCTGAACTGCCACCAGTGAAACTGGCGTAGCCTGTGGATTCACTGTTGTCCAATAGCAGTAAACAACACGGTGGAAAGACACAGATGTGTTTGGTCTGTTAACGACATAGCTTTCTCATGACAGGAAGAAAGCCCACAAAAGCCATGGTGACAAGCAGGTGACTGCTCTGGGCCACGGAAGCTCCGTCCACTGGAGTGACGTCTCGACGTGCCTCTGGGTTGTCACACTGAGCCCAAGGAAACTGGGACACTCTCATATCTCCTTGGTTGGAGGCCTGTTCTGAACTCCTCAGAGAGGTCTGCAGGCCAACAGGCACAGCAAGCCAGTGTGTAAGGAGTGTGTAGGTGACAGCCAGGGCTGGCATGGCCCAGGGCACTCCGATGGCATTTTCTAAGCATCTAAACTTTCTTTCTTTTTTCTTTCTTTTATTTTTTGAGACAGGATCTTACTTAACTGCCGAGGCTAGCCTGGGAACTCGAGATCCTCCTGCCTCAGCCTCCTGAGTCTCTGGGATCACAGGTGTGAACCACCTCACCAGGTGAATGTCGTGTTTCTGTGGGTGTGAGAGGCTTGTTACGATATTGATGACGATTGAGTAATGGTAAATGAGATTACCAAGGGGTAGAATCAATGTGGGAAGAGAAGAGAGCCTATGCAATATTATTGAGAAAGACTAACATTTAAGGAGGAAGAAGAGTTGCTAATGGGGAAAATGAGAATAAGACACAGGAGAAAATTAGAAGAGTGAGAACTCATGGGACCTAAGGGAAAATTTTTTTAAAAATTGTTTTTCAGTTGTTGATTGACTTTTATTTATTTACTTATATGTGGTGCTGAAAATCGAACCCAGTGCCTCATACATGCTAGGCCTGCGCTTTACCACTGAGCCACAACCTCGGCCTAGCAAGAATGTTTTACAAGACAGAATAGCCAATCTGGGCATGGTGGTGTATGCCTCTAATCCCAGCAAGTCAGGAGACTGAGGCAGGAGGATGGCAAGTTTCAGGCCAGTCTCAGCAGCTTAGCAAGACCCTGTCTCCAAATAAAAAATAAAAATAGCTGGGGATATAGCTCAGTGGTAGAGGACTCCTGGGTTCACTCCCCAGTACAACATGATAAAAAATAAGAATAACTGGAGATATAGCTCAGTAGTAGAATACCCTGGGGTTCACTCCCCAGTACAGAGAGAGAGAGAGAGAGAGAGAGAGAGAGAGAGAGAATGGCCAGCAAGAAGGAATTCTTCATAATGATGAGATAAATCAATGGCTAAAAATGCTTTTTGGAATTTTCAATGGAGTTGAATGGCTATAACACAGATCAGAAAGAATTGAGAAGAATGTGAGAAAATGGAGATGGCAGATGAGTTCAAGTCTTTCAAGAAATTTATAGGCTATGGTTTCTCCCCTCCTCCTCCTCCTGTGCTCCTCCTCCTCCTCCTCCTTTCAGAGACATTCAAATGTTAATGGGAATGAGTGGAAAGACCTGGTGGAAGGAGCAGTGGGAACCAGACACAGGAAGGCGTAGGTGACAGGTGGCCCGAAACCTCTTGAAGGCAGGGAGGAGAGCACAGTAGGAGTTACTGACCTGGGAGTGGAAGGGGGAAGTCTGGCCATTTTAATAAAGAAAAGGAGCAGGGGATGAGTGTAGATTCCCCATTACTGTCATTCCATTCCTGCAGAACCATCTGGGAATGAATACTGTTTCTCCTAATTTGTAAGTGATGTAATGGAGGTCCAGAAAAGTTAGGTAACTTGCCCAGAGTCAGACAGGAGAACTTGGTCTGACCCCAAGCTCATGCTTGCTTGGGTCCAATTACAAAGGTCACTTAACTGCAATACTTTAATATGTATGTCCTCCTCCGTAAGGAAGTGCCCTAAAAAATGACTGAAATTTAGTTGGGTCCTTGTTTTATGACTTGATAAGCCAGAATGCAAACAGCTTCTACTGGAACTAACACGCAGTGCCATTTGGTAGGGACCTAACAAAAGAAGCTGCCCTTAATTAATGTTTGACCAACTTGGTACCAAAGGTCTGATTTTTCCTGAGTGAAACTTTGCTACAATAAACAACCTTGCTCTTGCCTCTGTGGGTGGCTGAGATGCACCCGCATGCATATCTCATATAATTATCTCTTCCTCCTCCAAGGATCCTGCCATGTGGGTATTATTGTGTCTGTGTGTTACACATGAGAAAACTGAAGCTCAAAGGGTTCAAGTAATTTGCCCAAGGCCACAAAAGAGGTGGTGAGGCAAAGATGTGAACTAAAGTCTTTCTGATTCCAAAGTTGTTCTTCCTTTTTCAAGGAAGCATTGTTTCCCGTGGCTTGAGGATAGAAGGGGAGGAGCTGGGTGGAGGGTGAAATGTGAGCCTTTGTAATAGTCCCTGGCCTGTAGCCTGCTTCCCAAGATTTTGTCTTTCTTCATTCAGAACTTAGACAGAGTTGCAGGACCAATCATAGTGAATGTTTGCATAGTGCCAACTATTGTTCAAGGTGCTCTAGGGATAATGACTTGACCCTATTGAGTCATTGGAGCATTATCCCCATTTACAGAAAGGCTGAGCAACTTGCTCAAGGTCACATAGTCTGTAGGTGTCAAAATCAGAATTCGAACCCAGAAAGTCTGGCTCCCGAGTTTGGAATCTTAAATGGTTATGTATCGCCTTTCAGGCGGGGGCCCTTGGTCTCTCTTTTCCCATACTTTTTTACTGGCACATTATAATGGTGCAACTCATTGTCACACATTCATGAATGCACATGTTCTAAAACTGCTTTTGGCCAATATCGTTCCCCGGTTTCCCCCTTCTCCTCCCCCTTGTCCCTTTTCTCTACCTGCTGGTCTCCCTCAGTCCCTGACTTTCTTTCCCTCTTTCCTCTCTAGCTTCTACATAGGAGAGAAAACACATGACCCTTGACTTTCTGAATTTGGTTTGTTTTGCTTAACATAATGTTTTCAAGTTCTATCCATTTTTCTAGCAAACAACATGATTTCATTCTTTTTTTATGGCTAAATAAAACTCCTTTGGGTGTATATACCACATTTTCTTAACCATTCGTCCGTTGGCAGACACCCAGGCTGGCTCCGTAGTTTGGCTATTGTGAGTCATGCTGCTATGAACACACTGCTGTATACATGCGGGGTATGCACGTATCGATAAGTAGGCTGACTTTAATTCCTTAGGGGAAACACTGAGGAGTGCTATAGGACATCCTTCCTCCAGATTTCCTCAGTATTATCCACGGACCTATTGATCTCTGCCCACTCAGTGTCTTTGCCTGGGCGCTTCCCATCTTGCTGTGATGAGTGGTCAGTGCTGAGGAGGCAGTGGCAGGACAGTGGACAAGAAGGCAAACCTCGTCCTTGAAGGATAGGTGGAAGCCACAGGAGTTGCATGATCACACACTTGGCCCCACCGTGTCACTGATGGTTGGCAGCAGGAAATGTGCAGCTTGGGCTAATGGCAGGTCAAAGTGAAGATCTGGTTTAGACAAATTCTTGTATATAATGACTCATTAATAGGCATTATTATAGTTCTCATAGATCTTTTTTTTTTTTCTTTTTGTATCAGGGATTGAATCCAGAGGTGCTTAACCACTGAGCCACATCCTCAGCCCTTTTTTTTCCTTAATGTTTTATTTTTATTTTTTAAGTTACTTTTTTTTAGTTGTAGATGGACACAATGTCTTTATTTTATTTATTTATTTTTATGTGGTGCTGAGGGTTGAACCCAGGGCCTCACATGTGCTACTACTGAGCCACAACCCCAGCTCTATTTTGAGGGTTTTGCTAAGTTGCTTAGGTCCTGCTGAGTTGCTGAGGTTGACTTTGAACTTTTGATCCACTGCCTCATCCTCCCAAGCTGTTGGGATTATAGCTGTTGCTCAAATATATTTATTTGAGATCTTCCTTCCTCAGCCTCCCAAGCTGCAGAGATAACAGGTGAGTGACACTGCACTCGACTAGCATTTGCCTTTTTTGTGACTGGTTTATTTTACTTAGTACAATGTCCTCAAGGTTCATTGATGTCATAGCATACATCAGAATTCCTTCTTTTTTTTATGGCAGAATTTAGCTCTGTGTTTGGCCCCTCATCTGTAACCTGGGGGAATGCTTGTTAGGAGTTTAGATCCTTGGGACGCTGCAGTAGGGTAGAAGGTTCTAGAGTTCTCAGGGTGCTCTGAGAAAACAGATTAGGGAGAAGTCAAGATTGTTAACATACAAACGAGGAGTGAACTTCAGGTCCTAAAGGTGAATAGGGACGGACATAAGAATGGGAAAAAGTAGGTCACAGGCCAGGCAGGGGAGCTGAGGATGGTGAGGATCCTGGAGGGTCAGGATAAGTGGTGGGGATGGCTTGCCCTGTGGGGCTGTTTGCGAGGAACGGGCTGCCTCCAAAGTGCTCTTTGTAGCAGAGGAGACTAAACATTTTTTTGTGCGCATGTGTCTGGTGGGGTGGCGGCCAGAGAGAGCAGCTAAAAGGAATTAAGTTAAGGTAACTATTCCCCACTATCATTTCCCTCAAAATGGTAATTCAATGGACAGACAGATGGACAGACCAAAGGCTGCACACTGTCCTGCACTTGACTTCCACCTTTCACTCTGACATTGTGTCTTGAAGATCACTGGGAGTCACAACGTCCAGATCTCCCTCAGCCTTTGTCACAACTGCACAATGAGCAGTCACCTCCCAGCCTCTCCCGGATCTGCCATCTCAGTCGTCTGAGATGTCCTTCCTTTGCTCAACCACTGCTAGATTCAGATCGGGTTCATGTTCGCCTCCTGTCTAACAGTCGGCCAGTCTCCCAGGCCAGTTCCTTAAACCCCAGCCTCCCCAAGCTGCGCTCCCCTTCTTCTGTGTTATCTCCTGTAAAAATCCTTTCCTTATCAAACTCCCACCTCAGAGCTAACACCAGCCTTTACCACGCCCTTCCCCCATGGTATTTCTGTACCTCACACACTGTCAAGGATTATTGTTTTGAAATCCCCGACTCTTTTTTTGTTGTTGTTTTGTTTTGTTTTTTGGTACCAGGGACGGAACCAGGGGCGCTTTACTACTGAGCCACCTCCCCAGCCCTTTTTAATAATTTATTTAGAGACAGGGTCTCACTGAGTTGCTTAGGGCCTTGCTAAGTCGCGGAGACTGGCTTTGAACTCCTGATCCTCCTGCCTCAGCGTCCCTAGCCACTGGGATTTCGCCTGAAACACAACTCTTGTTCCAACAGAAGGAGAACTCTTTGCAGGCCAGTGACCATGTTTTCTGTCTTCTGTGGCGCTTTAAATCACATCATTGAGTGGAAATTTCAATATTTGTGTATTTTGTAAGAAGGCCAACAAGGCTGGCTGGGCAGGTGGCCTCACCCTGCATCCCAGAGCGGGGTAGGACAGAGCAAGAATCCTCCCTTTAGACCAAGGCCGAGTCATCTGCTTCCTCTTTTCCAGAGAAAGAGGCTGGAGACGAAGCGCGCCAGGGCCTCATGGATGTGTCTAGAAGAGGCCGAAGGAGCCCGGGTAAGAACCAGCAGGCCACGTGGGGGCTGCTCACCCCTTGGTGGCTTTGGTTATCATGACAAATAGGATTCTACATTTGAGCAGTTCAAATTCTGTGCCCAGAGAGCTAATAGAAATTATTTCCCCTTTGATTGACAGGATGGTGTGACAATATTAAAACATTGATAACATGACCATTTTCACTTTGATATAACCCCTTTCAGACTGCCCAGGATCATACATTTTAAAAACTATTCAAGCCAGGCGTGGTGGCACATTCCTGTAATCCCAGCGACTCAGGAGGCTGAAGCAGGAGAATTGCACATTTAAAGTCAGCCTCAGCAATTTAGGGAGGCCCTGTCTCAAAATAAAACACAAAAAGAGCTGGGGATATGGCTCAGTGGTTAAGTGCCCCTGGGTTCAATCCCTGGTACCAAAACAGCCCAAAAAAACCATTCGGTAGCTGCAGTCAGAGGGAACACACTGTTTTACAGGCTAATTGGGATTTTGTGGGAAACCAGATGAACAAATGTTCTGAGGAGGGGGGCCTTTTTCACCCAGATCCTGTGGCCTGTCATCTTGATTTTCTCCCTCTCTCAAATTTGGCGTGACTTGCCTTGGGTTAATTTTTTTCCCTTCCTCTTCAGTTCTCAGAGCATCTTAGGAAGACAAATATGAATCCCCGCCCTGTTTTATCTTTTGCAGCTGGAATGTGATTGGAATGTGAGCGCAGGAGGCCCGTGGGCGGAACACTGAAGGGCATGTTTATGGTCTGACTGTCTCCTCTGGACAAGAGTCAGACCACACTCTCTTTCTCCCAGAGGAGTAGTAATGACCCAAACCTTGGATCTTCTGAGTTGTAAATCGAGAGACCTTGACACCACATTGCACATTTTTTTTTTAATATCTCTTTTTTAGTTTTTGGCGGACACAACATCTTTGCTTGTATGTGGTGCTGAGGATTGAACCCGGCCACATGCATGCCAGGCGAGCGCGCTACTGCTTGAGCCACATCCCCAGCCCAAATTGCACACTCTTTACCGCCTCATTCCTTTAGCACCTCCTGCTTTCCTATACTCCTACGTGCACTTTCCTTCCGTGTGAACTTGCTTCCCTTAGCCATACTGGACTTGAAAGGCCTCCTCCGTACTCTGTGTCCTGGACATTCCTTTGCTCCATCATTACCTAGTCTGAGGATAGAGCAGAGAGAAGAGTGGCTAAAACCTTGGACCGTCCTGATTGCGTCCACCAGCTCTGCACCTTGGTCAGATGGCTGTGGAGTGGGAACAGTAGTAGTAGCCATCTCACAGTTGTTGGAAGGAGCAAATGATCGTTTCTTTCTTTCTTTCTTTCTTTCTTTTTTTTTTTGAGAAGGATCTCACAGTTTTGCCCAGACTGGTTTCAAATTCCTGGACTCGGGCAGTCCTCTTGTCTCAGCCTTCCCAGTAGCTGGGGCGGCAGGTGTGTGCCTTCATGGCTTAAATGAGTTAATACTGGTTAAGCAGCAGAACAGGGTGTGGGACGTAACACGAACTCAATAAGCAGTAGTGTTGCCCAAATGTCTGCTGATCTGTCTCTTACACAAAATCCTCTCTGACTAGTCTCACCCTGCCCACCGTGATCCCTTACCTTACTCCTCATTCCTAAGAAGAACACATTGGGGACTCAATTTACTCAAATAGTACTGCTGAGACAGCTGCAGGATAAAAGGAAGGAAACAACATCTGGGTTCAAATTTTGACCCACTAAGTACTGTGAGCCGTTGAGGGAGTTATTTGATTCTTTGTTTTGTCATGAATAATAAAATGAATATTTTATTATCTGAACAGGGTTATTGTGAGGAGTGTTTAAGAAATATCTCTATAGGTCCTGATTCATGGTGGATCCTCAATAAACACACTTGCTCTTTCAAAGTATATTATTTAGAATTTTTTAAAAGTATTTTTTAGTTGTAGATGGATGTCATTTCAGTTACTTATTTTTATGTGGTGCTGAGGATCGAACCCAGTGCCCCACATGTGCTAGGCAAGTGTCCTACCACTGAGCCCCAGCCCCAGCCCTTACTTAGAGTTTTTGTTTTCTAGATTATAAAAGTAGAATTGTGATAGAAAATTCAGATAACTTAGCAGAGAATAAAATTAAAGTAATAAAAAACATATCCGAAGACAACTTCCCCAGCCAGTAACTCTGATGCTGGAAACTGAACACAGCTGGGTGTATTTCCTTTGTCTTCTTCTGTGTGTGTGCACACATGTGCCTGTAGATTCACAAGCAGGCACGGATTTATGAGAGAAAGGAGCCCCATTATGTCCTAATTTTGCAGGCTGTTTTACTTTACATTGACATTTCTCCATCACATTTAATAGTCTTCCAAGTCATGGTTTTTATGAACAATAGAGCATCCTTCGTACCTCTCTTCATTTTTCCAACCATAACTCTGTTGTTGGACACCAAGGTTTTAATTCGTTATTCTAAATTGTGCTGCATCGAATATCTTTGTACATGAATTTTGTAAGTGTTTTTGATTACTTTGTTTGGAGATTCCTAGGGATAAAAATTCTGGGTCAAGTGGAGTCGGGGGAAGGGATCAGGCAGAGGGAGGAAGAGAAGGAAAGGGAAGGTACTAGGAACCAAATTGACCGAATTACAGTTATATTGCCGCCTGTATGAATGTGTAACAATGAACCCCTCTGTTACCTGTAATTATAATGCACCAATAAAAAAGAGAAGGAAAAAAAAAAACTGGTCAAAGAAACGACAATGAAGGGTCCCAGTACACGTTGCTTTCGTCTTCCCAAAGGCTGGGTAAAGTAGATTCCTGTCATCATCCCATGCCGTCAGTGTCACCTCTGCCCATGCTCTGTTGTGTTACTCAGCTTTTTGTCTACTTTATCTGTTACCTTTCAACCGAGCGGCGCCTCCTCCAGCGGGCGGGCGCTGTGCCCATCTGATTCTTCAACACCTGCCACAGGGCTTTCCTGGGAGTCACTCACGAGGTGGCCACACGAATGATCTCTGTTTACAGTTATCCCTCTGGGCTAAGGGTTGGAGAAGTCGCCTGAACAATCACTTTCAAGTTGAGAGGAGGTTTATAGACTTGTCCTCAGTCTCCCAGAGAGACTGACCGGAGAGAAAAGCATCAACTCACAAGAGAATTGCCTGATGTGACAGGGACAGGGTAAGTCCCTTGGAATGGGTCCAAGAGGGAAAATGCAGTGTTTTCCAGGGTCAGCGTTGGAAAGTGACCGCCCGCGCTGCTGTCTGTTATGCCTTCATAATGGGTGTGGAGAGGGGCGGGACCTGCTTTTACAACTCAGCCATGTAGCAGAATGAGTGGAATTTTCCAGAAGGTTCCTCTTGTTGGCTGTTGGCATAATTGCAGCTTTGCCCTCTGGGAGCCATTAGGCTGCAGTCCTGAAGCCTACACAGCTATTTTAGCAGGTCAGATCGTGGGGCTTGTGTTTTTGTTGGTTCAAAGAGCCATGTAGGATTTCACACCATAAATATCATTTTTATTTCCCTTGCACTGGCGCCCTACTAAGTGCTTTGAATGGGGCGAAAGTGAGGAAGGTGTCACCCCTCCCCCAACACACAGAGACACACACCCATCCCAAATGCAGTGACTTGGATGATTTCCTGGCAATGGGCACCTCCCTGAATGCCAGAGTCTGTGGAAATCTGGTGGGAAGGACACACTGCTTCAGGATTTCCCCAAATCTACACTCCCACTGAATCGATACTTCCTGTTTCTTTCCCCTAAAGAGTCTCCTCTTCCTGGGACAGGTATCTTTCTGTTGTCAGCAAAAGGCCTGGAGAGGGAAAGTTTGCAGGGTGGGGGCATCTGAGCTCATGATCGTAATTCCCCGTGTTGGTTTCATGTGCCTTCTGTGAACTGACCGCTAATCTTCACTGTAGCCAGTAAACACAGTTCCCCTGGGGCAGGCAAACCAAAATGGGAAGTCTGGCCTGATACACATTCTCCCGGAGGAGAGATCATTGCCTTGACATGATGGGCCAATTCATTCTTGTGCTTATCCAAGGTTACCTTTTAGGACCTCCTTTTCCCAGAACCACAACTTCTTACAATTAAGAATTATCTTAAGTCAGCCCGCTAACTCTCCATGTGCAGAGCTGACATGTGGAAAATGTAAAACCTTTCCCCAGACTCCCTTGCAGTTAGGGTTTTGGTGTGATTGAGATGCTGTCAGTCAGATGCACCTCCTTGAGACCTGGATGTGGGACCATCGTGTGTGGAAAGAGGCCGGGCAAGCGGCATCTGTGTTTGCTTCTGTGGACTCTGCCGCAGGTTGGATGGTTCTAGAGCTACCAGCTACAGCAATGGTTTCTCAGTTCAGCTGGCTGCTTCAGGAGCCAGCTGCACCCTCGGTGGCCCAGCCTTAGAGCCTGGGCCTGGGAGTCATTTCTGAAGTTGATCTAGTTGTGTTGATTTAGCTAGCCAATTCCACTCCATCATTCAACCCCGCTGTAACAGACCCTTCTCGTAAACCTGCTGATACAGTCCTACAGCTACAAAGCTGTGATGTCTCACCTTGTCCATTTGTCGACTGAGACAGAATAAAATGATTGAAATTTTATCCTTGACTTTATTATGGGTCTTTCTCTGATATTAGCTTCAAACTATTTGTATGATTTTCCTTGCAATGGAAAAAGATGACTTGATATCACACTTCTCAGATTTATATGAAAGGCCTTCCTGGAATTATACTGATGTGTTCAATCACAAAAATGAATGTTTCTAGGGCTGGGCTAGGTGGCTGGCACATGCCTGTAATCCCAGCGGCTTGGGAGGCTGAGACAGGAAGATCAGGAGTTCAAAGCCAGTCTTTGCAATGGCAAGATACTAAGCAACTCAGTGAGACCCTGTCTCTAAATAAAATACAAAATAGGGCTGGGGATGGGGCTCAGTGGTCTAGTGACCCTGGGTTCAATCTCCAGTACCAAAAGAAAAAAAAAAAAGTTTCCATCTTTTTTTACCTATCTAATTGAAATAATGTGATGGGTCAATTTATGGAATTCATACATTGTGTCTCCATTAGTAATAATATAATGTTTTATATATGTGTGTGTATATATATGTTATATATATTTGTGCATATATACATATATATGCATATAAGTGTGTATACACACACACACACAAATATGAAGCAGCCTGTAACAGGCATAGTAAAGGGCTGGGAGAAGTATTTTGCTATTGATCAAGCCGTCAGTACTGGTACTTCATTTTCAACAAAAGAGCTGCACCCTCTGTGTAAGTCATATCTAGATATTTCCTGACACCTGGGAGTTGACTCAACAGGTGTTAATATGGCATTATTACTAGGACTCATGCCCTCCCTCCACTTGTTCTCTTATGGGCTCAATTTTGCCCTACAGTCTGCTGCAACTTGGCTTTGAAAAATGGGTCTGGACGTCTCAGGCATCATCCTGGCTGGAGAAGCACTGACTTAACGGGGTGAGGCCATGCTCAGTGATTATAAAATCAGACTTGTTCCTGCAGAACACTTGCATACCCCTTCCAGTTTTGGTCCTTCATGTAGACAGAGTAACAGGGCAGAGCAGCACCTGGATATCTAAGTTAGACTCCAAGACTCAATGGAAAATGCTTCCCCATTTGGTAGGTTCTGTGCAAAGCACTGGCTAACCAGGGTACACTGCCACTTTATGAACCAGAGAAGCAGGGAATAAGCATTTCAGAAGCAGCAACAAACATGCCATCTCAAATTCAGAACTAAAAAAAAAAAAAAAAAGAGACTTTATTGAGGGCAAGAGGATGCAAACAATATAAAAACCAAAAGCTTTAGCTTTCTCTGTTTGTCAAATGGGAGTTAGACATGATTTGCGCATTTTCTAAGGTCCTGATCCTCTCCTGAAATCTTTACACAAGGGGAATCGGTGGGGCAGGTTCGTGAAGCAACCCTTTGGGAGATCTTTATAGGGCGGGGAGAATTGCTGGATTCTTTACTTCTTTCCCTTCTGCTTCATGTGTACCACAAAATAGTCATTGCATGCGATGGTGAGGCCTGCGATCAGCGAGAAGAAGCTCTGGAAGCCCACTTTGCCGTCTCTGCACTGGTCCAGGTCTTTCATTATTTTGTCCACAGCCAGAGGGTCTTTTTGATTCTGGGTTAAAAAAAAGAAGAGAGGCAATACATATCAGTCAGTGATTGCAATGACGAGCTTGTCTGATTTGCACCACGGACAGCCATGTGCCTGATCTCCCAGTTATTTGGGTCTTCTCGTAGGTCACCAGTGACTTTCATAAGTCTTTAGGGAGCAGTTCAGTAACTTCACATTTATATTCTGCCTTAAAACCCACTGTAAACTCGCCATTTTTTAGTTTAAAATTACATTCTTCTTCATCATATTCCAATCCTTTACAAAGGAAACTCCTATGAAGAGATCTCATAAGATTATTAGGGAGCAAGCGTCAGGTCACTGCCATACCTATCTAAAGGAGGTGCTAATGATGCCTGGGCTCCCTCAGGGTTTTGTTTTTTTTTTAAAGAGAGAGAGAGAGAATTTTTTAATACTCATTTTTTTTTTTTTAGTTTTCGGCGGACACACATCTTTGTTTGTATGTGGTGCTGAGGATCGAACCCAGGCCGCACGCATGCCAGGCGAGCGCACCACTGCCTGAGCCACATCCCTAGCCCGCTGCCTCAGGTTTTGAGAAGTGGGGTAGACAGCTCTGTTTCCTCTTTGGCATAGCTGAGGCCATGCTAGTGACATCAGATCACATTATCCATGTGACCTTGAGTAAATCCAACAGCTCAGCACAATTTCATGTCTCAACTGTGAATGGAGGAGCCTGGCCTGGGGTGTCATCCCTAGGGTCCCTGCCGTTCTGTGAGTTGGTGAGTCATGCATCCTGTACTCCTCCCTGGATGCTGTACACAGGGCCAACTTCAAGAGGAACAGTAGGACGGAATCACAAACCCCCGAGGCCAGGTCTGAACGCAAGGCAGCCGCGGGGCGGGTGGCGAGATCCCGCAGGCTTTCCTCATGCCGCCTTCATGGTGACTGGCCTGGTCACCTCTCCACAGTGACGCTGGTTAGAAGTGGTAAAGTGATGTGTCTCTTTCTGGTCCAGCCATCAACCAGAGAGAGAACCACGGCCCATTTGAGGTTGTTAAAAGGCTCAGGTAAAGTATTTATGAGTTCCAGCGACTACACAACTGAGCGGGACCTGACACTCGGCGATTCAAGTGTGCGGGATGTTCATATTGTACTCAGACACCCCTTAAGGTAAAGCCACCACATTTCCTAGCGAGAACTCCTGCCCTAAGTGATCAACTAAAACCTGCCCCATGCAGCTCACTCTGGCCTGCCTCCAGCTTCCTGGCGGTGATCAGGAGTGACACTGCATGACATAAGGGATCTACTTTAGAGCAAAATGTAGTATATGTGTGTGTGTGTGTGTGTGTGTGTGTGCGTGCGCGTGTGTGTCTGGAAAGATGACCCTGTTTCTGGAATAAATCACCCTTCCATGTTCAGCACTCTGCACTACTCACACCCTTTGTATTCTGGTTTCTAACTTATTCAACAACATGATTAACAAGTTTTAACAAGTTTTACTGTTGAGAACCCCTTTGTCCACGCGGTGGGCTGGTTCATACTGAGCACATTTTGTTCTTGTGTACTCTGCTGGCCTAAAAGATCACAGAAAGTGAAAGCGATCTTGCAGATAAATCACGCCCATCCCTCTCAGTTTACTGGGTCCCAGAGAGCTGAAGCCTCCTGTCCTTTGTTAGTTAGGCCAGAGCCGGCTCTTCTAACCCCTGGTCTGGGGCTACCTCAAAGGGATCTACCACAGCAGAATGACCGACTATTCTAGCTCTTTCTGGGATAGCATTGTGGTGACTGCAGGTCAGACAGAAGAGTTAGGTTATTTATTTAGCCATTATTGATGATGTGTAAAAAACTGTTCTGCAGAGTTCCCCGTTAATTGATCTAGGACTCAGGGGCTTCACTAACGTACTGTTTGCCAGGCAGATGACAAGAGACAGGACCCAACCTTTATCATCATTTCCCTTCGCCCTTGAGGGGCTATTGCATTATATAACACCCAGCACAGGAGTGATCCTTCCAAGTGACTATAGCTGTGGCCACTTCAATCTGCTGTTGGGTCAGCAATGTTTCACCTTGATTGCACATAAAATTCAAAACACCATCTCTTAGGGTTTTACAAAGTCAAAGGACAACTGTGCCCAGTGGCTAATGTCCTGAGAGATGCATCTGGGCTGCTGGCAGAGTCCTGTCCTTGTCTCCAGGGCTCCCCGGTCTACCAAAGGTGAGGCATAAACTCCACTGTGCTTCTACGTTCTGTAGCATTTTCAGTGTGGAAAGCAGTTACTTCTGAAGTGTTAAGTCCTTATTCAGCAAATGATTTATGGACTAGAGTTGAAAGAAGAGGGAGAAAAAAATACCTCTTTTGTCTGAAAGGATTTAAGAAGGGAGATTTGAGGTAGGAGTGTCGCTTGGCAGTAGAGCATCTGCTTACCATGTGTGAGGTATGCACATGGTTCATCCCCAGCATGTGCGCGCGCGCGCACACACACACACACACACACACACACACACACGGAGATTCAAGTTGTTCAAAGTGGAGTGTGACTGGGATATGTCATCTCCAGCATCAGGTTCATGAACCTGAAGGTGGCCGTGCCCTGTTGACTGTGTTCTTGTGGAAAGCCTTCTTTCCCCCACACTGTGGGGGGAACTCCAGATGGCATTTTATCCACACGTCATGTAGCCGTTCTTTGTGAGTAGTACTATTACATCTCTAAGTTACAACTCCTCGAGGGCAGGGGCTGTGTCTTCTTTATTTTGTTTCCCTGCAGTACTTTCACAGTAGTCAATACGGTTTAGTAAACAAGCGAATAAAAAGAGCTTTCCAGTAGTGACTTCCCCTGGGGAGGGAGGGAAGAGGAAGGAGAAGGAAGTATTGATTCTTAGGTCTGGTTCTTTCTGAACCGTTCAATACTTACTTCCAAAAACCCAGGGAACTCCTTCTCCATGAGGACTCTCAGGTCCTCCTTGGTCAGGTAGCCTTTGTCTCCCGCAAACTTGTGAAACGTGAACATCATGGTCTCCATGGCGTGCTCCATTTGAGACGGCATTTTGATGGAGTCTGTTGAAACCTGTCAAGGGATGTAAAGAAACAAAGTTCACGTTAACTTTTAAGCCAAATGTACAGCTGGTCTTTTGAGGATGACTGGAAGGAGGGTGATTAGATAACCCATTGGATTCTCTTTTTGGGAGGTACTAGGGATTGAACCCAGGGATGCTCTACCACTGAGCTACAACCCAGCCCCCCCCCCCTTTTTTTTTTAAATGTAATTTAATTTAATTAAAAGTTTTTATTGGTGCATTATGATCATACATAATAGTGGGATTCACTATTCCATATCCATACATTCACATAACATTTTATCTTAATTTTTTGAGATAGTTGCCCAGGTTGGCCATGAACTTTGGCCTCAGCTTTCCAAGTGACTGGAATTACAGGTGTGCACATTTGATTCTTTCCAGCTGTAAGACTCAATGTGTCTATAAAACTCAATGTGTCTATGGACCAAGTTCCCCCAGTTTTTGAATTTCTCACTGATAGAAATAGGCCTGAATGAGGGATTTATTGGGTTGCCAGCTAATTCTGCATAAATCACCTAATAGAGAATAAAAGCTCTAATCATTTGGAAAAACAAGGTCAGGGTCTCTCTCTCTCTCCTTTGGTACAGGGGATTGAACCCAGGGGCACTTGACCACTGAGCCACATCCCCAGTCCTTTTTATTATTGTTTTTTTCTATATTTTTTTACATTTCGAGGTCTCACTAAGTGGCTTTGGGTCTCATTAAGTTGCTAAGGCTGGTCCTCCTGCCTCAGCCTCCCAGGCCACTGAGGGTCTCTCTTTTTAACCGACCAACCCCCCCACTGCAAGACCATCTACTTCTTTGTTCCTCTTGGAGTTGGCAAATGAGACCCTTAGACATGGCTGAGTACCAACAACCTACCCCATTGAGATGGGTTATCGTGAAATCCTCCATCCTCCAAGCTTAATATGGGAACCTGGTTCAGTCTGATTCTAGGATTTAGAAATCTGCTTATAGATGAGTCTGTCCACTGGACAAGTGTTTCTTTACTTGTTATTTGCTCTGAATTTATTATTTATTGCAATAAAGAAGACAGTAAAATGCAGCTGCCCTACCTGAATACAAGCTCCCCAAATTTCATTATCTAGTTCACTGAGAAGGAATAAGTAACAGTACAGCCTAACTCCTTTGGGGGCCTGACACATTTTTTGGCAGCACTAGACAGAAGCGCAGCTCTCACAGGTGCAGTGGGAGAGCAAGAGGGTTTCACGAGGTCCAAGATGAAGACAGGAAAGAAACAGGTCAGGTCACTGTATTCAGGTACAATGTGTCTCATTAAGACCAGTGTCTGGTACTTCATAGGAACTCAGCGGGTTTTGGCTTAACAGAGAAGCTTTGACCAACATCACCTAAAATCACTATGGGATAGGACACAGGTGAACTTGATTGGAGATTGCAATATACTACAAAAAATTTAAAAAAAGAAAAGAAAAGAAAGAAAGAAATCACGAAGGCTTTGAACCTAGGTGGAAGGAGAGGCTGGAGAGTGAGTGCCAACAGGAACCTGAGACTCGCTTCTGTGCAGTTCCTGCTGCTGACAGATGCCTGTTCAACACACGTCTCTTTATAAATGCTGCCTTTCAGAGTGAAAGGTGTCAATGGTGAACATTAGGATGCAGTGATTATGTTTAAGAATTGTAAATTCTACCCCTTAATCTCCAGAACCCCACAGAGATGCAGCAAGCCAAAGAATGCTGCTCTAGAGAAGGCTAGAGGCCAGAATCCGGCATGATTCATCTGCAAGGCAGTTCTCTTGGAGACACAGCAGATTCATGCTTCAAGGTCCACCGTGAGATGAATTCCAGGGGAACCACACCCCTTTACCTCTCTTCCGACACAGCCCAGATCCGGCTCATCTCCCAACCCCCACAACAGTTCAGATAGTGGACCTAGAGGGAGTCTGCCTTGCCTGGATTGTTCTGGAAGTCCAGCAACCTAAGAGAACCGAATTGAGTGAGTTGCTTATAGGAGGACATGGGATTCCACCTCCATCCTCAACTCAGGAAAGGAGTCAGGCACCACGGGGGCTTAAAAATACCTGTGCCCAAGTTCAGAGCTGCAGAGCGTTTCCTGACCAATGCCCTAGGATCCCGAACATTCTTCACAAGACAGAGCAGGAGAAGAGCACTCTGCAGAGTCAGAAAAGAAGGGGAATGCAGCAGGAAAACAGGCTAATTTAGGAACCGCCAAGAAATACAAGCTGTAGGGTAAAATCCTGGCCACACGCGACTGTCTTTAACAGAAGGAGGTCAGTCTGCCTTCCTCTGTGGGCAGTGCTGTGGTCTGGGGTAACTCCAGTCCCACCCCTTCCTTGCCCACACTGGTCCTAAAGCCATGGAACTTTCCTCTTTGAAACAGAGTCCCTGCCCCATGGGGTCCCAAGATGTTTTATTCAGCAAATGGGTAGGGAATCCAGCAACCAGAGAACTCCCTCTTGTCCAGTAGACCTTGTGCAATAAGAATGCTGGGCAGGGGCCAGCCAGAAGGCCAAAAGAGCACGGAAAACCAGAGAAGCCCTGAGTCTCAGCAGTACCTATGCCACAGAGGGCAGCGGTGAGGGCTGCAAGCAAGGAACTGTTTGGAAGGAGCCTGTAATCCCTGTGACTTGGGAGACTGAGGCAGGAGGATTGCAAATTCAAAG
Source organism: Marmota marmota marmota (assembly GCF_001458135.2). Taxonomy (NCBI): domain Eukaryota; kingdom Metazoa; phylum Chordata; class Mammalia; order Rodentia; family Sciuridae; genus Marmota; species Marmota marmota. The sequence goes on along the minus strand of NW_026000079.1, from coordinate 5,213,340 downwards.
CCAGCCTCAGCAACTTATTGAGGCCTTAAGCAATTTAAAAAATACACACACATACATGTACACACACATATACATGTACACACACACACACACACACATAGGGCTGGGGATATTTCTCAAATGTAAAGTGCCCCTGGGTTCAATCTGAGAATGCACTGAAAAAAAAAAAAAAAAATCCTTGGTATTAAACAAAAAATTGTGATCCAAACTCTTCTCTGGGCTAGAGGATGAATCCCATTGTCCTCCTCCGGGCGCAGACCGAAGTGGTGGCCGAGTGAGTCATTCCTACAAGGATCTCCCTTCTTGGGCGGTGCTTGCTGGGCAGGGCCAACTGCGGCGCTGTCAGTTGGTCTGAAGCTGCACTTCTTCAGCTATGTGAATCTGGCGTTTCCCCACACAACACCTTACAGCTCCCCTCCAGTAGGGTGGGTCTCCTGCTTCCTTGCTGGATATACTTTGGCACAAGAGTCTTGGGACTTGGGCTAAGAGGCAGCCGCGTCTTTTTGGTGCCCCCCACAACCTACTTCTAATACCTGAAAACACTTGATCACATTTAATTGTTCACCTGCCTTAGATTGAAGCTCCTTTTGGTCAAGAACAGTGAATCACTGGGCTTTTACCCACAGACCACTAAATAACCATTTAGGAAGGGAGTCAATGAATGCATCAGACGGTCCCAGGACAGTAGCTGGGACTATTCAGGCTAGGCTGAACACCCTGGCTCAGAGCACATCTGGACTACGACGACAGAGATCTGGGAAGGACCAGGAAAGGGGCCCCCAAAGAATTCACCTATGAATGGAACAGTAGAGAGGAGAGCACATTCCAGAGGCAAAGGGAAGGGAATGTGTCTTGCTAAACAGGTCTGGTCAGACTCTGCCCTGACTTCTCTTCTCACCCCTGCTGTTTCTCATGCTTTCATTCAACCCACCTTCTACTTTGTGCTTCTCCAGCTCTGCTGCAGGGAAGAGAAGTCCCCCTTAGAAAGGTGTCTGCTTCTGAGCAATCCTAAATGTTTGCACATCTGTGAGTTAAAATGTTTGAGGGTTTTGGGATTTTGAAAAGGTTTTTTTTTTTTTTTTTTTTTGTGTGTGTGTGTGTGTGAATACTGAACGCAGAGGGTATTCTTGAATTTGATCCCTAGAGGGAATTCAGAGAGAAAAGAGTTGAGGCAAAGGATCTGGAGCCAGTTTCTCATCAAATAAAACTTGCCCACTAAACACTGGTCAGTAAGGGAAAAGTTCCAGATGCAACTCAATAGGAAGAAAGAACTCAGAAACACCCTCTAACCCAACCAAGTACCTCTATTTTTCCTTGAAGAACTGTCAGACATCAGCCTAGGTGGGTCAACAATAGCTATTGTGAAAGCCACTATTAAATCTGTTTGTGGTGCAAGTGAATATTATTCGGTGAAGGATGAGAAGTGCTGAAGATTGTTAAAAATAAGCAAATTCTTCCTTTTTGCTTTTGCTGTGAGATCCCTAAATTTTCCTGGGAAAATGAGGAACTTAAGAAAGATCCTAAAAATTTAGTCCATCTTTTCCAGCACTCTGAGACCTAATTTTTACATTATAATCCTGAAAGAATGTCATTGTTTCCTTCAACTTTATGCTTTAAAAGACTGGACTGTGTCCAAGGGCATACTGAGTGGGTAGTGCTCTAAAAAAGTCACATTTTTTTTTGAGCTGTCAATGGAAAGCTGGGAGTCAAAGCTGGGAGGCACCCAGCCTCGGCCCCACCCAGCCCAAGGCCTGACAGCACAGGGGTGGCTGCTCAGAGGCTGGACAGAGGCCAGACATGGCAGTACAGGGGTTCACCTGATGTTGTACCCAAGAAAATCCAGAAATCAGAATGAGCCCAAACAATTGCCTGATGCCCAGTAAACTTAGAAAATTTGAAGAACTGAAACAAGAAACTGCAAATGTTGGCTCAAGGACCACCATGAAGAGACTCCCCTCTGGCTGTCACTGAGAAGGGGTGATTAAATAGTAACCGGATTGGAATCTGTGGGGACAGGGGCAGATGAAGAAATTTCAAGTGAGTTATATGAACTCATTCCTGCCCAACCCCTGGCATTATCTTTTGCAATTTACTGAAACACACTGGAAGCAAAGATCATCGATTGGGGTGTTTCCATGGGCCTGCCCTCACCTGAAGTTCAAGATGTAAAAATCCAGGCCTGGAGGCTGAAATTCAGATTTCAGAGGAAAAAAGAATTCTGCATCAACTGCAAACCTCTCAATGGGAAAGGCGCCCCTACCCCAAGTACAGCGAGCTGCTGGGCCCCACATGGCCAATAACCTGGCTGACCACCTAGCAGGTCTCGCCACAGCCCTGCCCATTTAAGTATTACCCTCAGCAGGTCAGTCAAGGAAACTCTCCAGATTGGCGTCCAGTCTTGGTGTGACTCACTTCCTCTCGGAAAATGCCCTCTAAGATGGCACGGTTCTTTTCCTTCAGGGAGTGTTCTGTCCAAAGCATCCACAGAGAGTAACTGCAACTAGCAGGGCCACACCCACGGGTCTCACAGCTGAGTCACAGGCCTCCGATCACCAGGAGGATCCTGGAACCCTCTGTGCTAACCTCGCCCTGGAGAATGCTTCCAGCTTCCCCTGGAAGGGACCAGAGGGGTGGGGGCGCCTAGGGGGGTGGAATTAATGTGTTCCAGACCTGGCTCAGGGCCTGGCTTTGCGGGCCTGGCCCTAAGCTGCTCAGCTCTCCCCACCACCCCTACCCAGCATGACAGAGTTCCTGGTTTCAGTTAGGCAGAGACTGCCCCGAGGCCGGGCAGTGCGGGATCCAGGGTTGGAGAGAGCGCCATTCCTTGGGCAAAGCTCGACTGTGAGCCGGGTACCAATGGCACCTCTGTCCGTCTCACTGCAAGGGGCCAGCGTGATCTGGGATTGCAAGATCCTTCCTCACGCCCGCTTTCCCCCATTTCTGGTTCCACGCACTTCAGATAGTAAGCAGGGACTTTCGGAATACGGGAACCGCTCCACAGTCTCTCCGCCATCGCCCCACACCCCCGCACGGCTTCATAAAGGACGCACATGGATGCTTGCCTCGGCGGCAAGACCTCCCTGTGCAGCCGACCAAAACAGGAAGCCCAACCTGCAGCGCGCGCGCACGCCAAGAACAGGGGAGCACCCTTTAGGAGGGGAGCCCTGCAGTAGCCCTGCCGCCCAGCCCGGCCCGCGCGGGGAGTCCGACTGGGAGGAGGGTACGGACACCTGGACTGCGGTCCGTCTGCAGCCAAAACCTACAACACGATGGGCAGCCAGCCGGGGCGGGACGGGGGTGCGCATAACTTGGGGACTAATCGCAAAGTAGGAAAGGTGTGAGTCCAGAACCCCGAACGCAAACGAGGGAGATCGGAGTTCCCAAAGCGCCAACACCGAGACGCTATAGTGACAAGTCCCCCTTCTCCGGTCCGCGAGGGGCTGGGGGCAGCCGCGCTAGGGCTGGGGAGGCCGCTGCTCCCCTAGCTTGGGTGTGGCCTGCCGCGCGGTGCAACGGATTCCCCGCCAGTGGCTCCCCACCCCGGCCCGGCGGTGACCCGGGCGCCCAGAGACGCCGGCACAGCTGGTCAAAGCAGCCGGGGTGAGGCTTCCCCAGGGGTCAGATCCTCGGCCGGGGACTGCCTGGGGGCGCGCGCCCCAACTCACCTAGCAAGGGAGGCGCGGCACAGACGCAGGGCTAGCTGGAACCGGCGGCCAGCGGAGCGCAGCGGACCTGCGCCTTTGTACGTGGGGAGAGGCAGGAGGCGTGGGGCAGCCGAGCGGGAGGAGCCTGGCTGGCGGTCCGGCGCGCTCCCCACCCCTTCTCTTCCTGCCCACCCCGCACCAGCGCTGCACACGCCCTTCCCACGCTTGCAAACCCCCACCCCGCCCGAGGGGACGTGCCTGCAAACCTCTCTTCGGGCAGGAATGCACCTACTGCATTTCAGGACATTCCCCCTCTAGGCCGTGCCTTTCCTCTTAGGTTTGGTTTTATAAAGTGGGTGAGTGTGGAAATCAAAGAACCCAGCCGCCCTGCGGGTGGGGCACGCTGGCCCAGAACCAGAGGACAGCGGCTCTCCAGTAACCGACAGGTCGAGGAATTATTTTCTAGATGACACGACAGGGAGGAACACGTGGAGTTCTAAAGACTTTGAAGGCACTGGGGACTTGGCCATTCGCAGATCTGGCCCTCGGAGGGGCTGTTGGGAGGGGGGCGCCCTCCGCTGTCCGCGCCTACGGTGGGCGGGCATCTGGCAAAGAAGCCGGTCCTGGCCTACCTTCTGCCCTACCTTCCCGCAGGGTGGGGAGGGAGGGTGCTGTGTTGAACAAGGGATTTACTACTCCTGGTGTGTGTGGTTTTGCTGGTTCAACAGTTCGGTTTCAGGTATGGTTGAAATGGTTAAAACTAAGTTTCCAAGTCTGTCTCTTTTTGCTCAGTAATGGGTCTGCTTGGCTCTAAAAGCACTTTAGAAGGATTTTCTGGAAGAAAGTTAGGGAAAACCTTAGTGTTTCCTAGCGGACGATTCCCCCCCCCCCATATTTATTTAATTGTGGGTTAAATGCACACTACTAGCAGCTGTTGGTGGAAAAGAGCCCAATCCCAAATTCCGGGGTTTTCCTTTGTTCCCAGGGGACGTCTTCGGAGGGGTGAGTGATCCCAAAGGAATGAGCAGAGTAGGGGAATCTCCAAGTGTCACCACGTGACTAGTCTTGGCTGTGGCCAGGAAAATCCGACTTGGATTTTGGCTCTCACTTCCTGGGTCTCTGCAATAGTGCTTACTGTTCAAGGAGGCAGTTCTTCAAGAGCTTCTCATTTACTTCCTAGGCCCCAGATTACAGTCACCAGTGCAGGAAATCCTGGGTCCCTTTAGTCCCTGGGGAGATGCAACTGGATTTAGAAAGAGAATGCCTGGGTTTGTATTCTCCTATTCATTTGATTTCTTCATTTGGTTCACAAATCTTTAGGAATGCTTAAAATGTGCCTGGCCCTGAGAATTCTGAGGTGAAACAATCAGTCTCATCCCTCAAAGAACTCCAGGGCTTATTGAAAGAGAGACAGCAAAAATTAAAACCCAGTGAGACTAGTGAGTGATTCAGGATACTAAGAAGATGTTGAGGAGGGGCTTCCAAATCTCCTTGAAGTGGTCACAATAATTCCTGGAGGAGAAAAATTTTAAAATAACAATAAAACTTATTGTGACTTTTTCTTTGAAACTCAGACTGGATTCTCAACCGGTGGACTCAAGTGACCTTCCTACATCAGCCTCCCCATAACTGAGACTACCACGGAGTTATAGCCCCCAGCCTTTTTGAATTTTTATTTTGAGATAGGGTTTCACTAAATTGCCAAGGCTGACCTCAAGCTTGTGACCCTCCTGCATCACTGGAATTATAGGCATGTGCTGCTGCACCCAGTTTTATTGTGACTTTTTTTAAAATATTTTTTTTAGTGTTGATGAACTTTTATGTTATTCATGTATTCATATGTGGTGCTGAGAATTGAACCCAGTGCCTCACACGTGTGAGGCAAGCACTCTAGCACTGAGCCACAACCCCAGCCCTATTGTGACTTTTTAATCTGTAAAAGGATTGTATTCTTATTGTAGAAGCCTTGGAACATATAGCAGTTCAAAAAAGAAAAGGTTATTTATAAATGCATGAATCAAAGATAAATATTTTTGTATATTTCTTTCTCGTCTTTTGTATATTTTTGTATATTTTTTTCTGGGGAGATGCAACTGGATTTAGAAAGCGAATGCCTGGCTTTGTGCACTCCTATTCGTTTGATTTCTTCATTTGGTTCATATATATGTACCAAATGATTTTTTGAAGCATATATATGTACATGATTGCGATCACACTGATTATAAATTATGTAGTATTCTATTCTTATTCCATAACACTGTATCTTTACCATTTTCTGACATTAATTATTTACCAAGAGCATTCTTTTTTCTTTTTCATTCAACAAATAACTATTTTCTTTCTCTGATCTGTAATCAGGACACTCAGGACTCTGGAGCCCTACTGGGTTTCTGAAACACTGTGCTAAGCACCAAGGGCAGAGTGGTGAGCTTATGTTGCCAGCAGGATGGATGCTATGCCTACTCTCCTGTGTTTTTTTTTTTTTTTTCCCCTTGGCAGTGCTGGGCAAGCACTCTGCTACTTAGCTATACCTCCAGCCTTCCTGTGGCTTCTTAATGATTCTATGTACAGATAGGTCCTAAAAGTTCCAAATACCTTCCATTCCTTTAATCTCCCTCTAGGAAAAGTGGTCTCGGGCCTTTCTTTCTCCAGGAAGTAATTACACCCTATCAACCACAGACAGACGGTGAGACAGCTCTGCTTCCCTGAAGACCACTGATCAGAGCAGGGACCAGCACCTGAGCTGGAGCTGCCCAGCAAGAACAGTGTCATAGCAGGTGGGGAAGGGAACATGTGCAGAGTGCAGAGAGGAGCAGGCTACATGGCGCTGGAGGAATGGGAACCGAGGGCCCATCTAGCCTGGTTCCTGGAATGAAGTGGAAGCCATGTCCAAGTGCCCCCCAGGCCTGAGATACTTTCCAATCTGCAAAATGCTGGGAGCAGGAGAAATTGTTCCACTGGCACAATACCCAGAATTGGGAATTTTCCTACTTTTTAATGAGACACAGCAACAAAATCACAGTGGCTCTCGACTGTATTGGGTTTGTAGGTTGCAGCACAGAGGGTGGATGGGTCACCAGGCACGTGTGTTCCTCCTTCCACGGGATAGAGTTGTTGTTGGGAAGTGGGTGCTCAGCCAGGGGTTATGTTCCGAGCACCTGCTGCACCCATCTGGAGCCATGTAACCACTGACAGAAGGGGACTGGAAGTGACCTCGGTCACTTGCAGGCCCAGGCAGCAAGAGCTGATCTTTTCATATTCTTTCTCTTCTTTCATATTCTTTCTGAGGCTCCAGGGATGGAAGAGCCACAGTTAGAAGGAGACTGGGTTCTAGAATCACTGTATGGAGGAAAGCCAAGTTGCTGAGCAGGAACACCCTCACTGGATGAGTTACATGGGTGAGACAGAACCCCAGAATTTGGGGGCACATTTGCTATGACATAACCCCAACAGAAGGGCATTGAATACTAGTATATTTGGCAGCATATTTGGAAGGATTAATTTGCATATATAATAATAATTGCACTGTGGTACCGATCACATTAGCATAGTGTCACTGCCCTGAGCACTCTCTCCTAGACTCTCCTGGGACAATGTGCTTCTAGGGCCTGGCTAATGCCTAGTTTCTTCCTAGGTACCAGGTTGCACCTTGCATCACACAGAAACCTCACTCAACATCTTGTCTGCCCAGGCACTGTGTGAGCATGAATCATATTATAGAAACTTTATCCGTCCATTGTGGTGTTTCAGTGAAGAGTCACGGCAGTCCTTCACTCCCTTCATCGAGAATCACTGATTTACAGTGATCTGGTCAAGACTGATTGCTGGCAAGCCTAAAAAGAAAGGAAAACAAGCTATCAGAAACCAAAACAAGGGCTGGGGTTGTGGCTCAGCCATAGAGCACTCACTTATCACGTGCAAGGCCCTGGGTTCGATCCTCAGCACCACATAAAAATCAATCAATCAAATAAAGGTATTGTGTCCAACTACAACTAAAAAATAAATATTAAAAAAGAAAAAGAAACAAAACAAAACACTCACACAAGTGTGACTATATGAGTATACTCTAGTATAGTAGTATAAAATAGGGAAATATTTTAATTGGTTAAACATTTTTCCATATTTTTTTAACATTTAGGTTGTTTCTAATTTTTTTTTTGTACTGGAGATTGAACCCAGAGGCACTTAACCCACTGAGCCATACCCCCAGGCCTTTCTTGTATTTTATTTAGAGACAGGGTCTCTCTAAGTTGCTGAGGCTGGCTTTGAACTTGTGATCCTCCTGCCTCAGCCTCCCAAGCTGCTGGGATTACAGATACTCACCACTGCGCCCTGCAGTTGTTTCTATTTTTTTTTAAACTATTATAAATAATCATATATGAAAAGACTACCTGGAATAAAAATCTTTGTCCACTTGTCTGGTTGTTCAGATATGTTCTTACTATTGGACTTTTTTAAATTGGTTTGTTTGTTTATGGGGATCTTAAAGGACTGGTAGAAAAGAATCACATTCTGTGGGGGCGGACGGGAGAGAAAAGCATGAGTTCTAGCATGGAAGCGTGGATTAGTGCATCTACTCCAGGAATCGCCCCCAGTTCTGCGTGGAGAGTGCAAACCCCTTAGAACCTTGGCTGGCATGAGTCCTCATGGGGAGTGCGGTCCCTGGCGCCTGCTGAGGAGGTTGGACCTTGTTTCGACTTATTTTTTGCAGTTCTGGAGATCAATCCCAGGGCCTTGCCCACGCTGGGCAAGCACTGAACCCCTGAGCCACATTCCCAGCCCTGCAGCCTGTTTCCAGGCTAATGAGGAATCACTGAAAAATGCTAAACAGGGCATGAGTGGCTCTCCCACTCACCTGGGCTCCGGGCAAACCCCTCCCCCCTGTGAACTGGAGTCTCCTTAGGGGTAACATGGGGCAGACTCACCTTCTGGAGTGATGGCAAAGACTGAGCCATCTGATGAACAGGAGAGCACCCAGCTGGGCCCCAGCAGGCAGCAGGCTGTGGAGAGCCAGAAGACTTCCGCTTCCTCTGTGTGACTCCCCCTCTGCAGAGCACAGCTGTGGGGGAAGCAGGGCTGGGCTTGGTGTGATTTGTGGGTAAACGCCTTTGAAGGACTTCCCTCTGGAGGATCAGTTGTGGCTGCCCTGGCAGTCCCCTGCTCTCTAGCAGCAGTGGAAGTTGAAAGATTGTAGCTTCCCCCCCCCACCCCAAAGCACAGAAGATCTCTTAACTTGGGGTTGGAAACCATCGAACCTGAAAGTTCTACTGATCATAATCCTTCAAATGTCTACTGAGCACCTGCTCGCTCCCAGCATGTTGGGTATTCTGGATTTGTCCATGACCGGAACACGTGAGCTTCTGTCCTCTGAGTCCTGCATGTATTGGGAGAGACACAAAATGCAAATAATAACTGAAAATTCAAGTTCTGTTGAGTTGTGATGGGAAAGACAAGGATGTGAGTGAGAGAAGAATGGAAGGGACCCCTTTTAGGCGGAAAGTCAGGGGAGCTGCCCTGAGCCAGGAGATTAAAACTCAGAGGAAGAAGAGGAGCTAGGCTGCCCAGAAGGGAGGACGGGGACCGAGTTTCGGGTGCAGGGAAAGGGACTTGCAAAGGCTCAGAGATGGGCTGGCTCTGGGTCAGAGAGCAGAACTGAAAAACCGCAGCGTATCTGAGGCACACTGAGCAAGGCGGGTGGTGACATGAGATGACACTGGAAGACAGCATTTGCAGGAATCTGCTCAAGACTTCTGGCAACAGAAAAACAAAACTGAATAACACGCGCGGCTAAAGGGCAGCTCTGGACTTTCAGACAGGCTTGGGAGTGGATCCTATTTTCTCTGCTATGTGATCCTGGGTGTCACTTAACCTTTGCAAACCTCAGTTTTCTTCTCTGGAAAATGGACTTGATAGTAGCACCTGTTGTGTAGAGATGTTATGATTATAAATGAGAAAATGCACGTAAGTACTTAACCGAGTGCCTGGTGCGTAGGAAGTACTCCACTCATGCTAACTATAGTTATTATTAACAAGTGGGGGGCGGGGGAGCCAGACAGACCTGGGCTGAATCCTGGTTCTTCTGCATGATTGCTTTGTGCCATGGTCACAAGTCGCTGCTGTTTTTTCTCCCCCACTGGGGATTGAATCCAGGGCTGCTCTACCACTACACTAAGCTGTACCCCCAGCCCTTTTTATTTATCTTATTATTATTTTTTGTTAAGAAAGATTTATGTATCTATCAACTTGCTTTTTTATAGTATTTTAAAAAATTTATTCTAATTTGTTATATGTGACAGCAGAATGCATTTCAATTCACATTACACATACACAGCACAATTTTTCATATCTCTGGTTGTACACAATGTAGAGTCACACCATTAGTGTCTTCATACATGTACTTAGGGTAATGATGCCCATCTCATTCCACTGCCTTTCCTACCCCCCGTGCCCCCTTCCTTCCCCTCCCTCCCCTTTGCCCTATCTAGAGTTCTTCTAGATATTGGGAGAGACATAAAATGCAAATAATAAGAGACAACTAAAAATTTAAGTTCTGTTGAATTGTGATGGATAAAACAAAGGTCTGAGTTATGCTCCCCTCCATCCTCGTTATGAATCAACCTCCTATATCAGAGAAAACATTCAGCATTTGGTTTTTGGGGATTGGCTTACTTCGCTTAGCATGATATTCTCCAACTCCATCCATTTACCTGCAAATGCCATGATTTTATTCTCTTTTAATGCTGAGTAATATTCCATTGTATATATACACTACAGTTTTTTTTTTTTATCCATTCGTCTACTGAAGGGCATCTAGGTTGGTTTCATAGTTTAGCTATTGTGAATGTGCTGCTATAAACATTGATGTGGCTGTGTCCCTGTAGTATGCTGTTTCTAAGTCATTTGGGTATAGACTGAGGAGAGGGATAGCTGGGTCAAATGGTGTTTCCATTCCCAATTTTCCAAAGAATCTCCATACTACTTTCCATATTGGCCCTTTTTATTTTTTGAGACTAGGTTTTACTAAGTTGCTGAGGCTGGCCTTGAATTTATGATCCTCCTGCCTCAGCCTGAGTGCGCTGGGATTACAGGTATGTATGCCATCTTGCCTGGCTATGGGCTTCAAGTTTCTATCCTGGGGATAGGTTATAATTTAATTATATGGGGTGATTTATATGCAGTTATAAAAGAAGAGCCCAACTGTAACTTTTATTATTTATTTATTTATTTTCATGGTGCCAGGGATTGAACCCAGGGCCTTGGGCATGTGAGGCACTCTACCAACTGAGCTGTATCCTCAGTCCCCACTTTTAGGTATTTAAAAATAATCTTTTGAGGTCTTTTTGTTGTTCAAAAAATGTTTTTCTGAATATGCTAGCCTATTAATAAAATAAATAGTGAAAAGCAGTTATGTTTTGGGTCTGTTTATGTCATGGTGTCATGGGTTGGAGTGGATGACAGAGAAAAGATGGAATTTAACTCCCTTTCCCATTGAGCATTTTCTAGTGGAACACTTGCTTTTCTGAACCCTAGTAGAGGGGAGAACTGCAAGAAGTGATGAGGGATTGCCAACTGCCAGTCTGTACCGGCATCTGCCTTCTCTCCATTAGAACTTCAGGGTTTGCAAATAGTGTCCTAGGCAGAAATATTGGGGCTGTACAAAGGGAAACAGTTACTTAAGTCACAGACGCTCTTTGTTCATTAGTGATATTGGAATGTGCCTGGGGAGGGCTCAGAAACACAGAAATTTGACTCTGTGGGGCCCCAGTGACTCAACCCGCTGTGAACTGTCATCTCAGCAAAGTTTGCTAGCAGCTAGCCTGGGGGCCTGGGCAGTCAGAAGCTGAGTGCCCTGGGAAACATTGAAGATCAGATACTTGTACTGAGAAAGGGTGTGTCCTTGCTTTCTGGTTAATGCTGTGGGACCCTCTGGTGGCCACAGAGAGGCTCTGCAGTGGAGTTGCTTTCTCCTGAGTGGCCCAGCAGAAAAGGGGCCGGGAGCTGTGTGTCTGGAATCCAGATGATAGAATGCAGGCTGCGAATATTCCCCCGTGGGCTAGAGACGGAGCTGGGATGTGGGTGGCCCTGCCCCGTTTACTCACGTCTTGGCAAGCATTTCTCAGGATAAGTAAGGAAAGTCGTGCTCAGTGTGCAAGATGCTAAAAACAAACGGCAATAGAAAAGAAAGGGGGAAATGGAGAGGTGAGGTCGAACAGTTTGGTGCTAGGTGGATCAGAACCTCACTTTGGGCATAGAAGCCCAATTTTCATTTTATTTTATTTTTGAACCCAGGGCTACTCCAATGCCATGCTATATCCTCAACCCCTTGTATTTTTATTTTTTGAGACAGGATCTTGCTAAATTGCCAAGGCCAGTCTTGAACTTGTGATCCTCCTGCTTTAGCTTCCTGAGTAGCTGGGATTTTATATAATAATAAAATATCATAGTAATATTTTATTGTGCCACCATACCTGACTGTCAGTCAGCTTTTAAATGAATTTAAGTAGATTCATTTAGGCAGTTTTGAGCATTATTATTATTATTTTAAATATTTAATTGATTTTATTTTTAAAATACACCACAGCGGAATGCATTACAATTCTTATTACACATATNACTTAGCATTATTTTCTCCAAAGACATCCATTTACCTGCAAACACCATGATTTTATTCTCTTTTATTGCTGAATAATATTCCATTGTGTATATATGCCACAGGTTTTTAATCTATTAATCTACTGAGGGGCATCTAGGTTGGTTCCACAGTTTAGCTATTGTGAATTGTGCTGCTATAAACATTAATGTGGCTGTGTCCCTGTAGCGTGCTGTTTTTAAGTCCTTTGGGTATAGACCAGGGAGTGGGATAGCTGGGTCAAATGGTGGTTCCATTCCCAGTTCCAAGGAATCTCCATAGTGCTTTCCAGTTTTGAGCATTATTATGATTTTCCTTATCCCTGCACCTGTCCCACATATTCTGAAAGCCAAAGTGCCAGGCTATTGGAGGATGTGCTTGCTGGTAATCAGTGGGACATTTTTGAAGTCTATATTGGTCATATCACATTAGGACAAAAATGTTCTTCATGACTAGCCTACTAACAATTTACTTAATAATTTTATAGTTCACAAAGTTCTGTTTTTTATAATCATCTCAAGATGTTGTTTAGGGTCAGGGGTGTAGTTTAGTGGTACAGCACATGTTTAGCATATCTAAGGCCCTGGGTTCCATCCCTAGCACCCCCCAAAATATTTTATATTGATTAGTGTTATGGTATAGTAATATTTTATTGTGGTTTATTATATTGCAATATAAATTTTCATATATTATATATAGCATATATCATATAATACAATATTATTATAATGTGTTATACTGTTTAATCTCTAAGTCTGGCCAAAGTCCGGTAAGATAGATGCTAATTCTGGTTTTGGATGGGGAATGAAGTCAGTGGGGTTCAGTCACTTCCTAAGGGTGAACATACATACGACCCTACTGAACCCAGATAAGCAGTCTCCCCTGTGGCCACCACCCCCATCTTTCCTTGGGCGGAGCAACAACGGTGGAAGCTGCTTCGGAACATAGCCACCACCTGGGCAGGAACGCGAGGAATGCTCACAAGTCACTCTGATGGGTGGCAGTGTGGGTGGCCGGGGTTGCGTGAGGGTGCGTGGTGTGACAGTATGCATTCAGAACGGCAGGCTCTTTTCTGGCAGTTGTCCTGAAGAGTACCGTCAGAGGATGTCGGGTTTGAAGTGAGTTTTGAAGGTTGGGTAGACCCCATTAGGGCACAAGTGGGGCTGACTGTGGAGTTGGGTAAGAGCATGGTGATGCTCTGGGGGTGAAGTTGGGAGAAGATGAGGGCTGGGAGAGACGGAGGTGAAGCAGGAGGTGATGAAGCCCTGACCCAGACATGGTGGTGGTGAGAGTGGACAGGAGGGATGGGAGGGAGAGAAACTGCAGGAAGGATCTGTAGGGCTAACACAGCTGAGATTCAGGCCTGAGGGAGAGGAGGGAAGGCACCATCTGGAAGTTTCCAGACTAGGCACCTGGAGATGCAGTGGGGAGGCACTGGGCTGGGAAGGAAGGTGCTCTTGGTCTCAATTTGCTGGTCTCACCCCTGGCACCGTGGCCTGCCAGGCGGACTGTAGATTGGTTCTCCCAGTTTTCACTCTGTGGAGAGCTGCTTCCTCGGGGCGTCTGATGGCTCCCTGCACCCTGCCTGGCCGGGCTGGGATTCGCAGGATGCAGAGCTCCGCTGTCTGTGGAGAGCTGTAGGCTTGGGAGTTGGGTGCAGCTGCTGACAGGGTGCTGTGGGGAATGCACAGACCAAAGTGACCCAGGCCTTGCACTTGAGGAATTCACACTCCTGCGGAGGAGACAGGCTGTGAGGGAAGGCAACCAAGGAGCCACGGTAGATCTATGGCTGAGGACTCATTGAGAGCCAAACCAGACAACCTCGAGTCTGGCCAGAGGTCATTTCCACCATGAAGCTCCCTGACCTCCTCTCTACGGGGATTGGACGGTGCTTCTGTGGGCTCCCTTAGCGTCTCTTGGCCTCATCACAGAGCAGAGAGATCACCCTATGACCTGTTTGTCTCCCTTAATGCCTGTAGATTTCTTGGGGACAGAGACTTGTCTTGGTGCTGTGTGCTCCCAGTGGATGCTGACAGGAAGTGGAAATCCGTGGTCCTCAAGGAGGAGAGTGGGCCTGACTTGGAATGTGCATGCCCTATACTTAAGGATCCTACTGGGGCATCTGAGGGGAAGAGTAGACTGACCCCGTACACCATCTCAATTGAGCATACTCAGTTTCTTTCTGTCTCTCATCTTTGAAAATGCCTTCGAATCTCTGGCCTATTCCAGCAAGTACACGGGTAAGAGTCCTGCATGTTTTAGAGGACGTTCAAACTTCTCAGCTTTTTTTTTTTTTTAATTAATTTTTTAGTTTTAGGTGGACACAACATCTTTATTTTATTTTTTTACTTGGTGCTGAGGATCGAACCCAGTGACTCACGCATGCCAGGCGAGCGCTCTACCACTTGAGCCACATCCCCAGCCCAAACTTCTCATCTTTAAAGGGTGGTGGTAGATGCATTGGCCATGAGCATTGTCGGGGTCTATTAATGACAGAAAAGGTTCCTGTTATGAGAGAGCTGCCCGTCAACTTGACCCAAGGAGACTCTGGTTGTGGCTGTAGTGCAGAGCTGAGCACAGAGATATCTGAACCAGATAAAGTAGTCAGGGGAGGCTTCCTGGACGAGGAGGGCATGCAGGTAATCTTGAAGGATAGTATGAGTTAGGCAGGTGAGGAAGGTGGGGTAATGAAGGGCGAGGGGAGAGGCAGCTGGAGAAATACAGACAGTTGTAGATTTGGGCAGGGGGTTGCAGGGTGTTCAGAGTTGCAGGAGGTCAGGACATAGAGACTACAAAGGGCCAGATTACAAAGAGCCTCAGATGCTGAGTGAGGACATTTGAGCCTCATTTTGAATAACGTGAGGATCCACTATTGGTTTAACTTTTACATACGTTTTATAAAAGTAATGGGTAAACTGGGTGTGGTGGTGCGGGCCGTAATCTCAGTGACTCTGGAGGCAGAGGCAGGAGGATGGCAAGTTTGAGGACAGCTTCAGTAACTTAGTGAGGTCCTGTCTCAGAAATTAAAAGGGCTGGGGATGTAACTCAGTGGTAAAGTGCCCTTGGATTCCATCCCCAGTACCAAAAAAAAAAAAAAAAAAAAAAAAAAAAGTAGCCATTGAGGGAAAAATGGAAAGTACAGAAACAAAAAGAAAAAATAAAAGGAACCTCCAGAGATGGTCATTGTCTGTAACTTGGTGAACACGTTTGGAGGAGGTCCGTGTGTGTACTAGATCAGATCCTGGCTACTTACACGGGTGTCCGCGGATCAGCATCAGCAGCGACATCTCCTGGGAGCTTGGTGCAAGTGCAGCATCCAAATCTGCAGCAGAAAGGAACGAAAATGTGAGCCGGGAGCTCTGTGGTGCTTCCAGGCTGAAGGAAGGAGTTCAGAGGAGAGGGAGAGCCCTGCTGACCAGAGGGTAGGGAGGCCTCCTAGAAGACATAAAGTCGATTTTGCAGAATATGTGAGATTGGGCCACATCGACGGGCGAACGGTGACGAATGTCTGAGCAGTCAAGATGGAGCTTTGGAGTCAGGCCGACGCTGTCTTGTCTGCTCCTTATTCACCCTGAGATCTGGGGAGGTGCCCAGCCTCTCAAGGCCTCTCTTTCCCCATCTGTAAAATGAGCTTTTATTATCGACTGTTAAGAGGAGTAAATGAGATAATGTGCGTACAGCTCCTTGACGGTGTGTGTGCATGCCTAGTGCTCCTTGTCATGAGCCACGACCATCATTAACTTCTACTAATACCTATGGTAGGGGCACGACACTTAGTACCCAGGAGCCACATCAGACTGTCGATTTGGTACAAATTTTCCATGATAAAAAAGGGACAGGAAATAAAACATAACCATTTGTGTCTAGTCTATCTCCATTTTCTAGCTAAAGAGGGAGACTCAGAGGTCTTAAGGTCACATAACTGGTGGGTGGCAGGTGTGAAGCCAATCCAGGTTATCTGGGGCACAGGAGAGACTATGTGTTGTTGTGGGAATCCAGGAAGGAGGAGGTGATTCAAGGGCCGTGGGGCCATCAGCAGTGTCCGCCCATTCTGCGAATCAAGGAGAGCTATTGGCCAGGTGATCAAGTAAGGACCTGTTTGACCCCCGGGAAAATGATTTCAGCATGGAGAAAAAGCTTAGTACAGGAGGGAGGAAGTGGGAGGCTGAGGCGGCGTTGATGAAGCAACCTCTGTTGCCTGCTTGGTGTTAATTTATCCCCTTCTCAACTTTCACATCTGGGTTTCTTTCTCTGCTAGAAGTCCGTCTGTCTGTGCCCAGGATTTGCAATGCTCCTGAGTTCCTGACTTTGTTTTGCATTCCTACTGGAGCCGTGATACCATCACAGATCATAAATAATGACAGCGATGACGCTCAGCCACCCCCAGGAAGGTAAGGTCGTGTGCTCAGCTGAGGAGGTGGACCAAGGAACCGCGGCTCCTCTCTGCGTTGGCTGCCTGTTTTTACTGGCTGCGGGAGCCACTCACAGCCCAGTTCCCAGCCAGTGCAGACTTGCCTCCCCCCAGTCTTCATCTTGACTTGGGCCATCCAGGTGCCTGCGGGAGATTTAGGAGATTAGGGAGAGCCAGAAACAAGGCATGAATTATGGCAGTTGCTGCACAGGTGTGGCCCTCTCGTTTCTGTCTGAATTCCCATGACATCTCTCATCAGGTCCCAGGGCAGTACAATAGGGTCATTGTGAGGTGGGTGTGGTGAGTCACCGAGGTCTCCCCGAGGTGCAGTGAGACAAGGGGAGTTTCTCCCCTATTTTCTCTGGAGCTCAGCCACAGATTGGTAGTGGAACACCCTGCTTCAGGATCCTTGATGTATTTGCACGGCTGTGTGTTTTATTTATGGAATCTGGTTCTTGTTCTTGTTTTATGCATTCAATTTCACGCTTTATTTATTTGAACTTTTAAACGTACTCACACTAAATTCCTTCCCGATTGCTCTCTCTTGTTATGTGGGTGTAGAGTCTCTTGTCGCATGTGTGGATCATTCATTGCTTATGCAGTGTGATGTTGGCCTGGATCCTATTTTAAAGGGATTTATTCCCTATCTTCCAAAGGGCCAGAGGCACTCCATGCGGGGTCTTTGCATTTGTGCAGGGTGCTTGGTGCTTTGGAATAGCTTTCAGTTAGTTTCCTAGCCTAGGGATCCTGGGCCAGGGGGTAGTATGTGTTTGAATCCTTGCTTCCCAGAAGCATGGGCACAGAGGTGATTTCCCTTGGAGGACTTTGTTTCCCTCCAGGGCTCATTCAGAGCGTAGTCCTTGGATGGCAGACTGGGTCTTCCGGTGTAGTCGGTGAGCTGTCTCCTTAGCGGAGAGCCTGGGTCCTGCTATCCACCACAGCCCAGGGCCACACGGCCTCCACAAGGGCACTGTCACAGCTACAGCTCCCTTTTTTATTTCGGGCACTTGGACATTTCTTTTTCTGCCTTTTAGTTGCTTTTAATTGGCGGGGGATGCGGGGGATGCGGGGGAATGCTATTTTTTGTTTTGTGTTTTGGTGCATCAATTTTCCCCCACGGTTTTTATTAGTCCTTTGTAATTATACCCAGTGGTGGGGTTCACTGTTCCGTATTCCTACAGGCCCATGACAAACAGCACCGTTTGGCCCATATCATTCTCCGGTATTTCCCCCTCCCTGCCCTTCTTTCTCCTCCTGGTCTCTTTCCTCTAGTCTACCCATCTCCCTGTTGGTGGGGGTGGGGGGTGGAGGGTAGGGAGGATTCTATTTTATCCAGCATTATTTGTAGTAGAAAAAGGCTTTTTGTATCTGTTCTACTCTCAATCTTGGTAGAATCTTTGTAGAAGTTCTACCATCATAGCCCAAATCTTCATCAAAAAGGACAGATGTTTGATTTTTTCTTAAAAAGAAAATTATACTGTTACGTTCCTCGAGACTAAAACACTCAGGGTGACTCCAGGGGAACTGGGCTGCAAGAAATAACCACACAAAGGACAGAGATACCTTTTTCTTTGGGGGGTCCTGTGACGGCTCCTCTGACTTTAAGGGTCCACGGAAAGAGAGAGCGTGAGCACGTGCTGACCCCTTTTATTTTTTTTTTTTAACTTTTTTTAGTTGTAGATGAACATAATACCTTTATTTATTTGTTTTTATGTGGTGCTGAGGATTGAACTCAGTGCCTCTCACATGCTAGGCAAGTGCTCTTACCACTAAGCCACAACCTCAGCCCCCTGACCCTTTTATTGAGGAGAGGCTATTCAAATGAGGCAGGGGGTCAGGTTTCAGGGGGCTGAGTCTAGCTTCCTGATGTCCACTGTCAGCAGGTTGACTGACACCTGGGTAGGCCACACCCAAAGACAGAGCAAGAGGAGGGGACACACAAAGGGCGTTTCCATGGAACATTCTATCCCAAACAGGGCAAGGGGGTAATATCACAAAGGAACAGGTGAGAGTAATTCGATCCCTCGGGCTGCAGGAAGGCACGCCTATGTCTGAAGATACTTTGTGCTACTTCGAGGAGGATGCAGCAGCGTCCAGGTCACTACGGAAGTGACCCACAGAGCCTCTTCCAATGACAGGAAGGAAAATGCTAGTCATTCAGTATGACGGCCCCCACACTACATACTGGATTTAGCAGTCATTTCTCAGATATGACTGACACCAAAAGCACAAACAACAAAAGAAAAAAATAAATACATTGAACTTCATCAAAATTAAAAACTTTGGCTGGGTATGGTGGTGCATGGCAGCAATCCCAGCTACTTAGGAGGGTGAAGCAGGAGGACCAGAAACTGGGCAGCCTAAGAAGTTTAGCAACTTGTCTTAAAAAAAAAAAAAAAAGACTTGGGATTGGGATGTAGCTCAGTGGTAGAGTACTTGCCTAGCATGTGCAGGGCCCTGGGTTCAATCTCCAGTACTACAAAAATACAAAAACAAATACAAGACAAAAATTAAAAACTTCTGTGCATCAAAGGACATTACCAATAGAGTGAAAAGGCATCCCACTGTGTGGGAGAAAATATTTGCGAATTATTTATTTGATAACTGGCTTACATCTGGAGTACAACAAAACCACAAACACAAAAACAAAACCAGAAAGAGAACTTGATTCAAAAAGTGGGGCTGGAGGTGTAGCTCAGTGGAAGAGCACTTGCCTAGCATGCACAAAAAATAAAATGGACACAGGACTCCAGTAGATATTTTCCAAAAGAAGGTATACAAATGGCCAAGAGGTGCATGAAAAGATGCTCAACATCACTAATCATTAGAGAAGTGCAAATCAATACCACAGTGAGATCCACTGCACACAGATTATGATGACCATTATTTTAAAAAACAGAGAATAGCAAGTGTTGATGAGAAGGTAGAGAATCTGGAACCCTTGTGCATTGCAGGGGAATGTAAAATGGTGTAGGCACTGTGGAAAAATGGCATGGAAGTTCCTCAAAAAAATCAAAAATAGAATTATATATGATCAGCAGTTCCAGTTCTGGGTATGTACACTAAAGAATTGAAAGCAGGGACTTGAGCAGATATTCACATACCTGTTTATAGTAGCATCATTCACAATAACCTACAGGTGGGAGCAAAAATCCAAAAGTTCATGGATAGATGGGTGGATGAAAATGTGGTATATACATATAATATGCTTTGGTTTGAATGTTTGCATCCCCTCTGAAATTCACAGGTTAAAATTTAATCCCCAATGCAATAATCGGGGATTGGGCCTAACGGAAAGTGTTTAGGTCATGAAGACTTGTCTCATGAATGGATTAATGCTGCTGTGGACACGGCTATGGGAGTGGCTCACTGTCTTCTACTCTTCTTCCGTGTGAGGAACAATAGCGTGTCTCCCTCCAGTGAACGCAGACATTCAAGGCACCATTTTGGAAGCGGAGGAGACTGGGTCTTTACCAGATACTGACCCTGCTGGCACCTAAATCTTGGACTTCCCAGCCTCCAGAACTGTGAAAAAATAAACTTGTGTAATTTATAAATTAATTTACAAATTAGCCTGTAGTATCCTATTATAGCAACACAGATCAAGGCACAATGGAATATAATATTTTCTTTAAAAAATCAGATCCTCCCACATGCTCCAACATGAAGGAATCTGGAAGACATGAGGCTAAGAGGCCGGACACCAAAGGACCAGGACTGTAGGATCCCACCTGGATAAAGATAGCCGGTAGAATGGCTCTTACAAAGGGACAGGGGAGGAAAGAATGGGAAGTTATTGCTTGATGGGTACAGAGTTTCAGCTTGGAAAGATGAGAAAATCATGGAGGTCTACCGTCGTCGAGTTCACACAACAATGTGAATAGACTTAATGCACTGAACTAGACACATAGAGGTGGATGATTGTTAAATTTCTATGTTCTGTGTGTATACCCACATTTAAATACATAATAAAGTTTTTCAATAAATTAAGATAATAAATTAAAAGGAAAAAGGTCTCCCTGAATTTGTGTTGACGCCTTATTCGCCTTATTCTCTGCCTGTCCCGGGAGCACTGTGTGGTAGGGGAACGCCCATCCCGCCCCTCTGCAATGTCCTGCAGCCACTTTTCACACTTCTCTGTCTTGCTCAGCCTTCCAGCTGAGTGACTAGGAGAGGCATCCGCAGGACACCAGGAGATGGGCACAGGCTTTGCTCCCCTGCTCCCCCCCTGCCAGGGTGTGGCTCACGGGGGCTGTGTTTCTACACCATGGCCTCAGCACCTGTGAGAGGCCCTTCTGGCTGGGCTGTGGCTCTCCATGGGTTCCAAGACCACTCCCCTGCCTGGTCCGGCCTGGCCTAGAGGTGGGAACACTTCCTAATTTTGCTAGTCTTGGTGCTTTGCCACCTCTTGATCTTATCCCTGCCCACTTCTTTGTGAATAGTCCCTTCATTAAACTTTTCGATGACCCATTCGGTGTACCTGTTTCCTGTGGGGACCCTGATGGATGCACACAGTGTGTCTCAAGTCTGATTTTATAGCATCATCTAACATTCATTCATTCAACACGATTTTTTTTTTCCGGCTACTATGTTCTCGACACCACATTAAATATCATTGATACAAAAATGCATTTAAGTAGGTTCATGTTCATCAGCTCAAAGTCAGATTGAGGGGGGCAGATAAGTAAAAACCTGGTGACAACACAGAGTGTCTTCCAGGTGGGGGTAAGGGCTGAGCACAGTGGGAGTGCAGAATAAGGGCATAGAATCAGCTCTGGGTAACGGTGGTGTTATGGAAGGCTTCCTGAGGAGGTGACACCAGTGTGCTTTATAGGACAGATAGGAACAAGTGGGAAGGAGTCAAAATGCTCTCAGATCAGCCAGGATGTGCATGAAGGCGCAGAGGCGAGGCACTGCAAGGTGAGTTCGAGGCTGGTGCTATGGTTTGTGTATGGTTTGAGTGTCCCCCAGGGTTTCCTGTGTTGAAATTTAATTCCCATTGTGGAGAGTAAAATGGTGGAAGTCAGTCCAGCTATTGAAGGATACAGAAAATCACGTCCCCCAGGAAGGACACAGCCCCTGAGCACGTACCGTTTCCCTTATCTGTCACCGTTCCTCCAGTTGCTCAAGGCCTCTCTTCCTGCCGCCTCAGAAATTTCTCCTGCTATGACTCAGCCTAAATTCACCTGCCCGCCCAAAGCCTGCCAGGAGTAGTTGTCTCCTCCCAGGACCTGGTCTTCCTAAACCGATAAAAAAACCTGACCTTTGCTGCAGCCCCCACCATTTTCTACCCTGAAAATGTGCTCCTCCAATGCCTGAGTAATTGACTCTGCTGCTTCAGAAAAGGCAGGGCTGATCCCTTGAGGCCAGCCCCTGTTTGGTCATCTTTGCTCCCAACTCGGATGTTTAGAGGTGGGGCCTTGGGGATTCGTGATTAGGGTTAGATAAATTCACCAAGGTGGACCGGCCCCATGATTAAATCCCTGGTGTCTTTCTAAGAGGGAGAGAGTCCAGAACACACACACACACACACACACACGCACACACTCACGCACACACACGTGCAGGCACACATCTGCACACACATCCTCGCTGTCTCTTATCATGTGATGTCCTGTGTTGTTATCTTGGACTCTGCCAGCAAGGAGGCCATCACCAGAGGTGGCCCCTCCATCTTGAATCAGAACCACGAGCTGAAATAAGTCTCCTTCCTTTATCACTCCCCTGTCTGTGACATTGCCAACAGGAACAGGAAATGGACAGTTCAGAGAGAGAGAAGCTGTTCTGGTGACAGCAGAAAGGGAGGTTGAGAGGTGGCAGGCAGCAGGCTCCTGGGGGCCCCAACGACTGTAGGCCATTCTGCATGTTAAG
The DNA here is from genome assembly GCF_001458135.2 of Marmota marmota marmota. Classification (NCBI taxonomy): domain Eukaryota; kingdom Metazoa; phylum Chordata; class Mammalia; order Rodentia; family Sciuridae; genus Marmota; species Marmota marmota. Next base: position 5,190,785 of record NW_026000079.1, on the reverse strand, counting down.
AGGAACCCCGGAAAGAGCCTGCTGTCTTTAATCACAGGGTGTAGAAAGGAACGGAAGAGGTCAAGATGGGACAGGGAAAAGGGTAAGAGCTTGCTGCAAAACGGTAGAGGCCCTCTTCTCTGCAGGGTGGGGACCAGGAATCGGTTTTGTTAATTTAACAAAAATTGATTAAAATGGGTATTCATAAAAATCATGATATTTGAAATATTGACTTCAAGTTAAAACATGTACATTTACCAATATTTGCCATATTACCTTTCTTGCATAAGTCACACTTGCAGCGATTTTCAGTTCCCTTTTATCAAGAGGAGAGCTTAGAGACACTTTTACTCAGGCAATGTGAGTCAAAGACACTTCTAGATTTTTATGTGTTGCTTTTTTTCAGTTGCCTTGGCTACACCTATGTTGACCGCAGTTCTCTTTAGTGAATTTCTCTAATCAAGTCTTTGAAAAGAATTCATTTTGGCTTTCATCAATAAAACAACTGTCTGCACTCATTTGCTATTAATTTTTGGGATATTCAAATTACATGTTATAAGAATAAGCACAACTGATTTAAACAGGTTTGGGACCAATAACAACTATTCTATTGGAACACCCAGTTCCGCTGGGGAATGGCACAATATTTATGGGTTACTAGAGTTATCTTTTTGCCTTGGGCGATTGTGGTTCTGTGTGGGGGACTGAACCCATTGTTCTTCCACAAAGCCACACCCCCAGACTTTAAAAAAAATTATTTTAAAAAATTTGAGAGAGGGTCTGACTAAGTTGCCGCGGCTAGCCGTGACCTTTCTGTCCTCTTGTCCCATTCTCCTGGGTCACAGGGATTGCAGGTGTACGCCACCACCCAGCAGCATTTTCTTTTTTCAAATAGAAGGAATGGAGAGATGGTTAAGTAGGTCAGCTAGGGTTCTGAAGTAAGGCATTGAGGGTGGGAAGGAGGGGATCAGAGGGGTGAAGGGGAGAAGGGAAATCCAGGTGATCTCTAGGCTCTTGGTTTGGCCAGGTCAGGTCAAGGATGACGCAATTCACTGAAATCAGGAATGAGGCAAGAAGGCCGGTTTCTGGGAGAAATGGGGGGAGTTCGGACATGTTTGCTGTATTAGAGGTGTGTGTCCCTCTGTGTGCTTGTTCCTTGTTTTTGTAGCATCCATTACCCCTTCCTTCTAAAACAACCCACGATCTGCTCTTCTTACTTCTTGGTTCTCATAGTCTGGGTTGCGGCTACCCCAGTCCTGAGAGTCAAGGACACGGTGGCCTGGGTTAATCAGCACACTGCATTTCCTTGGGAAACAGTGATTGGCCTAGGGCTGGTCACATAATCTAAGTTGGTCCAAATGGAGGAACTCTCAGTACCTTTGCTGAAAATTCTAGGATGTAGGTGGTTATTTTCTTCCCCTTTTCTAGAGGATTAGAATCTGAGAGGCTGTAGCCCTAGAAGTGCTGCTGGCCACTTCAAGATCCCCGGAAGGGCTCTGAGAATGGAGCCAACACTCAAGAATCTCTTTAGCAGAGCTTCCCTGGCTCTGCTAACTCTAGAGCCACCCCTGATTGTCCAGTAACTTGAGTCAAGAGATTCCTATTTTTACTTAAAGCAATGTGAATGGAATTTTCTATCAATAAGAATAATCCTAATGGTGAGAGGTAGAGGTGCTACGTTGAATAGATAAGCTTGGAATTCTAGAGAGAGATTTGAGCTGGGGATATAGAATTGATTGTAGGTCAGCAGCTCACAGATCAGAGCTGTGAGTTTGGACGTTATCCAGGGAAAATAAATAGAGAAGGGTTCCCCAAATATGGTCTACAGATCACTTGTATCAGAATCATTTGGTGGGCAAATTTTTTAAAAAGGTAAAGTAGGAAATAAAGGCGGGAAGGTAGCACACCCTTTTTAAAAGTTAGTGAGTGGTGGGAAGGAGGTGTGTAGGGTGTGGTCAGGGAAGGTACCCCTGTAACAGGTTCCAGTTCCAGGGATGTCAGTGATCCCATCCTCAGAGCGGTCCTTACATTCAGTGAGTAGATTCTTGCTATGCAGCTCGTGGAGTGGATGTTAGAAGGCTGCCATTTATCCCCGTATCTCCGTGTTCACACTCTGGTGTTAGAGCTGAGACTTTAACTGTTCAGTCCAGCAAAGGTGACCATGCCTGGTCACACAGGACTGCGTCTTTGATCTTGCTGGCTGACCCTCTGTTACCTTCCCGGCTCTCACACTGTCATGAAGCAAGCCTGGAAAGGCTGGCCTGTCAAGGAACTCAGGTGACCTTTGACCACTGGCCCGGTGAGGGCTGATGTCCCCAGCCCTTGAGGAACTGGATCTTGCCAACAACCACAGGAGCCAGGGAGCAAAACTTCCCTAGTCGATCCTCAGAGACGCTTTTAGTCAGTCCTGGGTGACACTGGGACCTTGTAGGAGACCTTAAAGCAGAAGGTCCAGTTACGCCATGTTCAGACTCTCAACGCAGGGAAACTGAGATCGCAAACTGCGTTGCTCGAAGTCATTAAGTTTGTGGTCATCCACAGCGATCGATATCAAACATACGGCTGTAATTTTTAAAATACATTCTGGCTGATTCCCTAACAACCCACATAATGGTGATTTCAAACATTTTTAATCTTAAGTTTATCATCTTTGTTTTCTCCAATGAAAGAGGTAAAACAAAACAAAAGACTCCCACACCTTCAAGTTGCTCCCTTAGATAGTTCTTTGTGGTTAAAATTATTGTGTCTTAAAATGTGTCTGTACCAAAACTTCCCGCATCCTTCATGTCACTGGTTTGGAACCCCCGGTGTTCTTACACTTGCTCTTACCGTTCTGTTGAGATGTTCCCTCCGCTAGACACTGGCCCTACAGCTTTATCTTCCTGACCATTCGATCACTCTATGAATAACAGAGTGTGGTGTCCAGACATGGTATCGGGCGTGAGGATGCGACAGTAAACAAGACGGACATACACTTCGCCCAAAGGAAGTGCTTTGGGGAGGTTCGTGGCACAATCCCATGAGGAAGGGATCTCATCCCAACTAAGGAGTTCAGCAAAATGTCCTGGAGAAAAGACCATCTAGGCTGGGCCATGGAGGGTTCAGGGTGAGGATGGTCAGGGTGCTCAGGCAGAGCTCAGGTCAGGAGGGAGGGAAGTAAACAAGCTCAGGGTGGCTGGGATTTAGAGGTCATGTGAGGGAGGGGGCCGGGAAGGGAGGTAAGAAGAGGTGGTGAGCCAAGGTGGGTGGACTGTGCCCGGCTGCACATGCCCACATGCCCGAGGGCACAGACAGTCCACTGAAGGGCATGCATCTGGAGGGCATTCAGGCAAGAGGAGGGGAAAGGACTGGAGAGGGGCAAAGCCAGGGGCGGAGACTAGTTAGGGAACTGCTATCTTGACCAGGTGAACACTGGTGTGCCCCGGGAAGGGAGGGCTGGGGAGGGACTCGGGGGATATTTAGGTGGAGAAATGGAGCGAGGCATGAAGGAAAAGAAGATGTCAGAGCTGATCGCCACGTCGCTGGGTGGGACACCTAGGTGGGACACCTAGGTGGATAGAGGTGGCATTTCTTGAGATGGGGAACATTGGTGGAAGGCACCTGCGAAGATGGTGAGTTCATTTTGGGATGTAATGAGCTCAAGAACGCAAGCTTCTTCAGGATGAGAACCTTCTTTACCCTCTTTCTCCCTGTGCCTGAAACACAGAACCTGACGCACACCTTATCAGTGAATATTTGTCATAAATAAATACACAAAAACAAGATACCCTTATCATGTTATGTGGAGACGCCTAGGAGAAAGCTTTGAAGCTTGGGAGCTAGAACTGGGAGACACACGTGACTGGTCACTGGTCTCTGTGGTACATGGAGACACAGAGGAGGTCACAGTCACGAGGAAGAGCATGAGGAATGAGAGGGAGGAAGGCTTGGCATGGCAGCCCGAGGAGCATCATCGGCATTTAAAGGACGTTGAGTGTTTCGTGTGGCTCCCCAGCGCTGCCTGCCGAATCCTGTTCTCTTCCCCCTTGGCTCTGTCAGCTCTGTGGCTGAATCTCCACCTCTTGGTGCTGTCCTGCTGCCCCTGCCCCCAGATGCAGGGGGATTTCTTTTTGCTTTTCAAGCTGGGTCTTTCTCTCTAGACCCAAATTGTGACTGCCCACCGGGCATCGCCAACTGGACCTCCCAATGGCACCTCCAACACAGTGCACCTCCAACACAGTGGGCCTCCCAATGGCACCTCCAACACAGTGGGCCTCCCAATGGCACCTCCAACACAGTGGGCCTCCCAATGGCACCTCCAACACAGTGGGCCTTCCAATGGCACCTCCAACACAGTGGGCCTTCCAATGGCACCTCCAACACAATGGCCCTCCCAGTGGCACCTCCAATGCAATGCACTCCCACTGAGCTCGTCACCTCCTCCCCCTGGTGTCTCTCTATAGCTCATGTTGTTCATAGGAGGCACTCCATAGGGGTTGCTCTTTGACTCTTGAGTCATAAGCTTGGTGCCAGTGGATCTTACTTGTCACAATCTGAGAGCACCAAGCAAGCAAAGATTTCCTGGTTAGTTCCCTTGATTCCCATCTTCAGGCCGGGGCCAGTGATTTCTTGGTAGAAGAGCAAATAGACGAGTATGACCTTAGCTGCCTGACGTTTTCCCATCTCTTCCTGCCACAGTGTTCTTTGGGATGACACTTCTTTCCAGACAGGGTCTACCCCTCAAGGGAATACGAAGACTTAGTGACTACCGATCCTCCCACGGTGCTGCCAACAAATTAAGGAACTCCGATATCTGAAAGCTAGTCACAATTCTACCTGAAAAATTTGGGACCAGCTAGTCTGAGACACTAGCCTTCATTTTAGAATATTAGAGCCCCAAACCACCTCAGAAATGGTGTGGCCCCTTCTACGGACACAGGAATTAACCATGATCCAGAGAGGTGTTTTCCCTAACTGGTTAAAACTCACAGACGGATAAAGAATCAGAGGCTCTCTGGAAGCTTCTCCCCAGTGCTTCTTAGGGATGATCCTGTTACTAGACAGGGGTCTGAGGATGTCCCTCCAAGGCAGCAGTGGGACTCTCAGCCAAGTGGGTTCTGCTGAAAAGAGTTTCAGGATGTGCTGAAAGCAAGGCGCCAGCAAAGATTCACTAAAGGGCAGCAGAGCGAAGGTGCACACGCCCAAAGGCAGGGTGCAAACACCCGCTGCCTGTCAGAGAAGAGGAGTGACTCACCCTGGGTTGAGCTCTCTGACTGTATATGAGGTTTTCCTGGGAAATGTGCAAGTTCCCAGGCAAGTTTTTCTTTTTTCTTTTTTTTTTTAATCAAGTCCCATGTCAGTCATTTGATATCGGGGGTCAGGCAGACTAGCCATAAATCAATTGTGAGCACATCTGACGGGCCTTTGAATCTGGTGACATTTAAATCGATTATGCTTTTGTTCTAGTAGATCTGATACAGGCGGATGCTCGAGGTTCTGGCTGGTCCTACTCATAGATCCGGTCTCCATCTGGCAAGGGCTTCTCTCTCTCTCTCTCCCTCAATCCCCACTTCCCCTCTCCCCTCCCCGACTCTTACCTGAGCCCTGGGCCAGCCTTCTCACCTTCTTTCTGGGCTTGCTCCCTGCTGCCTTTGCAGAGGGTTTAGAAATTCAAACTCGCGTGGGCACTAACTCCAACAAACAAGGAACCCACAGCCAGGCATGAAGACCTGGGGAGACTGGCCTTCGTCCCATTCCTCAGGTCCCAGCCCTCCTCACCCGAGGACCCCTGTGTTCAGAGGGACCTACAGTGCTCTCTCGCTCCTTTCCGTGTTTGCTCTGCTGTCCTTCAGCTCTCCTCAGAATGGTCCTCCCTAGCCCCTGCCACACACTGTACCACGACGTAGTCCTCCCCTCCCAGGGCCCTGTGTTGGTTGGTGTGTTATTCACTCCTTATTCTCTCCCCCCTCAGGAAAGTAAGCTCCTGGACGGCAGGAACTCCCCTGTCTTGCAGAACGTGTCCTTAGGGTCCATGACAGTGCTGTGGCAGGGGTGGAAAGATATGAGTAAATGATGACAACAGATGACATCTCCCCAGTAGTCTGAGTAATTTGGGGACGATGCTGCTTGTGTCATTAGTCATGATTATGCATATTCCTCAGAAGCGTCTTTTACTGAACGAGGTCTGCCCCTGGTAATGGCTTCCGTTTATCTAACATACATTCTCCCCACACTCCACCCTCTCTTGCACAAATTTATGGACTCTCAAGTGTGTGTTTTTAAAAAAAAGGTTGTTTTATTATCACGAGCAGGGGTGGGCTCCCCAGTGTGGTGGAGGTGGTGGGCTCATGGTGGGTGGGGG
>NW_026000079.1:5178966-5183107 GCF_001458135.2 Marmota marmota marmota | reverse complement strand
GTGGAGGTGGTGGGCTCAGGGTGGGTGGGGGCTGGAATGACTGGGCGACTTGAGGGAAGAGGGAGGTTTTGAGGTCAGGCTCATGGGGGCCTCACATACGCTTCTGGGGTTGGGCAGATTTCATGAAGGAGTCATGGCAAGCCACGGCTAAGCCACCAATGAGGTTGAGGAATTCTTGGAAATCTAGTTGTCCATCACTGTTGAGGTCTAGCTTCTTCATCATGCGGTCAAGGACACCAGGATCCTTCTGGTTCTAGAAAGACAACAATATCTTAATATTGCATTTCCTGAGGCACTTTCAAGTATGCCACCACATTTATTCTCACTGGGGTATCAGGAACAGGAAAGGGGTTATTAATATTCCCATTTTCCACATGCAGACACAGACACAAAGAGGTGAAGGGACATGGTTCAGGGCAGATCTGGGCTTGAAGCAGGCTTTCCCATTCCTGGTCCAGGGTTCTTTCTGTGACTCTCGGGGTTACCAGACTTTGTAAATCCAGTGGAACATTTCTTTCAAGTGTTGCGTGCAACTCCAATAAGTAACCCATTAAACATGAAGTGATTTCAAAAAACAAATCACCATTCCCTGCTCATGCAGTGTGTACATTTGGATTCCTAAAGCACCTCTCACTTCAAAGAAAAGGCTCTTTAGCAGCTGTGCAGAGCTCGCCCAGGCCCAGGGACTCAGTATGGGCGGTTCCGTGGACCACCCAGACTGGAGTGAGTGAGAAGGGGGTACAAATGTGGGGGAGCCAGCTGCTGGTCCTCGGGTCTTATTTCCTGTGGTGGGCAGACGGGTGGGATCAGGACCAGTACCTTTGTGAAGGCAGCCAGTTCTGAGTGCATGAAGCTCAGGAACTCCCCCTTGGAGATGGTGCTGCTGTTCCCATCCTTCCCGGCATACTTCTGGAAAACGGCAATCAGGGACTCGATGCACCGCTCAGTCTCTGTGGGGTGGGGCATGTTTGCCTTTGGAGAAAAAAAAAAGAAGGGCTCAGACACAGGCAAATTGTCAAGGGTTGGACACTGGAGAACACACTGGAGAATCCTCGTTTTGGGTCAGAGCAGCTTCCTAAAATACCAGGTCATTTTTCAGGGGCCCAAGGGCCCATTTTCTCATTCCTTCTCATGTGTTAATTTCACATGAGAAGGTAGTGAGGGTACATATGGAGCACTGAGGTATGTCTGGAAGTAGGAGACTGCGTAGATGAGGGCTTACTGATATTTTTAGAAAATGTGAGTAAACAGATGTATAGCTATATGTCCACAAATCCACAAGGACACCAAGCATTTCAAGTTCAAAGCCAGCCTCAGCAAAAGTGAGGCACTAAGCAACTCAGTGAGACCCTGTCTCTAAATAAAACACAAAATAGGGCTGGGGATATGGCTCAGGGGTCGAGTGCCCCCGAGTTCAACCCCCAGTACTAAAGAAAAAGTAATACCAAATCCCTGGGATTCACAGATTTTCTTGAAAAAACAAAACAAAACTAAGAGCATAGCTGTAATTGTGTATGGGGTGGGAGATAAGAACATTCTAGATGTTCAAAAGTGAATTTCATATTTGAGAGCCATCATTAATTTTACCTGTGAGGGAATAAGCTTGGCAGAGCCACCCCTAAAATCAGGGCCTCCAGTCCCTATCTGTAGACCTTGGTCTTTGCTCCTTTTCCTTCCAATGTGCCTCTAATTCCCACAGGCTTGGCGGGCGGGACTTCTCATTACAGAGCTGAGCCAAGGCTGTGGTTGCACCAGGAAGGGTAGGAGGTTAAAATCTTGTGCTGGACTCTACTTTCCTCACAGGAAATTCTTTCGGCCTGAGTAGGCTCATTCCAGCAGGGCCCAGCGCCCTGGGCCCTGGAGCGTACAGCTGTTGTGCTGTCCCTGGTGGACAGGGGCAGAAACTGCAGGGCCACACCCTTCCTCTGAGGCTTTATCTTTCAGCTTTAGCAATATTTGTGTTTGGATGGTGATGGTTGCCACCTAGCCTTTAGCCTGTAGTTTGTCCTTAGGATGGACTTCCTGGAACCCAGAGCTGGAGACTTTCAGGTCCTGTAATTAACACAGGCTAAGTTCCACAGTGGCTGTTCTCTGTCTCCCTAGGCACTGGACCAGCCCAGCTGAGAGGCTGCTGTTCATTGCATCTCGGTGCATTTAGAGTCCCTGAACCTTCTAGAGGTAGATCCTTTTCCAACAGCACAATGTTGGAGAAGCCCCTCCGCTTTACTTGTTTTGTTTTTTCAAGAAAAGTTATGGTTTGGAGGAAATACAAAATACCACAGCCTAGAAACAGATGTGTTTGCACAACACACTTTTCTTATCAGAACTAAAATCTCACTAGTATATCAGATGACACAAAAAGGGCTGGTGGTGGGGGGGGGGACCGGAGAGAGGGAAGAGGTTCTTGGTTGAGGATCACGCCTTATGTATACCTACAGGGGCTTCTCCTGTTCCTTTCCTTGCAGAATTCAGATTGCTTTGATTTTCCAGTTTAAAAGTGACTGTCTGTTTTACATTTTTTTTCCTCCTGAACATTAATTAGTGTTGATGGTAATCTCAACTATTTTTTTTCCTCTCTTGAAAATGGTTCCCATCAGCTACAGAAGAAAATGAAGACCTCTTTGCACTTCCTGCTCCAGAGGTAATTCTCCAAAGCAAGCGAAGCCCATTTATCAAATTTCAGAAGTGGAACTGTGCAGTTTGTAGAGCTTAAGGGGGCTTGGAGACAGTTCCTGAGGAGGCCCAGAGATGGGAACGCTTTGCCCAAGGGGGTCAGTGGCTAAGGAGAGGAGAATCAGTGCTCTGAATGTGTCCCTGAGCCTGCAGTTTTACTTGGTGGGGACTGTGATAGCGGGGAGGAAACAATATGACGAACAGATACTGTGAAGGAATTTGAAAAATACACACTCGCTAAGCACTTAACATCTGAGGAAAGCAAAAGTAAAGTATCAAGATCAAAAAATTATGTAGAAAAGAAGTAACACAGAAAAAAAAAGACTCAATTATTACAGTTCTTAACCCAAACCCTTCCTCCACCCCCTCAGAGATTCACCATCTCATCTACCTCCCTCAAGACAGTCATCCCGCTTTGTCACAACATGTGATTCCCCTTTTGCATGGAAAGGAGAAGAGGGAAAAGGGCAAACAGGAGGGGTTGGGGATCTCTCTCTCTCTCTCTCTCTCTCTCTCTGTGTCTCTTTCTGTAAAGGGCCAGTTGGTAGATACTTCAGACCTTTTTGGCCATATGGTCTCTGTCACTCTGCCGTTGCAGCCGGGTAACAACTGCAGACAGAACCTAAACCAAAGGGCGTGGCTCTTCCTATACAACTTCATCTATGGACGCTTAAGTCTGATTCTCATATAAACTCCACGTGCTCCTTTTCTTTTTGTTACTGGGCACTGAACCCAGGAGAGCTTTACCACGAGCTACAGCCCCGGCTCTCCCTGCTTTATTCTGCAGCAGGTTCTCCCTAAATTGCTGAGGGTCTCACATCGGGGACCACAGGCGCCCCCCACCGCCCTGGCATTGTGGTTCTTTTGACTATGTTCCAATGCGTGGAAATGCACAATCCGACCCGTGGGCAGCAGCCCCCCCGGGCGGAAGTTTGCTAACTTCCCTCCCAAAAGAGGGACAAGGAAGGGGAGTAGACCTTGGAGTTGGGTTGATGGGAAGGCGAAAGGCTGGGCCTGGAGAATGGAAGGGGCTGGGCAGAACCGCGACGCAGAGGGCGCCCGAGACCAGGGGTGAACGGAGGGAGGCCAGGGGGTGAAAGGAGGGAGGCCAGGGGGTGAAAGGAGGGAGGCCAGGGGGTGAAAGGAACAGGCCGCGCTGGGCTCCTCCCTCCTGGCTGCGGTCCCCGGCGGCGACAGGACTGGGTCTCGGTCCCTCTGGGTCTGGCCTTTTGCGCTGCTCACGGAAACTCGGGTTTTCCCCGAGGACTCGGGCGGCCGAGTTTCAAAACGTTCCCTTTTTGGTCCGCAGGGGTGCCCCGGGCCGCCTCCCCAAGCCAGCCGCCCCTTCTTTGGCCTCTCTCCGGGCTGTCCTGGTCATCTGGGAGGCCAGTGGCGGCGGAGGCGAGAGGCAACAGGTACAGAAAGTGAAATCTCGGCCTTCGGTCCTCTCCGGGCCCGGAGCCGACGC
>NW_026000079.1:5147305-5178522 GCF_001458135.2 Marmota marmota marmota | reverse complement strand
CCCGCCCAGCGCCGCCCCGAGCCTCCGCGAGTCTCGGCCTGCCGTCCGCAGCTCCGCCTTAAACCCACACCCCCGTCCTCCCGAGACTTGGGCAACCCCCCTCTCCCCCGGCCTGTGAACCCTGAAGGGAAGTCTGCCCCAGTCTGGTCTCTTCCACGGACGAGCCACTCTGCACGTTCAGGTTCCACAGGCAGAAAAGTCCCTCTAAAACCGGGGAGAACTAGGGTGCAGCTCAGGGTAGAGCGCTTTCCAGCAGGACGAGGCCCTGGGTTCCATCCCCAGATACAGGGAAACCAGAGTGTTAAGAGGAGGGTAGGTCAGGGTTCCCCAGGAGCCAGGGCTATCTGTTCGTCCACACTGAAGACCCTTAATGAACAGTGTGAGTTACTGCCAGGTGGATCGCCAAGGGGGTATTGCCATCATTCTATCAAACCGTAAACTGACAACAGTCAAACAAACAAAAACCAAACTGAACTACTGCAATTAAAAAGTTGACCCTCGCTCCTAAGGCATTTATCTGAGCAGATCCAGGAGAGTTGGAAGTTATATTAAGAATGAGAAGCTTGGGGTTCTGATTCTGGGTCTGTCAGTTTGGTGCAATACACTTTTTAATATTTATTTTTTAGTTGTAGTTGGACACAATACCTTTATTTTATTTATTTTTATGTGGTGCTGAGGGTCGAACCCAGGGCCTCGAATGTGCTAGGTGAGCACTCTACTGCTGAGCCACAACCCCAGCCTACTTCAGTGCCCTATTTTTGACGAGACCCTTCACCATCTGAGCTTCCATCTCCTTATCGGCAATGGGTCAACTTCATATGATTGTTTCCACTGTCGAATAAAATGATGGCTTTGAGAGGGCTTCAAAACTGCAGAGTAAGCCTGGTAGAACGCTTGCCTAGCATTTGAGAGGCACTGGGTGCAATCGTCAGCACTACACAAAAAAAATAAATAAATAAAGGTACTGTGTCCATCTACAACTAAAAAAAAAAAAAAATTCAAACAAACAAAACTGCAGTGCAGGCAGGCACAGTGGTCCAGGCCTGTAATCCCAGCTATTTGGGAGTCTGAGGCAAAAGGATTACAAATTCAAGGCCAGCCTCGAATTTAGTGGCAATTTAGTGACCCTGTCAGAAAAAAAAAAAAAAAAGGTTGGGGGGCAGCTGGGGATGAAGCTCAGTGGTAAATTGGCCCTGAGTTCAATTCCCAGTACTGGGGGTGGGGGGACCCAAACCCAAACCAAACAACCAAAAGCAAAACAACAAAAACCCCTACAGTATAGATGCAAATGAAAGATAATGGACTGTGAGACATTTTGTAGAGTGCTTCCTGGTACCTGCTCTCCCAGGTACCTGAGCACATAAAGCCAAACTCTCATCTCTATTTGCAGCTACTCCAGACCCACATTTTCTGTTGCTTGTTTAGGAACCCACTCAAAAGCCCCACCTGTGCTTCACACTCAATAATTCAAGAAAAACTGCTTTCCTTAAACCTGTTTCTTTCCTGGCTTCTCCATCTCTGCCAAGGGTGTTGCCCTTCTTTCATTTTCCCTACGTGAGAACATTAGAACCACGGTTTAGACTGTAAATCTCTTTTATAGCCACAATTCCATCAAGAGCCGTTTAATATCAGTTTAATTTTAATGATATTTCTCTCCGATCTGTTCCCCATTATTCTATTCTCACTTTCACTCTTCTAGTTTAGATTTTCATTCTCCCTTTCCCCCAGTTTTCTAACTGGCCTCTTGCGCCCACCCCCTGTCTGTTCTATTGTGGGTTAAAAACACATTTTCCTATCTTGCAGCTTTGGTCAACTGCCTATTTCAGATCAAAACACAAACACAACAGAAAAAAAAAAAAAACAGAATGGCTTCCCGAATGCCTTTCTATCAAAGTCAGACTTCTTAGCCTCCATCTGGTTCTGAATAACATCTTTAACTGTAATTAAGTGATTGATTCCATTTTCAGTTTATTCCTTTGACAAATGTCTTGGGGAGCCTACTAAGTGCAGAGCTGGTCACTATGGATGCAGAGACTTGAGTGTGATGTGGTGCCCGCTTTTGAGGAGACCTGTGGATAGACTTTAGGCCCATATGGTGGCGGTGGAGGGCATTCTGTGGATGGCTGCTAGGATCCTTTAATACACTAAAGTTATATTTCCATTAATAGAATCACCCAACTCCCAGGGAAGGATCCATAGTTTTTATCTGATTCTCATAAAAATCTACAATCAAAGCTATTGATAAACCATTAGCCTAAATTGGTCCATACCTCAATCATGGGCGTCTTGGTTTAGGGAAAATGCGTCTTGCTGGTGGGCAAGTTGTGCATGACTTGACCTTGTGCTTAGTGTCCTGGCTGACCAAATTGAGTTTAGCTCTGGACTCAAAGACTGTCACGCCACAGGATGGCCAGTAGTGGATATCTCATGACATGACATGAAGTAGATGGGGACAGTCCTTTTGTTCTTGGGAAGCTGGAATTAGAAGCATATAGAGAATTAGCCATTCAGAAGAGTTTTGGGAGAGTATTTGCGGACAGAGGACCATGAAGGGATGACAAATCAAAATTATGAAGCAGATCCCAAGACACCACAAGTAAGTAGAGGCCATGAGGTTTGGAAGAACTACAGGGACTAGAGGGGGTGGGAAATAAGCCAACTGCTAACTGGAGGTGAAAGACGAGGTTACTTGGGTATTAGCTGAGTTGGTAAATGGTGGAACCCTGGGAGTGAAGAACCACAGTCCAACGTAATCAATGTTTTTGCTCCTCTTAAACCCAGATGTTTGCTTTTCTGATTCTAAGACATTTAGCCATTCAATAACTCCTTTTCTAAGAGGTGACTTGAGTGAAACCAAAGAATAAACCGAATAAGGGTGCATTGTTCACAGCAAGGTAGGGGGGATCAGCCCCCTCCAGCTAGGACTGAAGTGGTGCCATGCCCCTAGGGCCAGCAGAAGAGGGTTCATTACCGTGTTCTAAGTCAAAGGAGGTGAAGTTCAGGACAGATTGCTGCAAAGGTAGCTTTGGTAAAGTAGGTAGCTGTGGGTCAAACTGAAGGGCTAAAGTGGGCAGGGAGCTGAGATCGGTCAACGGACAGCGAAGGACAAAAGTGAGGAACAGGTGAGTGAGCGAGCTGTTCTGGAAATAAGTGGGGGAATTCCCACAGTCCAGGGTAGTCCTTAAGTGGGCACAATACAGGTGACAAATGTGATGACGGGTTGTCATTAACGCACAGTGACGATGCTGAGGAGGAAACAGTGGTCAACTCTGGGGCAGCAGGGAAAGTGTTGTGGAAAAAGTGATGCCGAGATGGGTGTTGAAGGGTGGGTGAGAAGGCGCCAGTGGACAGGCACATGGCCAAGCCAGGCGAAGCCCGGCGGCATGGCCCTGTGTTCACGGCTGTGGAGTCTGGACCTCATGGGGTTCAAACCCCAGTGCTTCAGTCATTAGTGGGCCAGTTATTTATCTGCTCTCTTCCCGTCTGTGAAGTGGAGGGAATAGCTGTGTGTGATTAAGGGTTGATTTGTGTGGAGTGCTTTGCCTTTGCAGTGTCTTCAGAGGAAGTTTCACAGGCTGGCTTGTGCAAGCCTACGGAGGATGAAACAGTGTGCTCACGGGTGTGCAGGGGGCTCGGTCGTACTGGGCTTTGTGGGCTGAGATGTTGGTAAATGTGAGGCAGAAACCCTGTGATCAGAGTCTGGGGAGACAAGGGTCAGACTGTTAAGAGCCATGTGTGCAAATCTGGAGTGTAACCCAAGAGTTATGCATCACAAGCTGGTGACTTTTTTTTTTTTTTTGGTACTGGGGATCAAACAGAGGGCCTCACACGTATTAGGCAAGTGCTCTACCACTGAGGTGTGTCCCCAGTCTCCAGGAAGACTTTTAAGCAAGAGAGTGGCATGATCCTCTTTACTTTTGGAAATGTCCTAGAGAGGAGAGAGACTAGAGGCAGAGGACATAGTAGGCTTCCATTGCAATGACCAAAGTGGGATGGCCGTGGAGATGGGGAGAGGGAATTTCCAAGTACTGAGAAAGCAAAATCAACCTAACTTGGCTGCTGTTTAGATGTGGAAGATTAGAAAGGAGGCATTAAGGGTGATTGCTAGGATGCTACCCTGGTATCCAGGTGGGTGGTAATACCATCCCCAAGACAGTACAATGGTGAAGGCGATCCCCCACTCACTGTCTTGACAGGGTCACAGTGAGAAAAAGTGTTGGCAAAGCCGCTCTCCCACTGTCTTGACAGGGTCACAGTGAGGATGAGTGCTGGCAAAGCCACGCTGGTTGGTGGGAAACCGAAACCATGAGACCCTTTTGTATGTAATTGGGACTTTTCATTTTCATGCTTATGTTTCTGACAGGAGGCATGAGTATGTTAAATGCCAAACAAATTAAATTTCAGATGGCTAGAACATAACAGGTAGTTCATGCCTTGGAGGCTGTTCTACTACCCCTCAGCATATCAAGGACAAAGTAGAAGGGTGTTCTTCTGTCTCAGTACATTGTGGACAAACCTGATAACGGACAACAATCATCCTTTGAAAGGTCATGAGAATTTTAGGCACCACATTGATTATATCAACTAGAACCCAAGCCCATATTTCCGGCCTCTTAGAAAACCTAATCAGTATGCTTATTTTACAAAGTTCACTACATGTAGTCTCATTTTTGATTAAGGAAAGTTATATTATACACTTAGGAAAGTTAAAATATATAAAGATATATTCTTCTCTTTTTATAAACCCTTTCTTACTTTACATAGGGATATGATGAGCATAGTTAATATTGGCGGAAAGTGGACTGATGTTTAGAACTTACTTTCTATTGAGAAAGATTATAAAGATATGAGAACTAGTGCACCTTGACTGAGAAACAAAGAAACTCGTTGAGAAAGCAGCTCAACCAGTTTTATGAGAATAAATTTAGGAATTAATTAAAACAGCTTTATAAGACACAGTTTTAGAATAATGTTAGAAATATTATTTTATTTAGATTCTTAAGTTTAGAAATTCTTAAGTTTTAGTTGTATAGGTTTCTGATATGTTTTAAGAATGATTCATAAACTTTAGGATATTTTAAATATAAGATTTAAAGGGACTTTTTTAGATGGGAATTTTAGATTAGAAATAAAGTACAAGTGTACTTTAGGTTAATGATTGCTTAGGAGACTTAGAGTCTGGTTATGTAGTTTGGCAGTAGTTAATAAGAAAATAACATATCTTGGGAAAAAATAGTAAATCTTGGGAAAATCTGAAAAATGTAAATTAGTGACGTATTTTATTAATGATTCTGTACTTTTAATAATTACATAACTGAAGGTCATATCCTGGAAAAATGTAAATTAATGTTACATTTTTTGTACCCCCAATCATGGTTAAGGAAATGTCATGTCTTGGCAAAGTTTTAAATTATATAATCAATGACGTATTCTGAATCTATAATGATGAGAAAAATTGTAATAAAAGATGACCCAGAGAAAGCTGCATTAGCTCTCTCTCTGGAGATTGCTCCAACGGAACGACTCCTGTCTCATCTTTTCGTTGACGCCACTCATCGTTCAGGACTCCCTGGACTCCGCTAGGGCAGGACCCCGGCAGTACAAAATGAACAGCATTTTTGGGGAGGGGATTTGGGGCAAGATCATGGTTCAAGATGGGTCATATTGAGTCTGAGGTAAGTGGGACATTAGATGCTAAGGGAATTAGGCATGTCCTGTAACCTTCGCACGCTCCCCATAGCTCCTTGTGTCATAATGCTGACCGCACTTTACTATCACTTTCTGTTTCCTTAATGGTCTTCCTCACTGGACTGCAAGCTGTTTGAGGGCAGAGATGGTTCCTTGATCATTTAGTCATTCATTAAACAGTTATGTACGGTGAGTCTTAATATGTGCAGAGCTGCCTAAGCACTGGAGCAATAGTGGTTAACAAGACAGGCAAATTCTCTGTTCCTAGTGGTTCCTGACCTAGCTCAACTTAGGTGCATAAACAGTATTTAAAAGGCAAATGGGGTCAGGCACAGTGGCACACACCTGTAATACTAGCCACTTGGGAGACTGAGGCAGGAGGATCACAAGTTTGAGGCCAGCCTTGATAAGTTAGAGAGGCTCTAAGAAATTCAAAGAGACTCTGTATTAAAATAAAAAGGGTTGGGGATTTGGCTCAGTGGTTAAGCACCTTAGTGTTCAGTCCCTGGTACTGAAACAAAACCAAAAACAAACAACAACAACAACAACAAACAAACAAACAAAGTGGAGGAAGATGATCCAGCCCAGAAGAAAGAATATAAATAATCAGGAAGCAGGAGACCTCTCTGTTTCTACTGAAGTTTACGAAGAGAGACTTCTAAGGTGGAGGAAGAGGTTGCCAAGGTCAGCGACTTCAGAGAGGCAGAGAACAAGACAGGCTGACACAGGCCGAATTGGGCAGTTATATCCTTGGAGACCTTGGCCAGAGCAGTTGCTGTGTGGGTTAGGGAGGAGGCAGATGGCCGTGGGCCAGGAAAGGACGGGAGACGAAAGGTGCCCGCCTGTAATCACAGTGGTGCAAAAGGCTGAGGCAGGAGGATTGCAAGTTCGAAGCCAGCCTCAGAGATGGCGAGATGTTGAGCAACTCCATGAGACCCTGTCTTTAAATGAAATAGAAAATAGGGCTGGGGGTGTGGCTCAGTGGCTGAATGCCCCTGAGTTCAATCCCTGGTACCTCCCCCACCAAAAAAAAAAAAAAAAAATAATAATAATAAGAAGAAGAATGGGAGATGCAGAGTGGGGACAGGGAGTGTGGATCCCTCATCTGATGAGATTGAGTGTGAAGGGGGAAGGGAGGCAGTGGCAGCAGGAGGGACTCTAGGGCCACAGGAGGATTGAAAAACAAAAGAAGCTCAGGAAGTTTACAAGCCATGGGGAAGGAGTTATTGACGAGGGACAGGAAACCCCAGGTGGCTGGGCACCTGGTGGGTGAGAAGTCAAAGGCATAGGGTTGAGAAGATGCAAACAGTAGGCAAGGTCCCCGAGATTATGGGTGGATGGAATTACTCACAGAGGTAGAAAGGGAGAGGAGCAGGGGAGGTCGGGAGAGTCCCTAGGTTTGGGAGTGTTTTAGTCAGCCTTTTATTCTGTGCCCAAAATACCTGACAAGAGCAACGTTTATTTCGGGCTCTTGGTTTTCGATGTTCAGTCCATGGATGGCCCACTCCATTGCCCTCAGCCTGGGGTGAGCCTCATGAGAGAGGAGCACTGCAGAGGGAGTTGCTTCCCTCATGGCTGGCAGGGGAGCAGGGAAAGACAGGGGTGGGGAAGGGGCTACAGGGCAGATGCACCCTTCTAGGACATGCCCCCAGTGACCATGCCCCGCCTGCCTGCGGTTGCCACCAGGTCAATCCATCCAAACCAGGATGGACTGATGAAGCCACAGCTCTCATACTCTAACCACTTACCTCTGAGTATTCCTGCCTCAACACCCCACATCCAAACCATATCACGGAGGGATGCTGAGAAGCGTCCTCCCCCACACCCTGCTGATGCACCAAGCAGAAGATGAGAACATCTCTGAACACTGGCACTAAGCAGGGGTTTGAGGAGGTTCTGTGGTTTTAGAGGCAAATGGAAAGGGGAGTCTGCCCAGAATGGCTGAGTGGTGTACAAGTTTAGGTGGGAAGCTATAATTTCTTGGTGATGACAATCTGCATGACTGCATGATTGTGTAGCTGTATGATTTTTTTCCAGATGTGCTTAGAAGTCAGCCACTGGATCCAAGAGAGAGGTCTCTGGGATGGACTTGGGGTTACAGGTGTAGAGAAGGGTATAATCAAAAGGACAAGGGCGTGGAGGAGTTTGAGTAAGCAAGAAAGAAAGTCACCTGATAGGGCATTGATTGTAGAACACCCAAGGATCAAGGGCACAGGAAGTAAGGCGGATGGTGGGGAAGTCTCTATCAGATCACAGAACAAGTGTGAAAGGATCCGAATGGAGAGAGCTGGGGCGTAGGAAGTTATCAGTGTAGTCTAACCTTTCAGTGAGTTTCATATTTTATAGGTAGAGCTCCTATAAGGAACTGGCATGTGACACCGAGAGGTTGGCAGAGAGGGTGTCAAAATGTCATCTGCTATTTTCCTTCATGCCCTGATGCTTTAATCAAATGGGACAACTGATTATCACCAAAAAAAATCCTCCATACTTTCTCATATCTGCCATGATCCAAGCGTTCTGTTTCGGGAAAATCTTTAATTTCAGAATTTCTGATGAAATCCTATGTCTTCTTTAGTGAAGTTCCTGCTTTATGACGCTACCCTCCTCTCCTTTGAACTCC
Organism: Marmota marmota marmota; assembly: GCF_001458135.2. Lineage (NCBI taxonomy): Eukaryota > Metazoa > Chordata > Mammalia > Rodentia > Sciuridae > Marmota > Marmota marmota. The sequence goes on along the minus strand of NW_026000079.1, from coordinate 5,170,214 downwards.
CAAAGTATTTTGAAAAGAATTTTTTTGTGAGTGTAGGGGAGAAGGATTTGTAGTATTCTGCTGTGGATTTATGGGATGCATGTTGGTGTTATCTTTTCAGCTAACACGTGAGTTCCTTGAGATTCTGGATCTGTCTTGCTCATCTTTGTGTTCATCCACAGCGACTTGCACATAGAAAGACCCAGTGAATGTCCATGGACTCATGAATCTTCAGAGGAGGGTCAATGTCCCAGTTTAATTCTATATAACTTAAAATCCATGACAACGTTAAAAAACTTATTGTTCCCAGAATTGTTTGATTCTTTGTATTTTGTTTTGGAGGAGTGGGCCCTCAAGATGTTTCTAATGGGTTTAAATGTATGTTCATTTATTTATTCATTAAGTAATTCAACAACTATTTTTTGAATACTGAGGTTCAGAGGATGCAAGAATTAAAAAAAAAAAAGAGTCATGGTTTTTGTCTTTGAAGATTCCTAAATCTAATTTGGTTACTAAAACAGGAATGAGTTCCAGAAATGGAACCATCTCCATCTGAAGTTGCTGACCCAATCTCTGGGGTGAGGCTCTTTCCGTATTCGTCCTGGGCTGGAAGTTTACTTCTTGAAGACATGGAGGGAAGAGGAGATCCTCAGGTTTCTCTCTTAATGGGAAGTTGCTTACAGTTGTAAGATTAAGAATGACCCCAGGGTCTCTGAGGCATCTGGTGTAAATGGAAATGCTGGACAAGCGATCTAAAGGCCTGAGTTTGAATTCCAGCTCTCTCTCTTACTGAATAAGCTGTCCTCTAATTCTGAAGTTCAGTTTTATCATGTCTAAAAATTCAGGTAATGATTAAGATAACTAGTATGAAAGGGTTTTTAAATGGTAGAGTGTTTTCCAAATGTTAATGACCACTCACAATATTGCTGTATGGGGTAAACAAAAGCGTTCTTTGTCAGCTAAGGCTTGCTGATGTGGGGTATCATTATCTGATCCCTCTAAGCCCTTCCCTCCTCTCACTTCCTATGGCCTCTGCCCTAATTGCTGGTGCTCATTAATTCTCTCCCTTGTCCTATTTTGGAGGCCTTTTCAAACCGGTATCTGAGTCCCTGTGCATGCTGGTGTAGTTATCGGTCTGCTTTCCTCCATGGTCTCTGCAGGTGCGTTTCTCTTCATGTTCTTCTAATCTTTCCTGCTGATGGTCAGAAGCCATTAACGTATTTCCTGAGCGTTGCTTTTTGGTCTTCAACAGTTTTTAGGCAGAATTGAGACATTTTTTCTTTCACAATGACCCACACAGGAAATTGTCACATACAGTAAGATTTCGACTCCGAGGAGGGCACACTATGTCACACCCACAACAGATCCATTGTGATTTGAATGTGTCAACACAATATTACTCAGTAGATCTGTATTATTATTTTTTGTTTTTCAGTTCTGCATCTTGGAATCTAAGGTTCTTGATGGCCAAATTCTAGCTGTTTTTTTTTTTTTTTTAATAGAAAAAATCTGTTTTATTTCTGCTACGTATTAAACTATGTGTGAAGACAAAGCTGGGTAAAACCGAGCCATTATTCTCTGGATCTCAGGGCAGACTCACATCTCTAATTCCACACTCATATTATTTGACTTCATTCCTTCAACGTGTCTTGTGTGCCAATCGTATTCCAAGCCTTTTGTGAGCCCTGGGACATAAACAGGCAAGGTTCCTGCTCCCGTGGCGCTTACTGCTTCTTGGAGCAGACGACAGAATTGAGCGAACAAATCCCAGCTGTGTTGTTTCATTGTCGTTATTTCTCTCCATTCACTGTGAACTCTGGTCAAGTGGAATCCCTCCCTGCTGCTGCATGTAGGCAGGTTGATTTCTCAGCTTTCACTGTTAACAATCAGTTCTCACTGGCCTCTGGCCACACTAGTTGTTAACACATTGAAATTCTTCTCTATCAGTTGCTAAATGACCTCTTGTTTGAACTGCTGAGTGCCCCCCACCTGGAGCCCCATCTATTCCAGTCCCCATCCTAGGCCATTGATTTCTAATCAAGTTAACTTAAAGGTTAGCGTGCAGCTTGCATTAATATGTGGGGTCTCTAGCACCTGCTCCAGCCCTGCAGCCTGGGTTGGTCAGTGCTGGGTCAGATTTTGAATATTTTCCAGGCTTTAGGAGTCCCACAATTTCCCAGCAACTGATTTTTGTTCTTGTGATTCTTTCTTTCCGACTGGAGTGTTCTCCCCATCTTTTCACATTCAAATTCCACCAGCTAGGGCTGCGGTTGTGGCTCAGTGGTAGAGCGCTTGCCTAGCATGGGTGAGGCACCGGGTTCGATCCTCAGCACCACATAGTAAATAAATAAATTAAATAAAGCTATAAATAATATATGCTAAAAAAATTCCACCAGATCTTTAACCCCCAAAGATGTTAAAGGTTGGCATTATGGGGAGGTGGTGGAAACTGTAAGAGATGGGTCCCAGTGAGAGGTTTCAGGTTATTAGGGATCAACTCTCAAAGGAGATTGTGAGATCCCCTTCCTCTCCCTACTCCCTCTCCCTACACCCCTGCGGATGCCATGTGAAGCTGAGGAGAGCTGTTTTATAATCTGCTAAATGATGGGGCGGTTTGCTATGCAGCAGTAGACAACTAGAACAGGGACCAACTACAGAATCCATTGGTCCCTCAGAGCTTCCTCTAGTGACTTACTCTTTTTGTCCTTGGACTAGTTAGACATCAAGGACAAGGACTAAGGTGAAGGGCTTAAGGAAAGATTTAAAGACTAAATAATGTTTTATTGTTTAGCTCATCTTATTCATTGGGTCTGGAAATTCTTAATGGGGTTTTGGATTTAAGCATTATAATAATAAACTATGAAGAAGTTGCAGTGGAAGATGGCTGGTTGTAATTTGGGTGTTTAGGATCTAAGGAAAACAATCGTGATTAATATCTCATCTTTTTATTTGAAGTGTGGCCACCCTGGAGGTTTTTATCTCTCAGAAGGATCTCCTCTATGTTTTACCATTCTGGAAACCAGGATCTTGACTGTGGCTGTCAGAAGGTTCCACTTAATTAAAGTAAATATTCCTCAAAGGAATCTACTTATTCACTTTAGCTAAAGAAGAGAATGACTAACTTTATACTTTAGGGAAAAAAAATCCATATTTGGTTTTTATAGTGTTAACTCCACCATAGACATGTAAGTAATGAAACAATAATGTGGTATGATTTTGATGGGCAGAAGTTCTGTTCCCTTTAGAGATATGGCTAACCTCCTTATCTAGGTGTGGCTCAGGAGTTATCGCTGTCTTGATCCTCCACATTGTCATTTGGGTTTGCTTGTTTCCCTGATCTTTATGATTCCTGTCCCTGCCCCCTGCCTGGCTGGTTCCCTGGGCTGTGATTCAGGTGGACTGCATCCCTACATTCAAAGAAGATTTTCACAAAGCAGTTTTTTGAGGAGAAGTCTCAGAATCTGTCTATAATTTCTTAAAGTTTAAACCGCACACGGTCTCCACCAACAAATTTGCAGTTTTAGACTTGAATATTGTTGAAATGTGGGAGATTCATCCCCTGGTGAGTTCATTTTGCAATGTGTGCTAAGGTGGCTTGTTCTTGGAAGTGGATCTTCTTTCTCTGCACATCCTTTGCCCGCAGCCTGGCAGCAGTTGGGCCTGAGAAAAACTTCCAGATTCAGTGTTATCAAGTGTGGAAGTAACTTCAGTTGCTTCTGAACTGTTAGACCAGATTAACTGTGACTTTGCTTGATCTGGGTTTTTGTTATTTCAAAATTTCTGTTAGAAGTGATAAACCCAGTCTGATTCCCTCTTAAAATTGGGAGCCATCTTGCCAATGGCATGAAAAGCTAATTTTGGCTTTATTATAAATTCCTGTGATTTCTGAACCTGCTTGGAATGCCTGCCCGTGCCTTGAACTCACCCATGCCTGGCTTTCCCTGACCAGATAGCAACCCTCTCTGAGGCTCTAATGACCTTCATAAATTCTGACGTTGGGGCCAGCAAAAATTTAAACTAGCCTTTGTGTTATGCTCGTCAGAGTTTTGTTATCTGTAGCCCCCTTTGTGTAACTCTCTGGGCTATAAAGCTGGGCTGCGAGAAAGCTGCAGGGCTGTCTTTGGCTCTCGCAGTTTTTGTTGGGAGAGGCAGCCCAGCCAGTCGAAATAATAAGCTTGCTTTAATTTGATTTTAATTGGAGTCAGTGGTCTTTTCTTTGCGTCCTGCTCTAACAATGAGGACCACCAAGACACTCAATAAGTCCTTGTTGGGTGAATGAATGAATGATTTTACATGGTTGTAATCTTGGAGCTGATTCCATTAGAGATCTAGAAGAAGCAGCCATGTGGGTTGCTGGACTTGGTGAGAAGCAGAGAGAGGCTCAGAACTCGAGTTCTTGGTCTCAGGAGCTGCTGGTTCATCTGAAGACTCAGCAAAGCAGACCTTCCTTTCTGAGATTTTCCTTTTCGGCCTTTCTCCCTCTCTCCACCTTGTCAAACTCACCTCTGTCTACATGCAGAGTTCCCCGGTCCCCTCCCACTTCTTTATGTGTCTTCACTGAAGTCAGAGGACAACTTGCCTGTGCTGTGACCCAGCCAGCTTCATGTTTTTCCTGGCAGGCTTGAGCCCAAGCTGGGCTCTGAACATTCCCAGGCCCCAGTAAAGGTATCTGGTTGCAAAACACTGAAAAGAAACTGACTCGAGCTCTGAGTCAAATTCTTCAAACCCTCCCATAAATTCTATACCTGACCCTCTTGCCCTGGTCATACCTAGGTAGAACATTGTTTTTCTTGATGTCCATCATAAGGATATGCAATCTGCTCTGTAAATTCCCCTAATAAATGCTTTGGCTTGATCACCCTGGAATTTAATGCTTTTTTTTTTTTTTTAAATGGGATCTTGCTGTGTTGCTCAGGCTAGCCCAAACTCCTATGCTCAAGTGATCCCGCTGTCTTAGTAGGATCCTCTTGTCTTGGTGGGCTACCAAGCAGCCAGGCCTAGAGGCATGTACCAGTTGAATCTCAACTGGTACAACTTGGGATGCTTTGGGGTGCTCTCTTGTGGAAATCCCCCTGTTGCTGCTTTTGGCTGGGTCAAACCCCACACAGTACCCTGAACAGATGTCCTGACAGTTTCAGGCACGAATTTATCTATATGTTCATCTCTTCCTGGAGCAATTGTAAGCTTTTTGAAGACAGAGGTCATATCTGAGTTCTTCTTCTCCCTCTCTTCCTCCTTTTCTTCCTCCTCCTTCTTCTCCTTCTCCTTCTCTCTCTCTCTTTTTCTAATCAGCAACACATAACACACTTTTGGCTTTCAATATGTAAACAAATGACTATTTGAATAAGTGAAGAGTGCATAATCTAAAATTTTCTCCCATAACACTGAATTTCAATTTTTCTGTTCCTTCTCTTGATGATCACACCTAGGAATATAAAAGTGCTTCAACAGTTTGTAACAGTGCTTCTTTGAGGGCTGTGGCTGGGGCTCAGTGGTAGAGCACTTGCCTAGCCTTGTATGAGGCACTGGGTTTGATTTTCAGCACCACATATGAATAAATGAATAAAATAAAAATCCATCAACAACTAAAAAAATTTTTTAAAATAGTGCTTCTCTTAGACATAGTGTGTATGAATTTTATTTTTTTCTCTTTAAGCTGATTGTTATTTACTTATTTATTTGTTACCAGGGACTGAACCAGGGGTACTTGACCACTGAGCGACATCCCCAGCCTTTGTTTTTTCATTTTGAGACAGGGTCTCACTAAGTTGCTCAGGGCCTAGGCTAAGTTGCTGAGGCTGGTTTTGAACTTGCAATCCTCCTGTCTCAGCCTCTTGAGCCAGCATGCCTGGCTTGTTATTATTTTAAAACAGATTTATTAGAAAAAATTCAAACAATGCAGAGGGTCTTAAAGAAAAAAAATGAAAGCTCATCATTTATCTTTAGGCTCACTTTTCTGCGTAATCAATTTCTTTGTGGTCTTTTCAGTGTTAAATAAAATTTGCTGGAGGCCACTGATCTGTATCAGGCTCCTGCACTAAGCACCAACAGACTAGCCCATTGTGGATTTTAACAACAGTACCTGAGTTTTACTCAATTGCAGGAGGCTCTGGAACCAGTTAATCAATTAAGCCATAATCAATTAAATTATCCATACACTGCACTTCCATTTCCTGTAAATGCTAACAAATTGTATCAGTGGTTAGGAGTCCTCGGAACTTGATTTGTTTCTGGGGGCTGCTTGATTCAGGGATCTGTTCTGTTTATACTTCTGAAATAAACTCTAGTAAATCATAAGAGCCTATGTGTATTTCCTCTTAACACCAGTAATTGCTGGTTTCAGAGATACGGAGTTACCCTAATATGCTCATTTGCCACTTGCTTTGTTTTTGTTAAACATTCTCTGTTCTGGATATCTTTTCATCTCAGTGTATATTTCCATTTTATTCATTTCATGACGACATAGGATTTTATTATACACATCAGATGTCTCATAGTGGATTTTTGTTAAAAAAAAAAAAAAAAAACTAGATGGTTTCATTTTTTTTCCCTAAAAAATGTTCCAGAAATTCCAGGAAAATTTTCCAGAAATAGAATCAATGGTTAACAGGATATGAGCAACTGAAATTCTGACAGCTACTGCAAAGCTGGCCCTCAAGGGTTAGTGCTTTTTTGCTGGGTGTGGTCAAGCCAGGCCGGTAATCCCAGTGACTCCAGAGGATTTCAAGTCCCAGGTCAGCCTGAGCAATCTAGCAGACCCTGTTTCAAAAAAAAAAAAAAAAAAAAGACTGGGGATTTAGCTCACTGGTAAAGCACCCCTGGGTTCAATCCCTGGTACAGAGAGACAGGGAGAGAGGGAGAGAAAAGAACATAAAAAGATGCTCAATATCATTAATAACTTAGGAAATGGAAATCAACATCAAAATGAGATATCATTTCACACGGCAAAGACTACAATAAAAAACAGCAAGTGTTGGTGAGGATGTGGAGAAAACAGAACCGTTGTGCACGTTGTTTATAATGTAAAATAGAGCAGCTGTTGTGGGAAATCATGTGGCAGTTCATAAAAAAACAGGGGGTGGGGGTCTGTGCTTTTTGGGAGGGAAAACAAACCTCCTTTAGGTTTTTAAGTCCACAGTCAAATGAGACAGGAGTTGGAGGCTGAGAGGGGATCTCCTGGGAGGCACTTGCTGAGCAGCTGCCCCTGGAATGCGGTGTGGCTTCTAGCTGGCCCCTCCAGACGCCGTCCTCATTTCCCAGCTGAGTCCCCGGGGCCCCACTGGAGTCCCTCAGCCCTGGGCAGGATTCCCCTCGTATTTAGTCACCTCTTGGTGAGGAGCCAACGCAAACCAAACAAACGAAAAACGAACAAACCGCGTCGCCCTGTGAACAGGAACGACCCGTTTTTCAGCCAACCTCTGCTTGCTGGGACGGGTTGCTATTTCCCGATTATTTACTTTTTAGTCGTATTTTATTTTTGATTGACACCTTAATTGTTGGGGCCTCTCCCTGCGGTTGGTGGGCGTTGTCTAGAGGAAGAGAGAAAACCGAGCTCCTTTCTAGAGCAAAGGGGGTGGGAATCGTGAGTGGCAAACTTAGGACATCAGAGGAAGCCTGCTGACCAGGCTGGCCAGCGGACCACAGGGCGCGGAGGATGGTCACTCGGCAGGTATTCGCCGTGCAGCTGCCCGGTGACACTTCAGTGGCCCCAGGGGCACAGCGCGTAGCTTCGGGGCCGAGGGGGACTTTGGGCACCAAGGCGGCAGGGCCACTAGGGCCTCCCTTCGGAGACCTCAACAGCAGTGGCCGGTCCTCCTCCCTCCAAAAGGCCACTGCCCTCCCCGCGCCACGGTCAGGAGGAGCCCGCGCAGGGAGCAGGAAGCCGAGGTTTTCAAGATCCACTTAGAAACTAGCGCGTTGGCGCCGGCGGCATGGGGCGCAGAGAGCGGAGGCTGCGAGCCTCACCCAGGAAGTGACTCAGACCCCGGGGCCGCGTCTCCACGTGGCCGGGGGCGGCCGTGCGGGTCCCGATCCCCGCGCCGGGCTCCGACTGGGGATAGCGGGCGCCACCCGTGGTCACCCGCGGACGGGGGAGTGGACATGCCAGGGATCCTGCCCTAGCAGCTGCCCGAGAGAGGCCGTCGTGGTGCGCATTCTCCCTCCTCCAGCCGGGGTGCACGGGGGCTGGGGGGCTGGGAGGCCGCGGAGTCTCCCGAGGCCCCCGGTTCCACTTGAGGCTTTCTTCCCCAAGGAAGAGCTTGGCAAGGCCCTGACCCCCAGGATACTGGCACCAAAACAAACAAAAAACCCACACCTGGGTCCAATGGACCCTTTCTCCCCTTTCCCTTTCCTTTCCTTCAAACAATTTCATAAAATACTAAAAACAACTATTAGAAATTATGATACAAATTTAGATATAGCAGGATTTGAAGACACACTCACCTCCATTTAATTATTTTGTGTGTATTTGAATGTAGCCGACTGTTCACGAACTGTTATGCAAGAACCCATCTCAAAAAGACTGATTTCAAGTTTCAAGTAGATCTCTAGCCAGGCGAAGTGCACGCACCTCTTAGCCCAGTTACTCAGGAGGCTGAGGCAGGAGGATCACAACTTCAAAGCCAGCCCGGCAACAAAACAAAAACCAAATTCAAATACATGTCTGATCGGCTCTATCTTAGCATTACTTCTGGTTCTACTTAAACGTGCATTGTTAAAATGCAATTTATTTTTTAAAAAATGATGCTGGGAATCAAACCAAGGGCTTCAAACATGATAGATAGGCAGTCATTCTACCACTGAGCTACACCCCCAGTCCAGAATGCAGATTTTTTTTTTTGGGGGGGGGTAAGGGGATTGAACTCAGAGACACTTCACCACTGAGTCACATCCCCAGCCCTATTTTGTATTTTATTTAGAGACAGAGACTCACTGGGTTGTTTAGCGCCTTGCTTTTGCTGAGGCTAGCTTTGAACTCCTGATCTTCCTGCCTCAGCCTCCCCAGCTGCTGTGATTACAGGCATGCACCACCTCGACCAGCTCAGAATGCAGTTTTTAAATAAACAACAATGATGGCTTTTTTGTTGTTGTTGTTGAAGAGATTCTGGCATCTTCTTTGTTTCATAATTGCAAAACCTTTTCATGTTTATATTTATAAAAGTCAATTCAAGTGGTCAATAGAAGTTTTTATTTCTTCATGATTTATTTCTTTCTATTTGTTACACACACCTGTCTTTAGCATTTGTCCAGTTATGAATTGTTTCAAGTTAATTTTAGTGCATAAATATTGTAAAAAATGAAAGAATAATGTTATGTATCTTTTTAGCAAAGTGCAATGATTTAAGTTTTTGTAAAATATTGTGTGATGCAGTTCTTCCTTTGAACACTAATGGGATGAGAATACCTTTTTGTCCTTTTGGTGAAATATAATGTTCGCCAGTTGATTCTTGCAAGTTTGGTTGGAGAGCAGCACAGGTACTTGTATCTCCTAGACCAAATTGCAGTATTCTCCATGTGGACAGCCATCTTCCTGCACCCAATGTACAACTTTGGAAGTGTCACATAGGCACCCATGAAGAAGTCAGCCTGATCAGCCATGAGTGAGGTGATGCATCTCAGTGACATCATATTTCACTCTCTTATGCATGGATGTCTAAGTCTGAGAAAATTCATCTAGGATATTGTCCTTTGAAACTCATGGTATGATATTTCACTTATATAATTAATTTCATCTTTGTCCTTAGAGGGTGAAATGGAACTGCCTGCATTTATCTTTTGTTTCATTTGATAATTGTGAAATGTATTCTTTTGTCAGTTTTTTTCTTTTTGCCATTACACAAAGAAAATGAAAAAGTCCAAATTCTCAAGTGTGTCAAGGGAAGCTAATACAAAAACAAAAACAAATAATAACAGCAACAACAATAAAACCCCAAACTAACACCCCACAAAAGATGTAGGGTGTAGAACAACTTTTTGAAAGCTAATGCAATATTTGGCCATCACCATAAAAATGCCACAGGATGATGTGGGTATGCCATGATAGTGATTTATTTCATTTTTGCAGTGTCCACGTGAGTGACTCATTACTTTTCTGGTTTCTTAGGATTTTGCTCATTTTCAGTATATTTGAGAATAATAAACATAATTCCTAGGATGATAAAATCGGGTTTTGAGATATAGGAAAAAACATGACCACTAAGATCCCCAAATACACCTTCAGTTTCTAAAAGGGTTCTATGAATCCATGAGGCAGTTGTGAGACACATGACTTTCATGCTCAATTTTGAAAGCTAAAGAAATCTTCCCAGCATTCTTCAGAAGAACTCTAAAAAAGAATAGAAGTATGTAAAAAATAGAAGTATATATAAATAGAAGAAATACAAATCTTTACAAACTACTTAAAAAGGAAACTCAAACAATGTGAGTTTCTTTTAAAGCTTACAATGAAAACTAATGTTTGACATCATAATTTCCCTTTTTCTCTCTCAGCATCTGGAGGTTGCTAGGGAAGGGGTGAGACATGAAAGTAGAATTAAAATTGTCTGTTTCTGGAATAGCAGATATCAGTAGTTTAGAGCCAGAAGTGTGTGTTTTTTTCCTTTATTTATGTATGTATTTATTTATTTTTGCACTGGGGATTGAAGCCAGGATTGTTCTACTACTGAGCTACATCCCCATTCCTTTTTAAAACTTTTTTTTTTTTTTAAAGTTTTGAGGCAGGGCCTTGTTAAATTGCCCACACTGGCCTCAAACTTGTGATCCTCCTGCCTCAGACTCCCAAGTCACTGGGATTACAGGTGTGTGTCACCGTGCCTGGCTGGAGTAGAGTCCTTTTCTCACTGTTCTGGCTCTGTAAGATTTATTTCTTCTTATTTCTTATTTCTTCTTTTTGTCCTTCCAGAGTCACTTGATCTCTGAGTTTCTCTTTCTGCCAAATCCCTAAAGGATTTCCCCTAACCTCCAAGCTGGTCTCTGGCTAGTCGGGTCAACAGCATTCTCATTTCCCTTTAGTCATTGTCCTTGCATTTGTCCAACAAGATCCTAACTGGTCTCCTCAGCGGTGACCGGGCGTGGTGATGGGATCCCACAGTCATGGATTTGTGCTCTTCCAGCTTCAGCCGGGTGCATCTCTCATAAGTCCCTTTTACTTGTCGTTGATTAGCAGATTTTCTTCATTCCCCAGCGACTGCTCCAGGTTCCCATGATTCTTCTGGATTCCCTCCTCCTGGCTCAGCAGAGGATCTGTCCTCCTAAATCATGAAGACAGTAAGCCCCGTGACCATGATTTCCCCCAGTGTCCACCACCACAAACTTATCTCCCCCACCCCACCCCTCCCTCTCTTGTCCCTTCTCAGTTCTGTGCCAGAACTGCCTCCTGCCTTTGATCCTGCCCCTTTTGCATCTGCTCATTTTTGGGGCATACTTTTCTCTTCTCTCCTGCTTTTTTCTTTCTTTCTTTCTTTCTTCCAGGGGTTCCTTCTTGGGAGTCTATTAAATGCATTCAAATCTTGCCATGGTAAAAGAAAGCCTTCCTCTCCTACGTATCAGGTTATTTTAACAGAGAGAATTTAACAGAGGGACTTGTAGCCTAGGAATTGGTAACTAGGTAATCGAGCCTAGGTAACTTGTTAACAAGGAGTTGTTTACTGGATAAGCACAGGGGTCAAAAGGCAATAGTCGGGTACCAGGGTGCCTGGACGTGGCAAGCTCAGGAAGCAGCAACTTTCCCAGGGCTGGGAGCCAAAGAAGAGTCTGGAGTGATCAGAAGCTTGGAGGAGAGGCTCTGACCGGGTAAGGGGGTGCTTCCTGCTGGTGCAGGGGTTCTCTAATGGCTGATCTTGTGGGGGCTGGAAACATGGCGAATTGGATTCAGTTGTCTTTGAGGAACAAAATCCAAGTGAGTTCGGACTCCTCATGACTAGCAGCACCTCTGCGGGGTGTTCTTTTGTGGGGAGGCTGCTCTGCTGGGTGAGGAAGCCAGGCTGGAGTGGTGCTGGCCAAGCTGGAAGCCCCAGGAAGGAGCAGTTCCTTTTGCGGAGGCCCAGTCACAGCCTGCGGGTGGGAGTCTGCGAGGAGTTTTGAGGCTGACGGACACAAGCTTAGTAACTGGCCCCCTCCTGTCTCTCCTCTCCGTTTTTCTCTCCTTCTCATCCAGCCTTCTTGAACAATTTCAACTCAGCATTCACTTTTCTTCTAATTCCTCAAGACCTCTGGAACAGGTCTCCTAGTGGCTAGTCTGTGGCCCATTTCATGTCCCCGAGTGAGGCCTGTGGCTTTGGGGATGTGTTCTCACCCCAGCTTCTGCTAACGCCGAGGCCTGGCTGTCCCTGTCCCTCTAGGCCTGTCTCTTCTGCTTCTTCTGGGGTCCCTTCCATTGCTTTTCCCTCAGATGCGTCCTTAGCTGGTCTCTCCTCTTCCCATCTGTATTCCCCCAGGGATCTCATTCCGTCTGTGGTTGTAACTAGCACCTAAAGCAAATTAACCTGCAAATCTTTGTGTCCATACAACAGCCTGCTGGACCTTTCCATGAAGATGTTCGTTCATCAGCCAACTCAAGTTAAAAACATCTGAAGGTGAACTCACTGTCTCCTTCCAAAACCCACCTCTCCCTATTCACTTTGCCTTTGAAGAAGCAGGTCAATGAGAAAATGTTCACACTGAAGTCCATTCTCTGTTCTAAGGTATATCAACAGTTCAGTAATTCTAAAAGACTTGAATATACAGAAATGAATAAAGATCATTGTGAAATGATTTTATAGGAACGTGTTCTATAAATATTGCTTAAGAGAGCATACAACAGATTGTCACCAAATAAATGTGCTCATAATTAATGGTACCCCACTGATTTCTGCTTAAGAACAACATGGAGCTTAGTCTGTTTTTCCTTTGGGTTTGTGAATATCTTCCTTCCTGAATTTCAGTTTTGCGTTTTTTTTCACTTCTTTGTTTTCATGACACTTAAGATGATATTGTTACTTTCCATCCACATTTCTGTAACTTTTTCAATATCAGCAAATTCTTTTAAAATCATCTACTGTGTAGCACTTTCTTCATTGTGGAAGATGATTCTGCTATAACTGAAGGTCAAGGCCGTTTTAAATACTGCACTTGTAGCAGCTAGAGGCTCCCTGCATAGATCTAGGATTTGTGCTCATTGAAGCTTGTAATTTCTAATCCTCTTCAGCTGTGTTCCACCGAGTTCCACCGCTCTGTACATACCAGCTGCTATACATTCAACACTTGTGGTGTGCCAGGAAAATCCCAGCCTGGATCAATATTTCATGCACATTTTGTCTAGTTCTCACAATAAAACTAAGAGGTGAGGATTATAATTATCTTGACAAGTGAAGAAACCAAGGGTCAATTAGTTAAAAAAAAAATCCACAAAGCCAGAAGTGGGGTTGCTCCAGCACATTCTTTTGCTCTGTGCTCTCTTGTTACAGCCCATGGGTGCTAGGAGGTGATATCTAAGATCTGCTGCTGGGTGTTTTCCATCCGGCCTAGGACTCCTCTAGTGTTCTGATAATGTCTCACATCTGGCCCCCTCTGCTTGGTCCTTACCCCAGCAGTCCATCCTCAGTCTTAGAGATGTCTGTGCACCGCTGTCTTACCTCCCAGCGCCGTGCCCCTCGCGGCTCTGTGTGATCCCTGGTGAGGGAATGCCCTTTCCTGTGCATTCCAACCACAAGTCTTTTCTCACCAGTCTTGGAAATTCAACATGCATTTGTTCGAGTCCTGCTATTTACTTTTGCTAGGTGCTAAAGATAAGGCAGCATATTTTCCCTTTGACCCATAATGCCAGGTCCACTTTATTAATTCCTGTATCAGCATTCAGAGTCCTAAGTTTTTTGGGATTATTTTCTCTTGTGAATTACTGGGTAAGTCTCACTTTGTTTTGTCATAGCTGATATTCTTCAGAGCAAGGACTCTTACACTTTTGGACAGCAAGGGGGTTTCACAGATGTTGGGTGAAATGATCAAGGCTAAATGCTATTTCGTGTTATTGCATAGATTTGTGTGGGGTTAAAGGCCGAACTGTAAACAAAAGCAACATCCTCACCATTTAAGGCTAGCTTTGTGTACTCAGTAGACAGAAAGTACCCTTAGACAAACCATTTATTTATATTACAGTAAATTCTTATTAGGGATCATATCTGTGCCCAAGATACATTAAGTTAGGTTCTATTTAATTACTTAATTATTATTATTATTTTGCAGTACTGAGGATTGAACCCAGGGCCTCAAACAATAAGCCACATTCCCATCCCTTTTTAAAATTTGAGACAGGACCTAGTTAAATTACCCAGGCTGGCCTTGAACTTGTGATCCTCCTCCCTCAGCCTCCGGAGGGGCTGGAATTATAGGCACCTGTCACTGTGCTCTGCTAGAATAGATTTTAAAAAGTTAATTTCCATTTTGATATGGTCTGAATGTGTTCCCCAAATTAATATACTGGAAACCTGATCCCCAAGGCAACAGTACTGGAGGTGGGGCCCCAGGGGAGGTGGCCTAATGGGAGGTGCTATGGTTTTGATTTAGTGGTATCTTGCGGGTTTTGGCTGTTAGTATACCTGAGCATGTAGTTTGGTGAGGTGTTTAGGCCGCGAGGCTCTGCCCTCATAGATACAGTAATGCCAACTGCTCTTCCATCATTTGAGGAGCGAGTTCCTCTCTTGCCCTTCTGCCTTGCACTATGTGGGGACGCAGTAAGAAGGTCCACACCAGATGCCAGTGCCTTGCCCTTGGACTTCCCCTCCAGAACTCTAGAAATAAATTCCTCTTCTCTATGAATCACCCAGTCATTGGTATTCTTTATAGCAGCATAAAGTGGACTAAAAAGTCTTTATTACTTTTTAAAAATTCAGTGTTATGATTTAGACTAAAATATCCCCCGAATGTCATGTGTAGAGATTTGGTTATCAGACAGCAGCACTATTGGGAGTGGTGGAAACTGGTAGGAGGGCCTGGTTGCAGAAGTGTCACTGGGGGTGTGTCCTAGAAGTGTTACGGCCCAAATTACATATGCCTTCATCAGCAAACTCCATTTACCCTGAGACTCTATTTCATATAAGAAATGCTTGTCCCAGGAGAAAACCCTGCCTCTGCCACCCTGCCTAGCACACCCTGTTTAGCAACATGTAGCAGCTGAAAAAATATTTCTTTATTCTTTTTTTTTTTTTTTTAAGTTCTGATGCAATGTAAGATGTTTTCTTTTAGTTCCCATTTTTCCTGGGCAGTGTATTGTACCCTGAATCTGGTCATTCTGACTCATTTCCTATGTTGCCATGGCTTTTACTTAGGGGTATCTTGCGGTTTTGGGCTATAAACGAGATACTCTACCTTCTGCAGGGGGTAGAGGTGTGCCGAGGAAACTTGACCGCTGCCCCTTGACCTGCTGCTGAATATAGTTTCATGCCCTGCTTCAAGACTGACCCAGTGATTTATTTCAAATGTGCCACAACATAAGGGTCTATCTTATCCCTGTCCCCTTTATTTCTCTCTGTTTCCCAGGCACCATGAAGGAGCTGCTTTGCCTCCCCACACCCTTCCTTCACGATGAAGGCTGTTTTATCACCGTCCCAGAAACAATGGAATCAGCTGACAGTGGACTAAAATAAAACCATGAGCCAAAATAAACATTTTTCCCTTTAATCTGTTTTCCTCAGGTGTTTCGTCAGAGTGATGGAAAGCTGATTAACACAGAAAATTGGTACCTGAAAGTGGCTGTTAGTATACCTGGGATGTAGTTTAGAAGCCTTTGGGACTGATTTGTGGGAATAGTTTGGGAAGTTTTGGAAACGTAGGCTGGAGAAGCCCTAGAATGTCATAAGCAGGGTTTAATGGATGATTTTAGTGTGAACTTGGAAAAGCAGCATATTGATGATAGTGTGGGCAGTAAAGATGGCGCTCATGAGGTTTTCCAGTTGGGAACAAGGACTCCATCAGAACTGAAGAAGCCCTTTGTGTTACATTCTGGCAAAGAACTGGCCTATATGTTGTCCAAGTCCTGAGACTTTGATTAAGAAAGTTTAAAGGCGATGGACTAATTAATATATTGGAGGAGATTTCAAAGCAGCGCAGCATTCAGGCAGCGGCATGGGCATCACGGGCTCCTTTTAGCCAGGGTCACAGTGAGAACCAGGAGCAAGAAGCAGAGCAGTAAGATTTGAAAAAACGTGCAGTTTGTCCAGGAAAAAAGCTCATGGGCAGTTGAAGCCAAGGACAGTGTACTTGCTGAATATATTAGTGCCTTTAAAAAGAACCCAAGAACCTGGTACCAAGGCAATAAGGAGGATGCTTGGAAGGCGTCGTAAGAATTGGCTGGGCCCCACCCATGCTGGCTCAGAGACTCTGATTGGAGAGAGCAAGCTGGAGCATCCTGCTCCCACAGCTGTTTGGAGGCTGTTTCTCCAGGACTCGTTTGCCCACGTTCCGATTGCCAGGCGTGCGGAGTCCACTGCAGCTCTGGTCCCCGAGGCCTGGTTACTGTTGCTGCTGGAGGCAGACCTTGGCATCTTCCATGTCCTTCTCATTTTGTAGGCATTCAAGGATGCAAGAGTTACAGGTCATGGAGGCTTCCACTGAGATTGTGAAGAAAGACCCAGGAGACCAGGCCATGTGTGGCAGAGTCAGAGTCCCTAGGGTGGCCCCTGAGAGGGTGATTCATGAGTGAAGCCAAACTTTTTTTTTTGGTAGCAGAGAGTGAACTCAGGGATACTCGACCACTAAACCACACCCCCAGCCCTATTTTGTATTTTATTTAGAGTCAGGGTCTCACTGAGTTGCTTAGCACCTCGCTGTTGCTGAGGCTGGCTTTGAACTCGTAATTCTCCTGTCTCAGCCTCCCAAGCCGCTGGGTGGACTTGGACTTTTGAGCAATGCTGGAACTGTTAAGACCATGGGACTCTTGGAAATGGTCTAAATGTACTTTGTATTATGAGATGGACATGAGCCTTTTGGGGGTCAGTGGTAGAATGTTATGGTTTGGATCTGAAATGTCTCAAACATTCATGGGTTGAAGGCTTGGATCCAATGATCATGAGGGCTCAGACTGCATCAGTGGATTAATCCATTGATGGATTCGTAGCTGAATGGATTATTGGGAGGTGGTAAAAACTATTTGGGAGAGAAAGGTCACTGGAGGACACTGGAGGCATGCCTTTGAAGGGTATATTTTTTTGTCTCTGGCCGTTTCTCTCTCTCTCTCTCTCTCTCTGCTTCCTGACTATCATAAGCAGAGTAGCTTTGTTTTGCCACACCCTCTCTATCATGATGTTCTGCCTCTCTACATGCCTATGAGTGATGGGACCAAGCAACTCAGGACTGAAACCTCTGAAACTGTGAGCCAAAATAATTCTTTCCTCCTTTAAGTTGATTTTATCAGGTATTTTGTCACAATATCAGAAAATTGACTAACACCTTCAGTCTGTATTTATTGAGAACCTACTTTTGCCAGACCCTCTTCTTAGAAGCAGGGAATCAGCAGGGATTAAAAACAAAGCCCTTGATCTCATGAAGATCACATTATACACAGGTGATTGTGTATATGCTGCAACATGTAGAAAATGGAGAGAGGCAAAAATAACTAACTAAAGCAAGCATCCACATTTTCATTATAGGTGAGTGTGTGCGTGTGTGTGTTTTAAGATTTGTGTATCCCGGGCAGAGCTTCACCTTGCCTCACACAGCCGTCTACCACCCGTGGACACCTCTCCATTCCCTTCTTTATTCTTTCTTGGAGCAAACCAGATTCCTCTGCCCATGATTAGTAGTTCATTAATCATCTTTTACCACTGTGTGCATCCTCTGGTTCTCACCCTCCACCCTAAATTCATGTCAAGACATTTTTCTTGGCAGCCCCACTTCAAAGAGATGAGATATTTTGTTATCATATTAAAATTTCTTCCTTTCTCATGTACATGCCTGAACCCATATCTGTGGCTAAAAGTGCATTGAGGAAGGAAACTTAATTGTGGTTCCATGGTTACCACTCAGTAAGCAGCAAATGGAAATTGGTAGCCATGGTTACCACTCAGCAAGTGACAGGTGGGAATCGGTAGCCAATTCTCAGTCTACAATATTGGTCATTACAACTTTATACCCTGGCCATTAATGAATGGCCACAACTGTGATATAGAATCATGGACGCTGAAATAAACAAGTAGACAGATAGACACTGACTTCCTTTCTAAAATTTTAGCAAATGAAATCTTCGTTTGAATGCCTGTTATTTACATGTTTTAATATTCATGAAATCTAGATGTTTTTTTTCTTTTATTTGCATTTATTTTATGCTAATTTTTTTCTTGCATCATGTGTTCATTTCTTCAGTTCCTTCTGGGATGCCTTTTTCTTAAGTGCAAATTTCCCTTTTGATTTAGGGGCAAATTCTTCCTTTTAAGAAACAGACATCTCCATGTGGGTGTGTGGGGGTGTCATGTACGGGATAATTCAGTCGCAGTTTCCGTAAGTATAGGAGAACATCTTGGGTGCTGTGTTAACCTGGCTATGCTCAGTGATCAGAAAATCTTTCAACTCTTTAAGTTTAGCATTATCTTCATTTTTAAGCATGTGCAGCAAAAATTCAGCACTCTTTTTTGGCCACTAACCTGGTGTACTGTTCCAATTTGGCCTGGACTCACCTAACGCTTCTACCATTATAATTCTGGAATGGCACATATTGCTTCTTTAAAGTGACAGTTTTCAGATAGCTGGTGACTTTTCCGATATGCACACTCCTAATGTCCTGGGCACTTTCATGGGTGTTCTTAAAGTGAACAGGAATCTCTTGATTTGCATGATTTTGTGCAGGTTCCTGGGTCAAGAGAGTAGTGAACCATTTTTAGAGATCACCCCAGTCTGCTTAATGAAAGAGCCCAAATGTATCTTAAAATTGAAATTTACACTTAATGTAATATAAAGCTCTTGCCCCCAAATGCCCCTTTTAAATTTTATAATTCAGTGTCTTAGAAGAAAGGAAACAGAATATCACCACCTATCTCCAAAGAATCTGGGTTTAGGAACAGTGAAGCACTTTTTGCTTTACAATATAAATCACAGAAGAATGTGATAAGGGGGTCTCCTGTCCATCTGAATTTCCAAGAGGAAACACCAGATGTAACCCCTCCCTGTCACTGCCAGGGTGGTGAAATGAGGTCCTCTCCATTCCCTCCTTCCCAGTGAAGGGTCTACCAGGACATTGCAGTCAGTCACCACAAGGTGGTGCACAAGCCCTGGTCATGATGTGTGATGCCCACACACTTCAGGGTTCTGTCCTTTCTGGATGATCATTAGTGGATAGTGGAGCAGCTCCATGCACTGTGGGTGAGCTGGCTGAGTCTGTTGAGGACAGACCCTGTAAAGCAACTGGACAGACAGGGAGAGAAGTCAGATGTCATTCATTAGAGTTGTGTCTATTGAATGAATGCCTGCAACTGGCTAAAGTTAGGCAACACAGAATAAGATAGCGCCAGAAGGGTCTTTATTTAATGTAATTCACTCAGCGTCTATGGATTATTACAGCAACAGGGACAGAATAGATTCTTGCAATAGATTCTTGTAAGAGCTGCTTGGCTTCATGCAATGCAATCGGTCTGTTGTGTCTTAGTCACACATGGACACTGGAAGGGCACCAGAAAGTCTGGGACTAAGCCCAGTTCTTGGGGGTAACATGAGAGGGCTGAGAGTAGGGAATGAAGCTGCATCTAGTTGGGTTTAGGTCTCAGGTGACCTGTTCCCCCGACCCCCCATCTCATTGTTCAGTGTTACCTACTGCTCTCTTCTTAAGGATAGACTTATTTCTTGTTTTTTGTTTTTGTTTTACACTGGGGATTGGACCCAGGGGTGCTGTGCCACTGAAACACATCCCCATCCCTGGTCCATTAAAAAAAAATTTTTTTTTAAGTTGTAGATGGATATAATACCTTATAATACCTTTATTTTATTTATTTTTTTTTTTATGTGGTGCCTCAGACATTCTAGGCAAGTTCTCTATCACTGAGCTACATCCCCAAATCCCCAGATTTGTTTTTTTGGTTTTTTTTTTTTTGAGATGGTCTAAGTTACTTAGGGCCTTGCTAAGTTGTTGAGGCTGGCTTTGAACTCACGATCCTTCTGCCTCAGCCTGTTGAGATGCTGGGATTAGAGGCCTGATCTTCTCTGGTACCCTGGAGAAAACGGAGCTGCTAGGCCCAGACAGACTCCTTCAGCTCTCCCCTGGCCCAGCCCCACACTGATCCAGCCTGACCTGCATCTTAAGCATCGGCACGTCCTTACCTCTAGGGGTCCCCGAGCCCCGGACCCCCTACTGCCCGTCTGTCTCCTCCGTTTTCATCTCATCAGTTCTTCCTCCCTTTCCTGCATTTTCCGCCTTCTACTCTCGAGTATCTTCTTCTCACCAAATAAACACTCTTAAACCAAGTGGCCTCCCGTCCTCCGACTCCCATCTGTTTTGAATCTCATTTCCCTTCTTTCCTGGAAAGAATGAGCATCCAGATTTTAAAATATCCTCCTCATAAAATACTAAATACAGTTATACTTGGATACGTTTCCAGACTTTTCATTATGTTCGGTTGGCTTTTCTCTCATTTTTATTACCAACACCATCAGGGCGATTTAAAAGATTTTTAGCTTAGGATCCTTTTAATATACAATCAAGTAATTCTTCTGTTAATGATGTTTTTTTTTTGTTTTTGCCAATTTTTTTCCTGGCTACTCTTGCCTGTGTAGTCTTCCTGAAAATATTTAGTCATTTTTATACAGCTCCAAGAACTGTATACATTTCTATACATTTCCTGTTCGAGGTGTAGACTAATACAGGGGATAACTGACATCCTCGTAACAGTGAGTCCTCCTGCACAACAACAAGATGTAGCTGTGTATTGGAGTTTCTTTCATGTTTTTGAGGTCACTTTTACATTATGGGCACTTTTCACATAAATCATTCCTAGGTACATTATGTTGTTATTATTCTCAAGAGCAGACTCTCCCACTATATTATTTAATAGAAACTCACTGTTTTTGGTGGGGTATGTTTATTCTATAGCTACATGTTATTAAACTCTCTATACCTGGGTCAAGTAATTCTTCTGTTAATGATGTAAATAGTTTTTTAGTGACTTTCTTAGATGTCCTAAGTAGGAACACTGGTGTCTTGAATGATGATCATTTTGCCTCTTTTTTCCCCCCAGTTTGGGTACTTTTTCGCTCTGCATTGGCGCACAATCCCGTGTGCATGGGACACACCTTTGTTCCCGGGTCACTTCCTCGGGTGGCTTTCTTTTACTCCCTTTCTGCCTTTTTTACTCCTGGGTGCATTTTGTTCTCTCTCTTTTATTTTATTTTTTTTATAATGCCCACTCTTTTCTGCATAGATCTTTATCAATACTCTATAATTTTAATGGTAGTGGGCTCTGAGCTGCAAACGTGTTTTCCCACTGTGTAGGCTGTGCCCTGCCACCTGTCACATAGTAGGTGCTGTGTAAACATAGGTGAAATAGGGAAATTTCCTTATTCTAAAAGCAGTTCTGTGTTTCACACTTAAACACGATGCTGGCTTATTGATATTAGGTAGGTCTTTTTTTTCACAATTTTGTATTAAAAATATAACGTGGATAAAAAAACTCCACACCTCCATAGAGATGGTGACCCAGGCTTTCTCTTCTGTGAGGTTTAGGAGGAGCTGCATGAACACATCTCCTTAGTGAAGTGAACTTCAGGTGTCTTCATGGCTCCGAAATGAGAAGAAAAACTGCTTTTGGCTACTGCTTTGTTTAGGGATTTTCATCTATATTTGTATAAGGATTGTGTTAGCTTTCCATTGCTGTGACCAAAATACCTGACACGGACAGATGGATCCGATGGATTGATTAACTCATGAGGTCAGAGGTCAGATCCAATTGTTGTCTAAAGCTCTGCCTCTGAACCTTGCATCATGAGGGACTGCCGCAGTCTGGCTGGGCACAATCAGGAGCCACTTGTCAAAAGAAACTAACTTTATTTTTAGAACCACACACGCCAAACAAAACAGCCTCTCAGGAAAAACCCTCAGAGCCTCAACTGGCACCACCGGCTTTCCACAAGCCTCTCTCTCCCCTCCACAAGCCTCTCTCTCCCACACAAGCTTCTTTCCACCTCCCACAATCCTCCTGCTCTTGAGGCCGATTGGCTGGGTCACATGGGCGGAGCCAAAAAAGTCCCCCAATGAGCAGCTCCGTGGTCTGAAAGGGCAGGGAAACAGCCCAATGAGCATCACCGCAGAGGAGCCAATCAGCTAGATGTTGCTGGGGCCACTGTGAGCCAATCATCAGCTGGCAGCTGGAAGTTTGCTGGGGCCCCTTCGGCTGTGGCTCTCAACATCTCCCCCTCTCTGTTTAAACAACAAGCATGTGGCTTAGGGACCGTGCCTGCCTTAGGTTGTCCAATAGTACATATGGTCCTTAGGTTGGTACCATTGCAATTGGATCTTACCGGTCACTGACTACCGGTCCAGTATACAGCCACACCTGTGGAGAGGTCTTTGTACCAGCGGGGGGGTGAGGTTCTTTGCCTCACCTCTGTTGGCCCCCCAAAATTTTTAGCGTGGACGATCATGACAAGCAGAAGGGCAGGAAGATACACCAAGCCAATTGACGGCTCCTTTTGGAAAAATTGTACCACCAATGACATGCATCAGCAAAAATACCTCAACACTACCACAAGATCGCTGCACCAACAGATAGTTCACAATGCATACAGGTGAGCTCACAATGTGTCCAGGCAAGTTCTGCAAGCAGTTCAGTGATGGCTATGTAGAAGCTGTAGATTGGTTTTATCTTTGACTTCTACCCCTAGCACTGGGAAGATAGGAATTCTGGCAATAATGGCTAAAGAAAAAATTATGTAACATTACAGAAGGCACTAAAAGAAAACAATTTTCTTAACAATTTACATT
>NW_026000079.1:5120358-5146753 GCF_001458135.2 Marmota marmota marmota | reverse complement strand
CCTCTGGTGATAGAAAGGTGTTAGTAGCAGTCTCCTGTTGTAACTTTCCCCCTGATGGCTTTTTCTGTTTTACACTTTCTTTCTCTGTCTGACTAGCTTGAGAGGCCTTCTCTTTTACTTGAATCTTTTCCTCTGTCTGACTAACTTGAGAGACCTTCTCTTTTACTTGAATCATTATGTCTTCTCCTTCCTCTACCATTGTCTGAACTGAAGGCTTTGGACTAAGCAAACAAGATACGAACGTCCACAATGGCAATGTGCCAACTGGCAGAGTTCCTGGGCTTTTCTTTTCTATTCTTTTTAAATCTTCACCATGATGGTTCCATTGTGATATATTTAACAAATCCTCCTTAAAAAGCCATGGGCTACATTTTTGTATTGTATCAACGTATGCCCTGACTGTTCTTGATTTTACTGAGATGCCTCCTTCCTCTAACAATTTACTTAACACTCTTTCAGTTTGTTTTTTGCTAATTTCTGATCCCGTATTTCTACTATAATACAACCCAACAAGATGACGCCAAACAAAACCGAGACAGAATGAAATAAAAAGGGAACAACAAAAAGTCATTATAGCCTTTCTATCCTCCTGACATGTGCATCCGTCCTTTCTCCCTATCTGTTCCTCAGATGTAAATAGTTTTTCCTCAGATGTGAGCGGTTTTTCTTCCGTCTCACTCATCTCCAGGGACAGGCAACTTAAAACAAAAGTGAAGCAAAATAAAAGAGGAATCTTAAAATGGCTACCCATCCTCTCGCCCTGCCCTCAGGGGCGAGCAGTTTCACTTACCCTCAGTCGCTCCCCGTGCGAGCCACCAAATGCCGCAGTCTGGCTGGGCACAATCAGGAGCCACTTGTCAAAAAGGGACCCCACTTCTAACATAAAACTTTGGGGGGCACTTCAGTTCCAAACCACAAGAAGATTGATCTGTAGTTCTGAGGATCTTTGGGGTTTCTTTTTAAATTCTAATTTGTTATATACGACAGCAGGGTGCATTACAATTCTTATTACACATATAAAGCACAATTTTTCATATCTCTAGTTGTACACAAAGTAGATTCCCACCATTTGTGTCTTCATACATGTACTTAGGTAATGATGTCCATCTCATTCCACAATCTTTCCTACCCCCATGACCCCTCCCTTCCCCTCCCACCCCTTTGCCCTGTCTAGAGTTCGTCTGTTCCTCCCATGCTCCCCCCGCAGCTTTGGGATTTTGATATTAGGGTTATGTTACCTTTGAAAAGAAACTTGTAAAGCGTTCTTCCTAATCTCTGATATGGTTTAAACTGCTTAGGACTGATTTGTTCCAGGAATGACTGAAAAAATTCATCTGTGAAGCAGAATTACCTAAAGCTTTGAACTTACCTAAAGTTATTTGATGAACTTCTTGTTTTTTCCTTTATGGTTATGGCCATATCTTTGTTGAAATCAGTTGTCTAGAAAAATCATTCTTTTTTTTTTTAAGCCCAGACTTCCCCTGCCTTTCTTTTTTGTCTATCTTTCTATGAAAAGAATTATTGCCACTCTATTTTTTCTGTTTCTATAGCTAAATATTTATGGTATCTATGCATCTCTCTATTTATCTAACTAAATATTTATCCTTGTGTTTTTTCTCTTTTAATTACTTACCAAATATCTTGAATTCTTTGGTTTATTAACCAATTCCATGGCTATTCATGGAATTCATGAATCTCTACTGTAAAAATATTTTCTGTTTTTCTTTTTAATTAATTAATTAATTATAATTAGGCATATATGACAGCAGAATGCACTTTGATTCATTGTACACAGTTGCAGCACAACTTTTCATTTCTCTGGTTGTACATGATGTAGCATTGCACCATATGTGCAGTTATACATGTATCTGGGGTAATGATGTCCATCTCATTCCACCATCTTTCCTGC
Source organism: Marmota marmota marmota (assembly GCF_001458135.2). NCBI lineage: Eukaryota > Metazoa > Chordata > Mammalia > Rodentia > Sciuridae > Marmota > Marmota marmota. The sequence goes on along the minus strand of NW_026000079.1, from coordinate 5,144,844 downwards.
CCCAATACCCCCTCCCCTCCGTGCTCCCTTCCCTTTGCCCAATCAATGTTCCTCCATTTTTAAAAATTTTTATCTTAATTTTTTAGTTGTTGATAGACCATTTTTTTTTTTAATTTATATGGGGTGCTGAGAATCAGACCCAGTGCTAGGGTTCACACATGCTAGGCAAGTGTGCTACTGCTGACCCCAGCCCCAGGCCCAGAGTTCCTTCATTTTTCCGATGCTCTCTCCACCTCCCTGTTATAGATCAGCATCCACTTAATCAGAGAGAACATTTGGCCTTTGGTTTTTTGGAATTGGCTTACTTTGCTTAGCATGATATTTTTCCAACTCTATCTATCTATCTATCTATCTATCTATCTATCTATCTATCATCTCAGTAAAAACAATTTACTGATATACCAAATTGTACACATTTACTAAACACATCTTGATGAGTGTGAGCACTTGATACCATCACCACAGCCAGGGTCCCTTGTGTTCTTTTGTGATTTATTTGTTACATGAACACCTACCATGAAGTCTATTCTTTTAACAAATTTTAAGGTGTTTCATCACTGTTGTTAACCGTAGGTATTGTATTGTACCCAGAGCTCTAGAATTCACGACACCGAAACATTATGTGTTTGAAAACAATTCCCCTCTCTCTCTGCTGCTAGCTGTTGGCAACCACCACTCTGTTCTCTATTCTGAGTGTCTGGCTTCCTGTATGCTGAATACGCTCTTGGTCCTTTTGTAATCGGCTCATGTCACTTGCTCAATGCAGCTTGGTGTTGCAAATGGCAACATTTCCTTTATCTAGGGCTGAAAGTCATTCTACTTTTCTGCTCTTTCTAGGTCTGTTTTGTGTCTTATGTTTTTACCTTACTGGATCAAATGCTTTGTTTGTTCCTCAGTTACTGTTTCTTGGCTTAGTTTAAGGCTGCAACTAGAGATTTTAATATTTAGCGACTTTTTATTGTTATTTTTAAAATGCTATTTCCCCCCGACCCCGTGTCATTTTAACTTTTTCTTACGAATGTGCGTAACGGTAGGACTTGCTGCCACATATTCATACCTGTACCCAATACAGCAACATGATTTGGCCAATCCCCCAGCATCTCCCTTTCCTCCACTCCATTTCCCCCATGGTCCCTTCCTGCTACTCTAGTGATTTTGATTTTCATGAGAGCTCCCCACCCCCACGGACCTTTCTTTCCCTTTTTCCTCTCTAGCTTTCTTATACAAGAGAATAATATGTGACCCTTGGCCTTCTGAGTTTGGCTTTTTCTTTTTTAAAAATTTGTTCTAATTATTACACATTGATGTATGAGGTGTCAAAATGCATTCCACTGTCATGATTTATGTCTCACACACAAATGGAGTGTAACTTCTCATTCTTCTGGTTGTACATCACGTAGGATCGCCCTGGTCGTGTAGTCATACATGTACATAAGGCAGTAATGTCCGACTCATTCTAGTGTCCTTCTTACCCCCATGACCCCCCCTCCCTTCTCTCCCACCTGCCTAATCCAAAGTATCTCTATTCTTTCCTAGCCCCACCCCCTGATTGTGAATTAGCATCATATCAGACAAAACATTCGGCCTTTGGTTTTTTGGGATTGGTTTATTTCACTTACTGTTGAGAGCCACAGCCGAAGGGGCCCCAGCAAACTTCCAGCTGCCAGCTGATGATTGGCTCACAGCGGCCCCAGCAAACTTCTAGCTGCCAACTGATTGGCTCCTCTGCTGTGATGCTCATTGGGCTGTTTCCCCGCCCTTTCAGACCCCGGAGCAGCTCATTGGGGGACTTTTTTTGGCTCCACCCACGTTACCCAGCCAATCGGCCTCAAGAGCAGGAGGAGTGGGGGAGGTGGAGAGGCTTGTGGGAAGCCGGTGGTGGAAGCTGGGCTCTGAGGGTTTTCCTGGGGAGCTGTGTGGTGTGGTGTGTGTGTTCTAAAAATAAAGCTCGTTTCTTTTGAAAAGTGGCCCCTGAATTGTGCCCAGCCAGACTGCATTAACTTGCCATGATATTCTCCAGCTCCTAAAAATGGCCTCTTAATTGCAGACTTGCTTACTTAGCCTGTTTTTGTTCTCTCTCCCTCCCTCTCTCTCTCTCTCTCTCTCTGTTTGCAGTACTGGGCACTGAACCCAGGGCCTGTGCGTGCTAGGCAGGTGCTTTTCCACTGAGTTACCTTCCAGCCCTTTTAATTTTATTTTGAGACATGGTCTTGCTGAGTTGTCAGGGGTGGCCTGGAACTACCTTGCCATCCTCCTGCCTCAACATCCCAAGTAGCTGGGATCACAGTGATGTGCTACCATGGCTAAATTACCCTCAGGGGTTTTGTTTTTTCTTTTTCTTTTCTTTTTTTTTTTTTAGAGAAGTGCTTTTAAAATTTTAAGTGTTTTAAATATATTTATTATTAATTTCTAGTTTTATTTCATTATCTATCAAAATTATGACCTACATTATTTATACTTTATGTTATTTATCGAAGCTTTAATTGTGTTCTGATTAGTTTTTATAAATCTTTCATGGTGCTTAAAATATGTGTGTCTTCTAAATTATATAGAATTCATTTATATATGTATTAGAAAATAATAGTCAAGTAAAGGTATTAATTAGCATATATGAAACATTTCTATATGTCACGTACTGTATGAATAATTTTAATATAATCAATTTAATATAGTTTTTTGGTTCCAGGGATTGAACTCAGGGGCACTATACCACCGAGCCACATCCCCAGCCCTTTTTTGTATTTTATTTAGAGACAGGGTCTCTCTGAGTTGCTTAAGGCCTCACTAACTTGCTAAGGCTGGCTTTGATTGTGCGTAGCCTAGCCTGCCTAGCCTCCCGAGCCGCTGGGATTACAGGCATGTGCCACTGCTCCTGACTATAATATTATTTTTATCATTTCCATTTTACAGCTGAGGACACTAAGATTTAAAGAGGTTTCAGTGCCCAACATCATAAAGGTAGTATAATGGCGCCACACATCTAAACTGGGTTGGCTTGCCCACAAAGCCCATGCTCTTCACTATTAAAACAAATTTTCTATGAACTTATTTTTATTTTCCTGCTAAAGAAGCATGTTCATACTTTGATAATTTCTTAATCAATTTTACCTTATATCTCCAGCTTATTTTTCTTTGTATTGGATGCCACAAGAGGGAACATCTGATACATGACTTTTCCCACTAGCTGTAAGCTCCATGGTGGGCTTATCTTGAATATCTAGGACAGTGGCAAGCACACAGTAGTTGTTTAATAAATAGCTGGTGGGTGATTGAATAACAGTTATGTCCTCATGGTGGATTGTATCCTTCAATGGTAAAAACAGATTCATATATCATTGTTTTTCATGTTGAATTGTATTGATCTAAGCAAGCACTTTAACACTGTGCTATAATCCCAGCCCTCTAGAAGTTGGTTTTTTTTTTAGTTGTAGTTGACACAATACCTTTATTTTATTTTACTTATTTATTTTTATGTGGTGCTGAGGATCGAACCCAGGGCCCCACACTTGCTAGGCAAGTGCTCTTCCACCGAGCCACAACCCCAGCCCCTAGAGGTATTTTTAATAGCAGCATAAAACAAGATTTTTTTTTGTTTTGGACTTCAATAGGGGAATGAGAATATGAATATTATAATTAATACAATGGATAAAAGAATATTTGATTTATGAATGAAAAAAGGAGCCCTGATCTATAGGTAATAACTATGATGCTTCACCTCAGTTTTCAATATGAGCCTAGAAGAAATCCAAAGAGAAGTCTAAAGAGAAAGCTTGGCAATCGTTTATTGTTAATTTTATAAGGTTTATAATTTGAACATGAAAGTCCTGCAGATTAGCCTTGAGAGAGTCATAATGTTAAAATCATAAGGTTATTGGATGATACCACACAACATTTGATTCTTCTTTTCACTATAACATTCCTAAAAAATATTTGAGGCCCCAAAAGAAAAAGTTGAAGAATCGTACTGATTTTAGATCAGAGCTAAATAGCTGAGGTTTATGGAGAGAGGGAAAAAGCCAGGAGTGCCTAAATCAGCCAGGGAGGAAGAATTTCCTGGGATATTGGCAGTGACTTCAGAACTCGTCCTCAGAAGAGCTGGTCTGACTGCCACATTTCCAAATGTGACAGAAACTGTCCTGCTGGTCGTCAGCATCCACTTTCCATCTTTCCTCCTCATCCTGGTGCAGATACTCTTCTCCTGGAGGCCCGGTTGGGTAGTAGCGGTAACTCCCTCTACTCTTGTGATTCTTAAACATCCCCAAACCTCTTGTGCTCGCTGGTTCCAACAGGTCGCACAACCAATGACCTTTCTGTTTGGGGAAAAAGTAGAGCTCACAGGTTATTGGCCCAATCTTCCTGGTGGATGCTGGTTCCTGGGGGTCCCCCTCCCTTGTTACAGCTCCCTCTTCTCGTGCTTCACGGTCAGGTCCTCTCAGAGATGCACCTCTTCCAGAGTTTGTCTCATTGTGGCCCCTAGGATGACCTCCGCCCTTTCTTGAAGGCGGCCTTTGCTCTCTGACTTCCTGTCTCTTAGGTTTCACGTCCCTTCCTTGGTGTCTTCCTAAGCTCTGGTTTTCCTTCCTCCTGGATTCCGGGCTCAGGCCTCCTTCTTGGTTTCTCCTATCATTCCTTCGTCGAGGGCTGGAGTCCATCACTGGGCTTCTCTCGCCCTCCTCCTGGGTGGGGACCTGGTCTCCAGGTTGCAGTCCCCCACAGTGTCTTAGAGCTGGTCTGCAATCTGTGCTGTAGAATCTCTCATCCCCGCTGGGCTCGGGGCTCAGGCCTCCCTGTTGGCTCCTCTCCCCATCCCTCCCTGCAGAGATCTGGTCTCTGCGTGGGAGTCCTTCATATTGACCTTGAGCTGCTCTCTGCTCCCTAACACGAGTCCTGCGGTCACTCTCGAGTTCTGATCTCACGTTTCTCACTTGGTACCTTCCATCATGGCTGAATTCGGTGCTTAGATCTCCCTCGTGGATTCTCTCATTGTCCCTTGGTGCTGGGATAATGAGACGCTCTCTGTTCCCTAACTGGGTATCTCTTATCTGCTCTCTCTGTTGGAGTCCTTCATAATGTCGTGGAGCTGGTTTCTGATCCCTGACTGGGTGTCTCCCACCGTTTCTGGGTGCAGGACTCAGGTCTCTCACTTGGCTGCTCCCACTGTCCCTTGATGCTGGGTTTTCCTCTCTCACAGGGTGGCTCTCGTTTCCTGTAGGAGTTTGTCTCAGCTCTCCATCTAGTTGTCTTTCCTCGTTTCTGGGTTCTGGTCTCTGCTCGCTAACTTGGTGTTCCCCATCAAGGATCAGGTGCCCCATTTGGCTTCTCTCATCATCCTCTATTGCAGGGAACTGGTTTCCATGTTTGAATCTGTCACGCTGTCTTGAGGCTGGTCTTGGCTGTCTTACTTGGCGTCCTCCATCAGCCTGAGGCTCAGGGCTCAGGTCTCCCTGTTGATGTCTTCCGTCATCTTGGGCTGGGTTTATTTCTCTCACTTGACGTCTCTGAATTTCTGTTGGAGCCGATCTCTTGTCCAGAATATAGTGTTCACGGTCACTACTAAGTTCTTGACCTTGGTCTCCCACATGGCGTCTCTCATCATTCTCGGGTCCAGAGTTCAGGCTTCCCCTTTGGCTTCTCTTACCTTCTCTTTGTGAGGATATATGGTCTCTGGGTTGGAATCTTTCATATAGCCTTGGGGCTGGTCTCTGTTCCCTAACTTGACTTTCCCCATTATCCTCGGATGCTAGGTGTTCTTCAGTTACTTGGTGTCTCTCACTTTCTACTGGATCTGATCTCTGTTCTCTAGCATGGTGTCTCTGATCATTCCTGGGCTTTGGTCTGAGGTCTCTTGCTTGATATCTCCCCTTATCCCTAGATGCTGGGGTTTTATCTCTTACTTGGTGTCTCTCATCTTCTGATGAAGATGCTCTCTGATCCCTAACTTGGTATCTCTTATCATTCATGGGTTGTGGGTTCGAGTCTCTCACTTGATATTTTCCATCATCCTTTGGTGTCAGGGTCAGGTCACTATCTTGGACTCTTTCTTGATGCTTTGAAGCTGGTCTTTGCTCCCTAAATTGGTGTCGCCCAGCATCCCTGTGTTCTGAGCTTAAGTCTCTCACTTGGTTTCTCCCATCATTTCTGGGTTCTGGTGTCTGATTCCTAGCTCGGAATCTCCCACCATGCCTGGGCTCGGGGCTCAGGTCTCTCTCTTGGTATTTCTCACCATTCTTGGTTACTAGAGTAGGAGTCATCACCTTGTATTTCCTGTTTTCTTGTGGTATTGGGGTCTTATCACTAACTCTCAGTATTTCATCCTCTCCTGGAGATGATCTCTGCTCTCTAATTTGCTGTCTCTCACTATTTGGAATTTCTGAATTCAGCTTTCTCACTGGATGCTTCTTTCCATCTGTTGGGGCTGAGGTCTGAGCACACTTCCGTCGTTTCTCATCCTCCTTCACTTCTGGTCTTTGGTTTATAATTTGTCGTGCTTCATCACCGTTGGGCTGCAGACTCAGTTCTCTCATTGGGTATCTTCTGTCATCATTTCTTGGTGATGTTGTCTGATAACTAACTTGCTGTATCTCATTCTTTCTTGGTAACAGTCTCTGTTCTCCAATTTGCGTTTCACTGTTACTTAGTTCTGGGTTCTGACTTCTGACTTGGTGGTACTCCCCAGTTTTTGGTGTTGGGGTCTGTTCCCCATTTTGTTGCCTTGTATTATGCTTAAACTCTAGGCTCTGGTGTCTCCTGTGATACCTTCCATCATCCTTTGGTGTTGTCAATTGGTCCCTCCTTTGATAGACTACCTCATTCACTGATGTTGGGGTCTGATTTCCCCCTTGGTTACTCTCATCGACCCGTGGTTGTATTGTCTGCGCACCACCTTGTAGCTTTACCTGATCTTGTGGTTCTGGTCTGTGATCTGGTCCTTGATAATTGCTTGGAGCTGAAACCAGTTTTCTCCCTTGTTGACTCCCAACATCCTGAGATACTAGAGTCTTGTCTTCTCTCACTTGGGACCTCCCAATATCCTTTGCTGTTGGGATCTGGATTCTCACTTGGTGATGCTCATCAACTCTTGGTTCCAAGATCTGCTCCCTACCAGGTTGTCTTGTGTAATCTTGGCCTTCTCTCCTCTGGTCTCTTATTTGAAGACTTTGATATTCACCTTGTGGTGGGGTCTGGTCTCTGTCTTGGCGTCTCTCAGAGTCCTGGAACTCTGGACTTGGATCCCTTACTTGTTGTTCATCATCACTTGCTCTTAACATTTGGTTTCTCAGTAGGTATTCTTGCATATCCTGGGAATCTTGCCTTTGATCTCCCACTCGAAGATTGCCTTCGTTCCTTGATGTTGGGATCTGGTTTCCCACTTGGTTTAGGTCTCTGACTTGGTTTTTCCTAAGATCCTGAGATTTAGGTCTCATGTCTCTTACTTGGGGTTCTTCCCCATCTTGGTGTTCTACACTGGAGTCTCTCACTTGAGGCCTCCTATCGTGCTTTGGTATTGGGATCAATCCTGCCATTTGGTGTTCTTCACCATGCAAGAGTTCAGGATTCAGATTTCTTGCTTCATGTTGCGGAACATTCTGTGATTCTTGCCTGTGATCTCTGACTTGATGACTCTCATTAGTTGTCAATGTTGTGACCTCATCTTTCTCTTGGTGCCTCCTAACATCCTGAGAGTCTAAGCTCTGCTCTTGCACTCCATGACTTCCATCATCCTTCAGCATTGGCATCTTGCTTCTCACTTGGTGTCTCCCAGCATCCTGGTATCTTAGGCTCTGGTGACTCTCTTGGTACCTCCTATTACCTGTTGGTCTTTGAGTTTGGTCTTTCAGATGGTGTCTTCTAAAATCTTGTGGTTCAGGGCTCAGGTCTTGGTGTCTTCTAACAGGCTGTGATTCTAGGTTCTCATGTCTCACTCCTTCACTCTCCTCCTGGGCTGTTGGGATCTGGTCTCTTACTTTCTGTCTCTGAACATCTTGGGGATCTTGGTTCTGGACTTTCTCTTGGAGTTTTTCTTCTTCCAGTTGCTGGTTTTTTGGCTCTGTAGCTTGTTGTCCTTGAACTTCGTATCTTCTCTCTTTTACTTTTAATTCAGGGTGGAGAAGAGGTTTTATGCAGGCATAATAGGCTTTTGTCACTCTGAAAATCAGCAAAACGAATTCGCTAAAATCAACTGTTTCATCACCATCTTGATCCAGTTGTTGGAGGATTTCTTTTATTGTCTCAGAATTATTTGTTTTCTATGAGAAAAAAAAAATCAAGAAAAGAAATAGTGTGACGATCATTTTTTTTTTTCCTTCTCTTATGTCTTCTTTGTTTCCTAGAAAATTTCGTAGGGGACATTTAAGAGTTCTATTTTTAGTTCTTATTTTTAGTTACCTCATTGGATAATATTTTCTGTGGTGACATTATTTATATTTTCATTCTTTGAGATTACAGTGAATGAAATGCTTATTCCTAACAAGTAATACTAAAATAGAGTATTGTTTCCTTAAATATTTATGAATCATTAATACCCCTTCTCCTTGTCCTACTCTCATTGACGACTGTCTCATGTTTCAAAAATACAATACAAACCACTAGAACTCTTTCATCTATCCATGCAAAGAAATGAACCTTCCTTGATATGTATTCTTCTTTCTGAGACAATAGAGGAAATTCGTCTATTTCTATCAAAGGAAAATCCATCTCTCTGTGCTCTAAATTTCATTCTCTTTAAGTTACTTCTGATAATCCCTCTGTTTCTGAATTTTTGGATATTTTAATCCCCACTTGGTCAATCCTAACAGAGTAGCAGTATACTTTATCAGTTATTATATTTAAAAAATCTTCCTCTTCATCACATGGTCACATCTTACCTCTCCTTCTTTATACCTACTCTCTCTCTCACCCTTTAATGCCAAGATTCTTGGAAGAGTTGAAAGAATTGGAAATGTCTTCATGTGTGCACCCCTCATCGTGCTGTTGGTGCTGTTTCTCTGGCATCCCTATTCACCTCCACTGGCTGGCTTCATGCCAAATGCAACCTTTCAGAATCATTTTCTTCTCTTGGATCCGATGACATTCCATTCTGCCGGTTTTCTTCTTTTATCTCTGGCTCCATTTTTCAGTTTTCTCCTTTCTCCTCTTCTACCCGACCTCTAAATATTGGAGTTGCTCAGGACTTGGTCTTGGACACATTCTTGCTCTATAGTTTTACTTTTTGTTCATCCTCATGGCTTCATACGATCCATTATCAGATGGTAATCCGATCTTTGTCTTTGGGCCAGATCTCTCTTTTGAGTTCCACACCTGTATGTTCAGCTGCGTTGGAGGTCTTCCCTGTGACAGACATATCACAAGTAAAAGAAGCCAGAGACGTTCATTCTAGGGCTTCTCCTTACCTTGTTTCGTTGAATGGCTCACCTTCCAGTTTCTCAAGCCAGAAGCTTTGCAGCTATTTTTGACTTCTAGCACTAATTTACTCCCCCAGTCCAGTCCCTAGTCAAGCAATTTGTTTCTACCTCTGAAACATGGCATATTATGAATCCATTCACTTATTTTCTTCTTCATTGCTTAGACCCCCCTGTAAGCCATTGCCATTTTTCTTTTCTTACTTTCTTTCTTTCTTTTGGTACTGGGGATTGAAACCAGATGCACTTTACCACTGAGCCACATCCCCAGTCCTTTTCATTTTTTTTATTTTGAGACAGGGTCTCACTAAGTTGCTTAGAGCCTTGCTAAACTGCCGAGGCTGGCCTTGAACTTGTGATCCTCCTGCCTTAGTTTCCCAAGTGGCTGAGATGACAGGAGTGAGCCAGCCAGCTGGGCCATTGTCATCTTCTGTCTCTTGTGACTGTAGTCTTCTAATTGGTGTCTTTGTTTATTCTTTTGTTCCCTTACAATCTGTTCTCCTCTCCGACATCAAGAGGATTTTAAAACCTGTAAAATAGATCTTGTAATTCCTCTGCTTAGGATTCTTTACTGGCTTCTGTTATCTTTGGGGGAAAATGTCTAAATTCCTTTGCGTGGTCTAAAAAGCTCTGCCTGACTTAGTCCCTGCCCGGCTCTCCACTCTCACCGCCTGCCTTTCTCCCTGTCCATCCAGCCTTTGTCCAGTCTCTTGAGCCCCAGAAGCTATTTCCAACTCAGGGACCTTACTCATACTCTTCTCCCCCCTGTCCTTCTTCCTATGTCACCCGGCCAACTTCTCGTATCATTCAAGTCTTGGCTTCAATGTCTCTTCCTCAAAGAACCTTCTTTGACTCCCTACTAGAGTACGTTCTCATCATATTTAACTCTATGTTGTAATGAATGCGTCTGTTTTGCCTACAAATATTCCCCAAAGCCTAGAAGATATCTGGCACAGGACTGAGGCTAAGTAAATATAGATTAAATAAGTGACTAGGTGCCAGGAATGGTGCCAGGTGCCGGAGATGGGACAACTGACATGGTCACTGCACTCCTAGACAGTAGACAGGAAATCTTAACAGACCGTGATAGCCACACACCTGTAATCCCAGAAACCTGGGAGGCTGAGGCACGAGGATCGCAAGTTCAAGCCAGCCTCAGCAATTTAGCGAGACCCTAAGCAACTTGGTGACACTCTGTCTCAAAACATAAAAAAAGGGCTGGGGGGTGTGGCTCAGCGTCTCTTGGGTTCAATCCCCAGGACTCAAACCAAAACAAAACAAAAACAAACAACCCTCCCCTCAATAACACACTGAGATAAGTGAAATGGGAACTTGTAGGACAAACACCGAAACAAGATCACTTTGCCTGCAGTTAGGTAATAGACTATGGTAGTGGTCATAGTGAGGGGCTAAATAGAGATGGAGAGACCAATTAGGAGGCTGTGGTTGGTGTCCTGGACCAGTGCAGGGGCAGTGGTCAAGAGAAGTCTGAGAGATGTTTATTTAGAGGTCAGAATCAGCAGGACTTGGTGATTGAATTATGAGAGGTAACAGGGATGGAAGGGTCAAGACTGGTGCCCAAGTTCGTGGCGTAGACACATGAGTGGCCAATGCTGCTGTATTGTTTGAGGTAGGATGTAGAAGGAGGATCAGGTCTAGTGGACAGTTTTGCACGGGTTGAAGCTGAGATGCGGTGTGATGTCTAATAGAGGTGCTCCATGTGTCTGAAGTCCAAAACAGTGATCTGGCCGACGAGGGGACTTTGGTAGCTTTAGCCTCCAGAGTGGTTGCAGCGAAGAGTGTCAGTGAAGTCACCGAGGAAGTGTATAGAGTGGGGAGAGGATTCCAGAGATCAATCCTTAAGTGATGGACAGAGGAAGAGGAGCTCGAAGTGACCCTCAGAGAAAGCAGGTAGGAGCTAGGAAGAGAACCAGGAGTATTACTGGAGCCAGGAAGACAGACCTAAGCAACCCAGTAAATGGGCCGGGAGTGAATGGGCCCCGACCTCCATACCTCCAGAGTCACTTCCAACTCTTGTTTGAGGAGCATCTTGAGTTCTGTCTTGCTCATCCTCTGGCTGCCATGGCTCTTTGCGTGCTTGTGGAATACATCAATGATACTGATGGCACTCCTCAGGAGACAGCGGGGCATCTTGTCCTTCCAACTAGAGAATTCCTGGAACCCAACAAAGCATATCCAATTGGTTTCATTTTCCTGAATTTCTACCATTCTTTCTTCTTCCATCTCTTAGAGGACTCAGGCTAAGTTCTCCATTTCTCTCAGCAAGCTAGGTCAGTTCTTCAAGAAGCTGTCCATTCATTTTCAAGAAAAGCAACATCTGAAGAACACTTCCTGTCTTGGTCCCCAGCCACTGCTAGGTGGGACATTGTGGAACTCACACTATAATGTAAGGATCTGACTTATTTGAAATGCTGGATGTCTAGATGGCATTTGTGAAATCTGGCCTCCCTTTTTGTGTCCGATGATAGCGCTCTGACTGCAATCCTTCCAAAGCAAAGGGCATGAGCCAAACAGGCCTTGTAGCCATGAGTGCACCAGGTAGAATTCACTTTGGAACCTTCACCCACGGTGAGGACAGTGGGGCCTCTTCTTCTACATCACAAATGTCCCTAATGGACCGTGCTGATGGAAGATTCCTGAAGGCTGCCTATGTTAGATTAGGAGTGGGTTTGGAGAATCATTTACATCAGATTATCTTTTCCCTCACTCTTTCTCCTGTTAGGATAAAAGTCACAATGTGTATTAGTTGCTTGTTTTTTTTATCTGACCTCTTTAGAGTGTTAGGACCATTTCCTACCCCCCCCCCTTTTTAATTCTAGTGCCTAGAACATAGTAGAAGACTCCAGGCCCTACCCCCAGAGATCGTGATTCCATAGTTTCTTGGAGGAACCCTGGACTCTGCATTTAAAAAGTTCCTGCCTGATCCTGATGCAGCCTTGAGCACCACCGGCCACCTGACTTTGAGGTCCTTTGCCACTATCATTGTGATGGCAGTTCTAATAAATTAACTGAACACTTTAATAATGATTTCCTTTGTGCGAGTGCTTTGATGTGTCCTGGGAGTGGGAGATGAACAAAAATGAGTTCTTAAAGAACTAACAGTCTGAAGGAGGAGATACTGAATTCTCTCCGTGCAGCCCCCTGATGGACACTGGACAGTGGCTGAGACTAACACAGGAAGTGTTCTTCAGATGTGGCTCTTCTTAACGATGACAGAGAAGTACTTTGAAAATCTTAGCATTTGAGCAGTGTCCACTAGGATCTTGCTCCTCTCATTCTAAAAAGAACTTGTCAGTGTGGGAAATGTCATAGAATTCTCCAGAAAGTCAAAAACACATCTGCATAGTCTATTCGCCTATGTAAAAATACCAAGAAAGAGAAACATTTATAAAAACAAGGATAGAATTTTTTTCTCTGGGACTTACCTAAGTTGCAAAGAGAAATGCAGGATTCAGAGCTGAGAGCTCATGAAATTCTGAGTGTGGAGATCCCGGCACTTATATAGGGATTATAATTATACCCTTTAACCAGACATCTTCGCAGACAACACCCCTGGTGTATAATGGGCTGACTCATGGCCAACTCCACCTCATTCCACCCATTTCTTCTCCAGTGGGCTTTTAAACTCAGCGTTTCCTTGACAGCTGTTCCTGTTTGGCATTCATCCTGAACATCCCATTGCACCGGGAGGTTGATTTTCACAGAATTCACAAAGTATATTATTTATTCAAAACAAAACAAAAATAACTTTTGTAAGGACTCATTCTGGATACTTGAGAGTATTTCGTTATTTTTGAGTTTGCATAGGAAACTCTTTCCTGCCCATACTGAAAGGCCCCAGGTTGGGGCTGAAACGTTTTCTGCTACCGAAGGAAGAGGGGAAGGCCTGGCTCCCCACCCTGCGTCCCTCTGGAGGAGGCCGGGGCCAAGGGAGGGACCTCCATGGTACTTAGTGGCCATTGTTGGGGTAAGATTAATCACAGTAGTACAAGTAATTATAATTCTTGCTTTGGAAAACCTTTCTTTTGACAGGAATTATCCATGTGCAAACATCTCCCCACCCTTGGTAGGTCACTCATGGGCAGCTGGACCTGCCATCTCTGGGTTTTGCACGTAGTTGCTGGCAGCTGACACTGTGGACTTTTTTTTTTTTTTTTTTNTTCGGTGTTTGTCCTACAAGTTCCCATTTCACTTATCTCAGTGTGTTATTGAGGGGAGGGTTGTTTGTTTTTGTTTTGTTTTGGTTTGAGTCCTGGGGATTGAACCTGGGGATGCTCTACCTCTGAGCTACAGGCCCAGCCCTTTATATTTTAAGTCAGGGTCTCCCTAACTTGCCCAGGCTGGCCTTAAATTTGCGACCCTCCTGCCTCAGCCTCCCGGTCACTGGGATTACAGGCCACCACACCTGGTGTGCCTGCTGCTTGGAGTTGGCTTCTCTAATCCCTGGGGTCTTCTTGCTTTCCTCCTCCCACTCTTTCTCGTTTTCTTATCGTTTTGATCTGCTCTCTCGACTTTCTTCCTTCTGTCTTCCTCTCCTTTCAATCTCCGAGTCTCTTTCCTTCCTGTGGGTTCTTTTAACCTGTCTCTTCTACCGACCCCCTGCCCCGGGCTCCGGCCTGCCCACTCTGACGCTGTTCATTCTAGAATATCTGGAATCTCCATTTATCTGGGTCTTCTCTTTCTTTCTCTTGATTCAAAATTTGTTATTTTCTCTGAGGGAAGACAAGCAAAGCACACTGGAAATGTCCATGTTCAGTTCTTGCCATGAAAAGAGCAAGGGACGTGCACCAGGTGTCCCTCTGCTCCTTCCAGGGGACCGAGAGGCTGCCACTTGCACGGTAGGGTCAAGGACATCAACCCAGGTGCATTTCATGCTTTTCCCAGTGTCCCACCCACCTGCTTGTATGAAGAGGATATTCAAGGGGCCAAATGTCATTAGAGTGACTTCTACTGTGACAACCTTCTGGTGATTTTCCTTCAGCACTGAGGTCTGTCTGAAACCCTCCCTAGGGAGTGTCCACAGTCATGGTCACAGAAGAGAGGGGACGGCCAGGATCACTTGAGTGCTTTAAATCATCTGTGGGAGAAGCTTGGTGATTGGGGGTCACTAACGGGTGTGGCTATCCCAGTGCCCTTTGGACTCTGCTGCTATGCAGCCTCAGGCATTTAGGAAATCTCTCTGAGCCTCAGCAGCGAGACTGGGTGTGTGCACCTCCTAGGTGTCTCACCAGGACACTGAGCGGCTCAGGAAGCATTGCATTTTGGTGTTTGAGGCTCATCCACACACAGCCCAGTTGCTAAGGTAATTATGGGATTCAGTGTGATCAAATGTGAAGCACTTGTTCTATCTGAATGAGACTCCTTAAATATGCCCAGTAATTATAGACCCGGTCACCGTCAGGCAAGGGCGTGACTGAATGGGGGCAGGGGGGTGGGCAGCCCCCAGGTTCTTGACAGCTCTTCCTCTACTTGGTCAAGCTTTTTGTGATAAAAAAAAAATGGAGCCCCTCTGGCCCCTGAAACTCTTATCCCTTCTGACTTTATTGGAAGAAGATCTTAAACTCCATGGCCAAGGAATAGGGACATTGAACCAACTTCCTTAATCTATCAGAACTGATTTCTTAAACTATGACCGTTAAGGATTTAAACAAGACCCAAATCAGGATGGAGTAGGCTTACTTTTTTGTGATGGAAAATTTCATTTGCGTGAAATTTTAGTTTATACATAAATAGTCTATAAGTTTCCACTCCTTAAAAATATTAAAACATTGCAGATAAAATCTGACTTCTTTGACTACTACTGTCCCCTCCAGTTCCCACTCTCTCTCTTTAAACAGGGAAAAGAACACACAGAATTTATTGCCTGCCCAAGGCCTGGGGGTATTAGATTCTCCCTTTTTCTCTTCTCAGAGGGCGATGACCATTAGCAGTAGGTGTTTTGTTCCCCAGATCTCTTCTTTGTCTGTTAATTTTTGTAGGTAGAGAAAATCAAGGTGGCCGTGGTATACAAGCCCCCAGGATTCCCCCTGGCCTTGTCTTGGCTAAGAAGAGTTCTGACTTCTGGGTTTCAGAGCCACTCTGCCCTACCCAGTGGGAGCCGGAACACTCTCTGTGGGTTCCTCGCCAGGCGGAGAGCTCTAAACTCAACACAGGGGCTCAGCATGTCTGGGCTCTCTTCGCAGAGCTGCGGCCTTGCCGAGGGGTCTCTTGGGTCTTGGTCGCCTGAGGCCTCAGGATCCTGGCCTCCCAGGTGTTGTCCTCATGTTCTGCGTCACCAGAAGCAGATCTGAAAGAAGACACTAGTGCTTGGTTGTCATGGAGACCGCTCCATGGGTGGCTGGCCATCAGCTACCCTCAGCGTTGGCTCTGTGACCTTCCCTGATTTCTCCTTCAGGGGTTAACAGAGGGCAGGAAGAAACGTTTGTGATGTCCTGGAGATTCTCAGAACACCTTTAAAGTGCTCCTGAGCTGTGACTGTCCCTCCAGGCAACATGTGCCCCCAGCCACCTGTCAATCATGGTGGAAGGATGGTCAGGGGCCGGCTCTGACGTTCACAGGGACCAACCTGTCTCTTTCTTTCCACGATGTTAGAACTCACTGAATAACAATGACTTCACAAGCTCCACCACTTTCATCAGTTGCTCATTGAGTACTTGCTGCTCACCGGACCGTCATAAGCTAGGCGATCACATACAGATGTTAATTTCTAACATCTGTCACGCTCCAGTTACACATCACACCTTACACAGTGGTACATGAAGGTTACAAGAAGGCCAAGGGGCTTGCGCGGCTGAACGGAGAGCGAAGGCAGAGTCACTCAAAGGGTCAGATAAGATTACGAACCAGGGTAAGAACCAGTTCAGGGCATGGAGCTGTCAGAGTGAGAACTTATTCTAGGCCACGGTCCATATGGCAGGCGATTTAAGGTGTCAGCTTGGAGTGGGCCTTGTGTCATTGTTCCTGTGCTGAGTTGAAGCTCAGTGACAGAGAAGTGGAGGTTCATTACTGTGACAATTTTCCTGTCACCATCACCCAAGTGATTCTGAGAGGACCTGGAGAAATAAGGTGTCCGCATGAGACTGAGTCAGACGCAGTAGAGGACCCTCCTCACCACCCAGCCTTCTTTTGTGTTCGCCCACATCTGGGATCAGAGGGGTTTCTACTCCAGGCTCTTAGGCACAGTGCCCTTCCTGTGCCCTTCCCTGCCTCCGTGCCAGAGTTCATGGCATCCCCTTTGGCCTGAGAGGAACCAGCCACATTCCTTCCTAACAGAGCCCCATCTTCTCCTGCAAGCCTTTCCTACTTATTAGTCTTTTCTGTTCCTATATCAAAATACCTGAGGCTGTATACTTTATACAGAAAAAAGATTTATTTAGCTTATGATTCTGGAAATTTAAGAGCATGGTGCCAGCCTCTGCTCAGTTCTGGTGAGGGCCTTGTGGTGGGGTATTTATGAGAGGGAGAGATCACATGGCCAGGCAGGGAGCAAGTGAGAGTCAGGGGCCAGGCTTACTCTCTTTATAACAACCCACTCCCCACAGGAACTCGCCTGGTCCAGCCAGAACTGTACTAATCTCTTCCAAGGGTGATGCCCCGTGACTTTGCCCGAGCGCTCCCCCTTCATAGATTTTACCTCCTCTCAACACCATCACCCGGGGCACAAAGCTTCTATGTGAAGTTTGTGGCACTCAGACCACATCCAAACCATACGGCCTTGTGACTTGGTTGGGTCCTCACTGCCTCTGACCTCATCTTCCACTGTCCCCAACTGGGCTCTGTGTGTTCCTTATTGCTCCTTGGACCTGCTAGGCATGCTGACCTCAGGACCTCAGCACCTGCTGTCCCCTCTGCAGGCAGGCTCTCTCCCTGTAACCACGGCAGGGCTCCTTCCTCACCTCCTGGGGCTCCGCTCAGCTGTCATCAACATCCCTCTCCTAAACATTCTCAAGTCCCCTGCCTCCCTCCCTCCCTTTGCTCTCCCTAGTATGGATTCCATCGGACCATTACATAGTTGTTGTTTTCCTGTTTGTTTTCTATTTTCTCTCTAGACTGTAGCCCCAGGAAGACAGGGATTGGTCTCTTTTGTTCACTACTTTATTCCCAACACCTAGAAAATACCTACTGGGTAGTGGCCATATAGCAAATATTTGTTCAGCAAACGAATCAATGACTCTTGTTATCTTAATCTTGCCCTTTTTAGCAGTTCCCACCTGATTGTCACGCCCAGCACCTGCACTTGGCACTTGGCACCTACTATGCCTCCATCACTGACCAGCTCGGCCTTCGGCTGCTCACCAGTACACCCCAGCGCCTCAGTCATGTTGTGAGCTGCCCGGGGATGAGAGCAGATTTTATTCTTCTGCTACTCAGCACTTGAAGTGGTGCTGGTTTCCATTAATAATTGTTGGTGCGTATACTGTCACACCCCCCACACCCCAAAAATAGAAAGAAAAGGTTGCTAATGGTGGTCACTAACTCATTATTGACTGACTGATCAGGGAGGACAACTCCTGATGGGGTCAAATTGACCCTAAGGACAGAGTGGATTTGTGTTTGGAAGTCACATTTGATCCTTTATATACAATTCAGGGTCCTGCTTGCAGGGGTGTGAGGTTCTGATTGGTGTCTGAACATCCTTGGCTCTTCTGACACCTTAATCTGGTGTCTGATAACATTCCTGTCATTAAGAGTAAGTGCAAACTGATATATGTATATCTATCACTGTACATAAATCAAAGTATGTCTTTATCTGCTATTTACAAAGCATTCTTTGACAGAATTGATATATACTTTTTTTGAAAAAAATACATTTTTTTAGTTGCCAATGACTTTATTTTATTTATTCATATGTGGTGCCAAGAATTGAACCCCGTGCCTCACACATTCTAGGAGAGTGCTCTACCACTGAGCCACAACCCCAGCTGATATGTCCTTTTTTAAATTTTTTTTTTTTAGTTGCAGAAGAACACAATATCTTTATTTATTTATTTTTATGTGGTGCTGAGGATTGAACCCCATGCCCCACATGTGTGAAGCAAGCACTGTATCACTGAGCTACAGCCCCAGCTGATATATCCTTTTTAATGTATTTATTTCTAGTCTTTTCAAATAGATTTGAGGCTGATTACCATAAAACATACAGACAATAAAACAGTACAATAAAAAAGGAATTAGAATGGCAGAACTAGGAAAAGGAAAATGCAAATTTGCCCACTGTGAGGGTCAACATGATTTGTGTTATTGCACTTTGATCTTGGCTCATAGTTGTGTGACAGTATTCCCCAAAGAAAACACCATCAGTTATATTGGCCTCCGTGGTCAGAAAGCAAGAGAATTGTTATTTTCATGGGGAAAGAGAGTGTTTCTGAGAATTGAATTCTAAAAAAAAAAAACACCTTTTGTGCAACTTCATAAAAGCAGGTACCTCACGATACAATGGGCAGAGTCCTCCACAGTGTTTTGCCAGCCAGAGCAGCGGTGAATTTCACGTCTTTTTCTGGTAGTTTTGACAAATATTGAGGATGCGGATGGGGAAGTGCTATTCAATGGGTATAAAAGATTGAGGATGTGACTTTAATACGGAACTCAGAGTCGGCAAAACCAAAATGCAGAGGAACATGCTTTCTCTCTGTGGCTTCCTCCAGATCGAGCTCCAGCCAGGGATGGAGGCCCTTGGAGAAGTGAGGGGATTTGTGTTTCATACCAGAGGGTCCATAAACACCACGTCCCCAGCAGGAGCATGGGGTGGGCGTCCTGGGTGAGAGCACGCGTGCTGGTCCTCCCTCAGCACTGCAGCGGAGGGTGGGTCCTGAAACTCTGAAAACCAGAAGAACAGGTGTCAGGCAGGATGGAACGAAAACGGTGCCCCAGCATCTCCTCTGCGGGGTGAGACACCGCCGCATTTCGGCAGGGAGCTGGGCTCTCGGGGCGGTTTTCTGTGGACTCCTGGGCTTACCTACACTGGGTGAGTAACCAGCTGCAGGAATGCCGGCAGGCGGTGGGTGCTGCCCTGTGGATCAGCAGGGCAAGTAGAACGGGTCTCAGATTTAATTACAGGGGATTCCGATTGACTCTGGGAAACTGGCCTCCACCTGCCCTCTTCGGAGGCTTTGATCAGGGGGCAGTATCCAGGGCACTGACATCTTCAACGGGTCTGTCACCGACTCAGCGTGATGTCTCCCGAGGAGGCTGGGCTGGGAGGAAATGTGAATTTGTGAAGCTGCTTTCTCCACACCCTTCTTGTCTTTTGGGCTGTGTGACATTTAGATTTATGGACCCAGAATCGGTTCCTGACGTTGGAAAACAGAAGCAGCTGAGGCATCCTGTGCTCAGGGAGCCAGCCTGGCGCTGCCTCTCGAGGGCAAGGTGACCACGGGCGAATTGTTTCCCTTCTCTGGATCCCACTCAGGCTTTCTGCAGGCACGGAGTTGACCTTCTGTTCTGGAGTCCAGGAATTCTTAAAGAGGAGGTTCTAACTGATCTTTGGGACTGGCTGGTGAACTTGAGATTTCGTGCAATTTTGGGGGGGCGGTGGTACTGGGGATTGAACTTAGGGGCACTCGGTCACTGAGCCACTTCCCCAGCCCTATTTTGTACTTTATTGAGAGGCAGGGTCTCACTGAGCTGCTGAGCACCTCGCTGTTGCTGAGGCTGGCTTTGAACCCATGATCCTCCTGCCCCAGCCCCCTGAGCCTCTGGGATTACAGGTGTGAGCCACCGCGCCCAGCAGTACAACATTTTTAACAAATGCAAAAAGTGAAGCACAAAGGGAACTTGCCCAGTGACACACTCCAACGGGTCTGGGCACAGTCAGACTCTCAAGCGTGAGCCTGTTTTTTTTTTTTTCTTTAACTGGGGATTGAACCCAGAAGCACTTTACCACTAGGTACATCTCCAGTCCTTTTAATTTTTTTACTTTGAGACTGGGACTCACTACGTTGCTGAGGCACTGGGATCACAGGCATGTGTCACCAGGCCTGGTGCTGAACCTGTGTTCTTAATTCTTAATTTGTGTTCCCCATTCTGCCTTTGTTCCTCATTCCCTCACTTCTCAGATACTTGCCTCTGACAGTTCTGAGGAGGGATCATGCATTTTTGATTCACCATTGCCACAGAGAACTGGTAGGAGCCACGCACCTTGAATGGTCTAGACCACCGTGGTAGATACTGAGAATTTCAGGGGCCATTGATCTCCTAGGATTGAGGCTCCTGACCTTGCAATCGTAGGATTCCATAATCAATCATGAAAACAGGCCACTGTCTCTCAGAGAAGTCTTTTATGACCCTGAGTTTAAATTTGGTCTTCAGATTTATTTTTTCCTCATTGTACTTATGGAAGTTTGTAATTATGTATTGTTTTTGTGCTGATTTTTAAAATGACTCTCTTTTCTCATCCACCTGTGTGCTTTAGGGGTCGAATTGTGTCTGTTTTGTTCACACTGTGTACCCTGTATATACACTTCAGTCGGTGATCATTTGTTTAGTTAATAGATGAATAAAGGGTCTCCTGTATTTGATACTAAGTCCAGTGTTAAATAGTAACACACATTTACTTATTTTGCATGATAGGTAGAATCACTTTGGGGAAACACCTGTTAAAATTCTTGGAAGAGAAGAGCTCCAACTCCAAACATAAAGAAATAATGAGAGAGAAACACTCATTACCCTGATTTGATCAGTGCAGCTTTCTCACACTGCACCCCATTAATGTGTACAGTTATTACATGTTAATAAATTTTAGAAGAAAATAAATAAATAAATAAGTAGTTAGCACACATGTATTGAGCACTTATAAATGCCAACCAGTTTGCTGGGACGTTTCATATACTTTATTCTATTCTTTTAAAATAAACTTTCTTATTGAGGTATAATATTCAGATCATAAGTGTACAACTTGATGAATTATCATAAAGTAGACTCTCCCAAATCAAGAAGCAGAACATTAACTAATCCCCTAGAAGTCCCTGTCTGGCCCACCCTCTACCCCTCTCTCCTCCCTAGTGGTAACCACTATCCTGACCTCTGATACCACGGGTTAGTGTTTTCTCTTTGAACTTTATGGAAAGGCGGCCATTCAGAATGAAGGCTTGTGTGTCTCGCTTTACGTGTTCAGCACTGTGCCGTGTTCCTTCTACGTCTGGCATGTGCCTTTCATTCCTTTATTTTCATTGCTCATTATTTGAATATAGCACAACTTACAGTTCATTTCCAGTTATTGGACCTTTGTATTGTCTTCTTTTGGGGGCTCTTATAAACCATGCTGCTGTATTTTGGAACACGCCTTGTGACACATTCCTGTTGGCTTATACCCTGAGGTGGAACTAGTCACAGGGGTTGCATATGTTCAGTTGTAGTAGATATGGCCCTGTGATTCTCCAAGGTAATATAATAATAAGATATTATTATATTAATTTATGCTCCTAGTAACAGAATGAGAGTTCTAGTTGCTCTGTATCAATGCACACACTTGATGTTATCACTTTTTAATTTCAGACATTTGGCAAATATGAGTTTCTGATTATGATTTAATTTGCATTTACTTGATATCTAATGAGGTTGAACACCTTTTTACTGGCTTTTTCAAAAAATATTTATTTAGTTTTAGTTTGACCCAATACCTTTATTTTATTCACTTATTTTTATGTGGTGTTGAGGATCGAACTCAGGGCCCCGAGCATGCTAGCAAACGCTCTACCACTGAGCCACAATCCCAGCCCCTTTACTGGCTTTTTGATATTCTATTTTATCTCTTTTAGGTTTTTTTTTTTTTTTTTAGAAATTAGGTTGCCTTTTACTAAAATTTAAAAACTATTCTGAATACTAGCTCTATTTAAAAAAAAAAATCTTCGCAATAGCCCTGTGAGTTAGACGACATTTTACATAGGCAGATACTGAGCTCAGAGAAGTTAAGTAACTTGCTCAGGGACATTGGGGTATTGAAGTTATCCTTTTTTTTCCAGTGGCTTACAACCTATTTAGTTAGGGAAATAACATTCAGATAACAATTAGTAAGTAACATTAGCCAGTATTATTAATCTGGGTGGCGCAGGTTATGAATGGCATGATAGTTAAAGGATCAGAGTAAGCTTCCTAGTAGAGTTAGGACTTAGTTAGGACAGGTGTGACTGAGGAAGTAGAGAGGAGTGGAAAAGCATTTCAGGGGTGTGAGCCACAGAGCAGAGGCATGCAGATGGGAGTAATAATAGTACTAACTTCTGAATAGCCCTCTGCAGGAATTTCCAGTTGTCTTATGTACCTCATGAGGGTAGGAACCCTGACTATTCCATTCACAGTGTCCACCATAGTGTCTGGAACATAGCTAGTGCCTAATAAATATGTTGAAATAAGTGAATGGATTCAATCTCAACTATCTTCCTGTCGACTTAGCAGGATAAGATTTAAATGATCAAGATGAGGGTTAAAGACAATTAGAAGATCCACCT
The DNA here is from genome assembly GCF_001458135.2 of Marmota marmota marmota. Lineage (NCBI taxonomy): Eukaryota > Metazoa > Chordata > Mammalia > Rodentia > Sciuridae > Marmota > Marmota marmota. Next base: position 5,121,983 of record NW_026000079.1, on the reverse strand, counting down.
GAGACCCTCAGAAAGAGCTCTATAGAAACTAATAGTAAATTGCAATTAGAGAGAGAGAGATTATAGGGAGTTCAGTCAGTTTAGACTGGAAGTGGTGCATGGGAAAGCAGAAGCTTTGAAGGCTCTTGAACAGAAGAAGATGAAGAGATCAAAACAAGGTTCTCCAAATTCAAGAGTGGTTGAATGCAGAAGGGACGGAGAAGGGGGCCAGATGAGAGGATGTTGGAGTGATATAGGCATTGGTTTGCTTACCCAATAAACATTTATTAAAATCACAGTACCCATCTAAAGTTAGATTTTATGCTAATGAAGGATAACGAGATGTGTAAGTTGTGAATCTTGCCATCAAGGAGTCTGTATCTGAGAGGAGAACTAAGGAGAGCTCACAAATGATTATAATTCAAATAAGAGAATAAAAAAGTCACAAGTAAAAAGTCCAGATTTCAGGAGGGTAAGGTCTGTTCTGCTGGGGGCATCAGGAAGGGTTATTGCAGGATTCTAGAGTAGTGCTTCTACCTGCCTCTACCTCCCCACTCCCTCGTCTCCTCTCTGTCATGTTACTTTACTTAGTGATCGGGCATCCTCTTGTCTATTTCTTGCTCTTTGTCTCACTCTTCCTTTAGAGAATAAAGGCTCCAAGATGAAGAATACTTGTTTGTTCTGGTTGCTGTCTTATCACTAATGCTGTGCTCACTACCAGGTTTTTCAATACACATTTTTAAATGAATGAATGAATAAAGTGTCATTGGAGTTTGATACCATAGGGTGGGCAGGATTTGGATATTCATTAAAAGTGGAGCGAGAGGCAGCTGGTTGTTGCTCGGTGTTAGTGCTTGTCTAGTACATATGAGGCACTGGGTTTAATCCTCAGCACCACATAAAAATAAATAAATAAAATAAAGTTTTTTTTTTAAAGTGGAGGGAGAGACATTTTAGGTGGAGGGTATATGAAGTCCTATAAGGAGTAGAGAATAAAAGATGCATTTGGACAGTGGATTTAAGGAAAACTATTGAGATACTATGGTGGATTAGACATGAAGAACAAAAGAGAGGTAGCAAATGACAATTCCAATGTTCGTGTCTTTGAAGCCTGATGGAGATTGAGCGAGTGAATGATAAAAGAAGGGAAGTTGAGAGGACAAGCCATTTTATCAGGCAGTGGTTGAAAACCTCAAGGGTGACATCTGTGAGCATTTGTAGAGACTGGGTTGAGGTGCATGGTCAGGTCTGAACATGGTGAGTTGAGATTCACTAGTTTGGAAGAGATACTAGTAATTTGAACCAAGGATGGGTGCTCAAAGGGAGAAAGCCCAGAAAAAGGAGAACCCTTGGGAACAGGGGGCACTGGGCAAGATGGATTAGCAAGGGAGATGGAGCAAGACTTGCAAAAGGGCATTTCAGGAGAGATGGTCAGTCAGATGTCAAAAATAGGTCCCCAAATATGGAAGTCAAGGTTATTAGGTTTGATAGAGGGGACAAGGTCACCTTCAATAAAAAGATTTTTATAGGATTGTGGCAAAAATTACATATTATATGTGTATATGATATAATGAATATTCCTTGGTACCAGCCAACATACATATTTGGTAATGATATATATATATATATATATATATATATATATA
>NW_026000079.1:5110042-5118649 GCF_001458135.2 Marmota marmota marmota | reverse complement strand
ATATATATATATATATATATATAAAATATTCCTCTTTTAACTAAATAACATCTTACCTCATAGTTTCCAGTGGTTTTTGTCATTTCACAATGTCTGGGAACAATAAATAGCCATTTTCATAATGCTGGGCATTTATGTTATTTTTGGTTTTTGCTCTTTTTGATATGCTCTGACTATGCTATGCTATGACTTTGTGGATGAAACTAATATGCCTCCCTGATTATTTTCTTATAATTCTATCTGAAAATCATTTTCCATTTTTTTAATGCAACATATAGTTTGTTGTTGCTATTTCTGATCATTGTCTCCAAGGCAAGAAGGAAAATAAAGAAAAAAAATGAGCCAACAAAATAAATTGATCAGCATTGATAATATTAAATTGAGGGGCTGGGGATGTGGCTCAGGCGGTAGCGCGCTCACCTGGCATGCGTGTGGCCCGGGTTTGATCCTCAGCACCACATACAAACAAAGATGTTGTGTCTGCCGATAACTAAAAAATAAATATTAAAATTCTCTCTCTCTCTCTCTCTCTCTCAAAAAAAAAAATCACTGAGTTGTCAGGTTTTTAAAAAAAGATAATATTAAATTGATCATATTATTTTGATGCCTTACTGGAAAATTGCACTAATTTATACTCCTATCTATGGTCTTTGAGGGTTCTTGTTTCCTCACACTGTTGACTTCATTGCATGGCTATTAAAAACAAAACAAAACAAAACAAAACACAAAACTTGTACTAATTTGTCATTTGCATTTCTTTGAAGACTGGCAAAGATTTCATGTATGTTACTATGACTAGCACCTGAGATAAATTAACTTATAAAGAGGAAAGATTTATTTGGACTCACTGTTTTGGGAGTTTCTGTCTATGATGGTTTGGAATCATTGCTTTTGGGCCCGCGGCAAGGCAGCACCCTGTGGCAGGAATGCATGGCAGGGCAATGTGCTCATCTCATGGCATCCAGGCAACAGAGGAAGGAAGAGGAAGAGACAAGAATCCCATAATTTCCTTCAAGGACATGACCCCAGTGACCTAGGACCTTCCACTAGGCCACAGCTTTTCAATGTTCCACCACCTCCCCAGACTGGGGACCAAGTCTTCAACACATGGAGCTTTGGGGGACATTTCAGATCCACACTGTAGCAACATGCTTATTGGCCATCAGGCTAACTTCCATTGTGAATTCATTATTGATAAATTTTGTCATTTTGGGATGCAGATACACATTGCCAACTTGCTTGCCAAATGGCTGATTGATTTATGTTGCAGGATACATTTTGTGTTTTGTGAATTGTCTCTTGTCTCTTGCTCATTTAAGATAACATTTGTCAGATTAGGATGTTCATCTATGTTTCAAGGTGGAATAAAAAGAGCTAAAAATGTTGCAGGAAGAGGGTATATACTTGGGTTTTGAGTTTTGGAAGAGGTGTAAATTGAAGTGGAACAGTATTGAGCATCAAGGACAGGATGACGAGGGAGGGTGCTATTGGGCTGCTTTTTGGCTTCAGAAAACATTATATGATAACTACCTCTAAGCTTGGAGAGCATTATCTTTTAATTACAGTCTTTTGAAAAAACATAAATAGCTAAGATTGTGTGTGTGTTTGTTGTTGCTATTTCTGATCATTGTCTCCAAGGCAAGAAGGAAAATAAAGAAAAAAAATGAGCCAACAAAAGAAATTGATCAGCAGGTTATTTAATTATCAATTTTAATTCAGTAGCCCCAGTAAACCATAGGGGTAAAAGTTTAGTAGACTCATTGGGTGATTGGCTCTAAGAACTTCTTGTGGAATCAAGCGTGCCTTAGATCTGTATACTCTTTCTTTTTCTCTCATATTTATTCAGATTGAATATTTGAAGCAGAAGCTATGAAAGGGTTATATAAGGAGCGGCATCTAATGAAAGTATGTTGGATGAATAAATCCATGCACAGATTTAGCTCTACCTGAATAAAAAAAAATAAATTTATTTAATCAGGTGCTATAAAATTATAATTACTTTAAGTCATGGTCATATCTGAAGTGACTTTGAGGAACAAAATTTCAGGATAGACTTGAAATTCCTCTAGGAAATGTCACAAAGCAGAATGATCTATGAATTAATATTTTATGATAAGATAGTATTACAAAGCTTCATAACTTTCTACTGCTATGTTTTTAAAAGCCAATGAATGAGTTGAAGTAGTGGCACCCACTAAAGATGTGGAAAGAATTTTCCTATTTGTAGTGACAGATAAATGATGATCAATTTTGTCATGAGAAAGTTCATTTGGACACTTGGGAGTAGTGAGGTGTGGTAGAATTTTTACAGATTATTATTTGTTTGATCAGGTGTTTCTTTGGTGGTGATTCCCATGGCTCATGACTTTGTTATTTGCTCTTTTAGAAAATTAAGAAGGGAATTTAAAGAATCATTAATCTGCATCTGAATGTATGCATGTGAGTATTGAGGGGGATCCGGAGGGAAGAAGTCTAGGGCACGTTGAGGTGTGTGAAGCTCTTTTTAACTTCTGTGATGGGGACTCATTGCTCCGTAGTGTTCGCCTCCACCTGTGGTACTGGGTCCTCTCTCTGACGGTGACCCTATTTATCTTCCAGGGTTTGGGGTGCTGATGTTTGCTGTGGATCGGCAGGATCCTCACCAGGCAGAAGTTCCCTGGTGGACGGCTGTGACGCGTGGCTGCCGGTGAGGCATGACCTGGACTGACTGCTGCAAAGCTCCGGCCCTGATGCTCTGACTGCCTGAGCTGGATTTTGATTCTCCTCTTGATTTATGTTCGTTTGCTTCCACATCTTCTCTTGCAGGTAGTGGTAGAGTGTGCTGGATTGGACGGCACCTCTCTGCACAGAGTAGGGCTCCTGGTCTCTCTGCCTCCTTTCTTCAAAGCCTGACTCAGTCTTGGCTGGGCTTGGCTGGTCATCACCTTCTCCTTCCTGCTTTTGAGGACTTCCATCCTCTTCCTCCAGTGTCGCATGCTCCCCTGCTTCAAGGTGTGTCTCAGGGGAGACGGGGTCATCCTCATCCTGACTTTTTAGTAGGCTCTCGTGGGCCTCTGGGGCTCCACCTTTCTCTTCTTTGGTCTTCGGGTCCTGGACCTTTACCCCTTTTCTGCTGTTTTCGTTTTTAGGGAGCTGCATTACAGAAATCTGGTCAGTGAGATCTGCCTCCTGGAACTTTCTGTCTTCACCCCCTGCTGTGGTCTCCTGTGCCTCTGGGGGTCCCTGGCGCTCCACAGCCACACCTGGGTCCTTTGTCCCTGAGCCTTGACTCTTGTGCTCCCCCCGGGCAGGCTGTCCCTGCTCCTCTGGGAGCTGACCATCCCCTCCTCTGACTGACAGCACCGCTGCCTCCCGCACGCCGTGGTCACCTGGTGGTCCCTGCTTCTGGGGATCTGGGTTATCCCCGTGAGCTCCCGGCGCGGACCCGCGGTGTGGGTCCACGTGACCCTGGGAACGCCCGCGCACGCGCAGTTCCCTCCTCTCTGAGCTGAGGTTCCCTTCTTGACGAGCCAGGGCGTCGGGGGTCTCACAGGACCCCTCGGCATTCGGGGACAGCTCGGGGTCCTCCCTGACTGGCTGGGCCCCCATCCCCGCGGCCCTGCCGGTTTCTCCTCTGCCGTCGGGTCCCGCGGACGGGGGCTCGGGACGCCCCGGGGGGGCCGACTCCTGGGTTCTTCCTGGGGCTTCGGGGGTCCCCTTCGCTGCGGGGCCGTCTTCGGCATCCTTGGCCTCTTCTCCTGGGATCGGTGCCTTCTCCGTCTCAGGACGACCCTGATTCCTTCCTTCCGATCCCGGGAACCGTGTTTCAGACCGGGTTTCGGCATCTCTTTCCCTCGACGGTTCTTGGAGTCGCTGCCGCTGTCCGTCCTGCGAGTGGGCTTCCAGGACTGGCGCCTGGGCCACCCTGTCACGTCCTTTCTGCCCTGCTGTTGGGAGTCCTTCTTCTCCTGGGGCTCCAACATCGGGTGGTTCTGAAACAGTTCTGCTGCCACCTTGGGCCGGTGGGTCCGTTGTTTCGCGCCCCCTTCCTTGTGCAGGGGGTTCTGGGGTCTTGGATGTTCTGCCGCAGGCCTCAGGTTCCTCGGAACCACTTGTCTCAGGGAGGCTCCCAGCAGCATCCTTTTCTGGCTCTTGGACCACAGACGTCCCACTCTCGTCCTCCGTGTCAGTTGACTTCTGTGTCTCTGGTGGGTTCCTGGCAGCAGCTGGTTCGGGCAGGTCAGCAAGCTCTTCATCTGGGTTCTTCTCTGACTTAGACACCTGTCTCGGTTCTGCACTTAGTAATGATTGTATGTCAACATAACAGAGGTTCAATAAACTGAAGATCGCAAGAACGAATTCATCAAAACTGATGGTGCCATCTTTATCACTATCCAGAAGATTCAGGTTTCTCTCCACAGCATGCATAACATGGGGCTGCATCAAAACACAGGGGGAATTCAGCTTATTCATATTTGACCGAGTCTCCAGAGTATCTGTTTCTCTCTTAAGAATCCTTATTGGTGGGGGATTGCTCAGTTGGTACAGTGCTTGCCTCGCATGTACAAGGCCCTGGGTTACTCCCCAGCACCCCCACCCACAAAATATATATATGCTTATTTATTTATTTATTTATTTATTCACCTTATTCCTCAAGAGTGACCAACACTTCCCCAAACAGTAAGAATCCAGTGGCTGTGGTTGTCACTTTTCACCAGAGAGCTATGACTAGGGAGCATTTACATCCCTTGTGAGTTTTAGTTAGATTCATCATGGTTTGTGACTCCGCTTGGAAGTCTACTTTGCTGAAGCAATAGTCCCGGTCATGAAACCCTCATTTTCTCTGTAGGACTGACTAAGCAATTGCATAGGATAGGCGACTTAGACCACAAATAATTGTTCAAAAGTCAGTGAGTGCTGAGAACTGATGGCCGAATTGTAAAATGTGCAGAGATTACCTAAGCTCACCTTGCTTGGATTAGGGTGAATTGGAAAGTGGATACGAATTGTCACAGCTCTGTGAGCACCTCACCTGAAGGAAGTCCCCAAACTCGCCCTGAAGGAGCCGTTTCAACTCTCTGCAGGTCAGCCTTGCCTTGTCACCATCCTCTCTGGAATACTTGTGGAAAGTCTCGATTACGCAGAGGACACTTCTCAGGAGCCGAGGCATCTTTACAAATTCAGGAGAGACTGTGAGAAAGAACAAACAAAACCCATTTCCCAGGATAGGTCTTCCAGGAAGGGGACACCAAGATCGTCCTTTCTGCCTCTTCTCCAGCTCTTCCATCACCGGCTCTATTCTGGATCTTGAATATGATATCCAAATTCTAGGAGTGATTTAGTTCTGCCGTGGACATTGTGATGAGATCAGATCTAGCACAGGTTATTAGGAGAGGCACTTTACCCCACCCTGCAGTACGCAGCAGTATTCACGTGTCCGGAGAATGTTTGATGGTAAGAAGATGGTGAAACGAGAACTCAAATATAAGTTATTGAGATGCACAGATAAAGCCAGCAGAGGGAATCAGTCTTTTGAGCCTCTCATCTGAGAATATCCACTTGCTTTCCTCCCACCTTGCCTCTGCCCAGCCTCCTCTGCTTAGGAAAGACCTTATAACTTTTAATTAGTAAAGCTTCTAGAAGAAAGGGAAATAATGCCAAGGAAATAAACTGCTGCATTTGCAGTTGGAAGCGGCACATTTTTAAACAAGAAGACACAGTTCCATGTGAACTCACTGGTAAAACAGAGTCTTGCTCTATTTAGTCTACATTTTCATTTTAATATAGATCTGAGTCCTGAGTCTTACTAAGTAACATTCACACCCATGTCACCCAAACAGTTAATATTTTGTAAAAAAGAAAATGATCAAAGAGGTTCCGTAAGCACGGAATACATTTTAGATAGCAGGACTCCCCGTTTAATATTATCAGTAGAGGTTAGCTTACGGTATTAATACAATCTCACATATAAGCAAAGCTTCCTCCGAGGTTTCTAATGCTCTAGCAAATGTCTGAGGCTTACCTGGTTCAGGAGTGAGAGCAAGCGGAACAGGAGGCAGCGGGCTCTGGCTGGCAGCAGAGCAGAGACCTTTTATTGCGTCTCTAATTGCACAGCTAGGAGGGAGACACCCTCTGGGTCTAATGACCTGATTCATCTCCACCAAACCCGGGCTCCCCTCCTTCTCTGCCCTCAGCTTGTCTTATTTTTATTTCCTTCTTTCAGTCTTAATTTCATACTCATGCAAAGCCATGGGGAAGGGGTTTCTTTTTTATTTATGGACTTTTGCAGATTATTTTGAGGGATCCTCAGGGCTTCAGGATAGTGTTTTTTTCTTTTTCTTTTTTTTTTTTAACCTGAGGACACAATTACGTTTCTGTTTGACAAATCATAGGGCTCAGAAGTCATCTGATTCCTCTCTCTGAATGCCGGATGGCCTGTATTTGACCTAACCCTGAGAGATTAATGTCCATCATGTGTTTAAAAATAAAGGCTCTATTTAGTCATGTGACAAAAGTGGAGATACCAGTTGATTCAGCTGTTTTAATGCTTTGTTCTTCTTGCCCAGAGGCAGTTAGGAGAATAAAAAAATCTCTTGCTGGGTGTGCAGAACCTTACTTACCCAAGATGTGCTATTTTAAGAATGTGATTGACATCTACCTTTAAAAGATATTTTTGTAATTCAGGGAACTTAGAAATTACCATCCATATCACCATGTTCTCTTTGTGATGAGAAAAGGGGTACATGAGGCTAAAGTGAGGACCGAAATGAGTCTGAGATGCTAAATGGGAAAATGTTTTTATTACCTCATAGGTTTGGTCCCTCGTAGTAAAGAATATTTCATTAACAGGAGAATTAGATTTCGTTGTTTTCTTAGATGTTCAAAATGAGAGTAGAGTATGTTTTATATCTTTGTCTCCTTTTCAACGGACCTAAGATATAGAAACAAAGCCATCGGAACAAGTGTAAAAGACAAAGAGCAAGTTAACCAAGGGATGGAGATGGGGGTAATTAATGAGAAACCAAGGCTAAAGGCTGCATTGCTATTGAACAAAAACCTTTTTCTGAGTTTCCTGATCTGAAGACAAGTACAGGGCGATTGGACTTTGGGGAGAAATTCATTCTGAGAGTTTATATCTAAGAACAATTTCTCAGCATCACCCCCAAAGGGAGGTGACTTCTACTGAGAATTGGGATTGGCCCATGAATGTCACCTTAATTCTGATTAGTTAATATTCCCTGAGTACCAAGTATTTCTCAAATACCATGGCAGGCATTAAGGTATTTAAATTTCAATAAATATGTCTCCCTGCCCTGGAGCTCACTGGGCCAGTATCATGACAAGAGGTTAAAGGAAACTGATATGTTCAGGCTGAATTGGAAAGAAATAACAAGGGAAGACATAAATAACTGTCTTCAAGGATCTGCAGGGCTTTCAAGGGTGTGGGAGAGAAAGGAATTAATGTTCATTGAACACTCATGACATGTCAGGTGCTTTACACAGGCTGTCTTAATCCCCACAGCCTGTATAGGTAGTTATTATTCTCTTTTAGCAGATAAGGAAGTTAAGACTCTTAGATGTTGAGCAAGTTGCCTGTGGACATGTATCTAGTAAATGGCAGAGCCAGGATTCAGAATTAAAACGTCTAAGCATATGTTTCTGAGCCCATGGTCTTTCCGTGAAGTTGAGTTCTTTATTCTGTGCAATGCCAGAGAATATAGGCATAATCAATGGGTGAAACTCTCTAGAAAGTAGACTCTAGTTCTTAGAACTCGTAATGAGTAGAGTGGTCTGATAATGATTTATGCTGCTCATAAAACAATGGGATCTCTGTCACCAGAACTGTTCCTGTAGAGGCTGAACCATTCCCTGTTGGCTAGTTATGGGACAAATCCTGCCACGGGAAGAGAGGAGACAAGAGTGGCTCACAGTGAGGAGCACAGAATTCTTCCAACTTTAAATGTTGGTGGTTTTACATTATAGTTCCTTTTTCAAAAGTCAAAGTAGGATCTTGTCTTGTTTCTCAATGATATAAATGCTCCCAAGCCCTTTCACAAGGACTCCTACTTTTTCAGTGGTTACTCAAGATCATTTAATTAATACTCATGCTCTGGGTGAGTGGTGACTCAGAGGGAACGACAGGAGGAGGAGGCTGCTCTCTATCTGGTGTTTTAAAAAAAGTAGACTGCAGTATAATAAGACCCCGATTGCCCATTCTACAAAATGAGGTGTGGGGGGGAATGTGATTAATAGAAAACCATCTTTATGGTCACACTGAAGTCTTGAATGGCAAATCTGACCATCACAACCTGGAGATGTGCTGGACACAGAATTGATAGGAATGACAGAGGTGAATGAGAAGTGGGGCTGTCAACGGGAACAGAGACTGAATTTTGTATAAGTGACATGTCTCTGTGGTCATTTCCTTCTTCCTCTTCCACTTTAGAGCACAGAGCCTAACCTTCCTAGCCAAATCCCCAAATTTCTTTTCTAAAGAAATTTAGCAACCTTTTGTGCTGGGGACATAGCTCAGTTGGTAGAGTGTTTGCCTCTCATGCACAAGGCCCTGGGTTCAATCCCTAGCACCACAAAAAAAAAAAAAAAAAAAAAAAAAAAAAAAAAAAAAAA
>NW_026000079.1:5037664-5107586 GCF_001458135.2 Marmota marmota marmota | reverse complement strand
AAAAAAAAAAAAAAAAAAAAAAGAAAAGAAAGAAATTTAACAATCTAGAAATGCTAAATGTAAGCTTCTTGAGGGCAGGGCACTGTGTCCAGTTAGGAGAGAACCTGGACTATAGTAGGAACTCTATCAATATCTGTTGGCCTATAGAGTGAGAGCTAAGGCCTCTAACCCAGACATTGGTTCTCGAGGAAAACCTACTCCATTATGGTATTTGGGGGTCTGGGGGTCTGCAGCCTGTCAGCCATTTACTCACAAATCCACAGAATTCTCAACTCTTCCACAATTTTCCTTCTTAGTGTGAAAGCAAACCTATTTATGTAAACCAAGAGAATCTCAGATCTTTTCATTGGTATAAATGGGCAACCAAGAATACTTATGCGTATAATTCAGTTGCATTAAAGATTGGTAGAAAAACTGGTCACAGAAAAACAGATATAATTCAGAAAATAGAAGATGAAGGTGTCTGTATTTTTAATTTGTTGAGGAACCATCCTACTGTCTTCCACATGACCATACTAATTCACATTCCCATCAACAGTGTTCAGAGGTTCCCTTTATTCCAGATCCTCACTTTTTATCTCTTTGATAATAGACATTCTAACAGGTATGAGGTGATGATTGTGGTTTTAGTTTGTGTTTTCCTGGTGATTAGTGATATTGAACATTTTTCATATACCTGTTGGCTATTTGTATGTCTTCTTTTGAGAAATGACTATTCAGGTCCTTTGTCTATATTTATTTATTTATTTTTGTGGTTCTGGAGATAGAATCTGGGGCCTCATTTATGCTAAGCCTGTGCTCTACCACTGGGCTACACGCCTACCCCCTTTGCTTCTTGTAAATTGGTTTTGTTCTTTTGTGGTTTTTGTTTGTTTGTTTTGCTATTGAGTTGCCTGAGTTCCTTACATATTTTGAATATTAACTCTTAGCCTTCAACTTCGTGGTATTTGTTCTAAGGAAATGTAATTACTGTGTCAAAGAGGTATCCGGTTCCCATGTCCCACTGAAGCATTATTCTCAATAGCTGTCGTACAGAAACAACATAGGTGTTCATCGGAGACTGAATAAAGAAAATGTGGTATATTTACCCAACGGGATACCATTGGCTTTAAAGGAAATAAATCCCATCATTTGGACAACATGGATGAACCCAGGGGACATTATGTTAAGTGAAACAAGCTGGCCACAAATACTAAATGATTTCACTTATACTTGGAATCTAAAAAAGTCAACATCATAGAAGCAGAACTCTGAAAAATAGTTCAGAGTTCCAGCTCCAAACTCTAGTAATTATCTGACCTTAGACAAATTTCTAAACTGTACTGAGTTCATTTCCTTATCTACTGGTTACCAGAGGCTGAGTGGGGAGAGAAAATAGGGAGATGTCAAAGGGTACAAGGTTTCAGTTAGACAAGAGGAATATTTTTGGAGACCCATTACACAGTATTGGAGACTATAGTTAATAATAATGTATTATATACTTGAATATTGCTAAGAGAGGAGATTTTAAATATTCTCAACACAAAAAGATCAGCATGTGTTTACTAGCTTGATTTACTCCTTCCACAATTTATACAAAGCATCACATCATATTCCATAAATAAACACAACTAATATTTGTCAATTAAAAAGTAAATTAAAAATAACTCTAACTAATATAATCAAATAAATTAAATGAGACAAGGCCAAGATGCTTGTCTGGGGCGATTGGAGAACTAAAATGTGGTTCTAGATTAAAAGTAATTTAATAAATAAAATAATTAATAATAAAACCCCTAATGTCGACAAAATCTCCTAAAAGTAGTATTAGCCAATAGAACTATATGTATCTATCAAGTACTTGAAATGTGACTCGTGTGACTGAGGAACTAAATTTTAAATTTTACTTAGTTTTTATTAATGTCAATCTAAATCACCACATGTAGCTAGTGATGACCTTATTGGGCCACAGGGTTTTAGAATAGAAAGCACAAAGAGAAAGAAGTTCAAGAGATGGGAAGAAGGATGAGAAACATATAATCAACTTAGGAGGTCCTACTTTCAATTAACAAGGACTCCAGGACAAAATAAGAAAAAAAGAGGAAGATCTATCAAAGAATTCATGAAGATTTCCTAAAGGGCTTCTGATTTTTAAAGGCCCACGAAGTGTTCACCTAGATACTTGGAAATCTTAGAACATCAAAGGCAAGGAAAAGAAGGGTCAAATATCTTGCTTGAAGCTACAAATAATAAATGGTGAACCTTGTTTTGGCCTCAAGCAATCTTACTTTTGTGCCTATATGTTTGATACAACAAAATAAACACTTTTTTTTTTTTTTTGCCTCTAAGAGTCTCTCCAGGGTAAATGCATGGCATATTTGGTATGCTGGAGATGACTAAGTTGAACAATGCTATCAAAAGTCTAAAAGCATTAAAATTAAAACAACAACATCAACTTTCAGAAAGGGAGAGAAGAGAGGTAGTGTATGCTGAGAGCCACGGCCGAGTCTGTATGGCCCCTGGCATTTTGCCAACAGTATTGATTGACAGGCGAGGCATTACTACCCGCCTCTGCCGCAACTTTTGAGTTCTCGCACTACTTTGGAGTTCTCGTGGGGATTTCCGGGGATTCCCCGAGAGTTCCCATTGGTTGGGGAAGTGCAGGAGGAGGGATTTTCCGGGAGAGATATTTCTGGCTGGGGGTTCCTGGACAAGCAGCGTGGCATTCGGGAGGATTCCCCGGGAGCTGTGTGAAGTGTTTTCCTGCAGTTCAAAAATAAAGTTTGTTCCTGCTTCAGTGGCTCGTGATTTGTGCCCAGCCAGACTGCAGCATTTGGTGGCCCGTACGGGGAACGTCTGAAGCTTCGGGGTAAGTGAAATTGCTTGCCCCTAAGGGAAGGCGAGAGAATGGGTGACCATTTTAAAAAAGCAATGTGTTCTTGTTTTGATTTGTTTGTGTTTGTTTCAAGCTGCCTATCCCTAGAATTTTCTCAGGCAGATTGGGAAAAATGGTTGGCTCAAGGTTTGAAGTTGTTCACCCCTGAGGAAGAGATAGAAATAGACCACAAATGCACATGTCAAGAAAATAGGAAAATTGATACAACGATTTTTTGTTCCGTTTTTGTTTCATTCTGTTTCGGTTTTGTTTTGTGTTATCTTATTGGGTTGCGTTATCTTTATAACAGATTAGAAATTAGTAAAAAACAAACTGAAAGAGTGTTAAGTAAATTGTTAGAGGTTCAGACCATGGAGAAAGACATTTTAGATCAAGCAAAAGAGAAGGTCTCTCAAGCTAGTCAGACAGAGGAAGAAAATTTAAAGGAAGAAAGCTTAGAGGAGAAACAGCTATTAGGGAAAAAGCTACAACAGGAGGCTGCTACTAACACCGTTCTATCACCAGAGGGCGTAATTCAACCAACAGCTCCCCCCATGGAGATAGCTGAGTGGCCCTCAAACCCCGTAGTTGATAGATGGGATCCTGAGACAGGACCTCAAAGATTAGCATGCCCTGTACTTGAGCAGGCAGGAGGGCAGCGAATTCACCGTGCTTTAGATTTCAAAACAGTGAAGCAGTTAAAGGAGGCTGTAACAACCTATGGTCCTCAAGCACCGTTCACTGTAAGCATGGTCGAATCCATTACCAACTTGGACATGACGCCAGCAGATTGGGCTAGTATGTGTAAATCTGTGCTAAATGGAGGACAATATTTGTTATGGAAGGTTGCCAATGAGGAATTTTGCAGGGAGACAGCTAGACGAAATGCAGCAGCCGGTTACCCTCAAAGAAATCTAGATATGTTGTTAGGAAAAGGACCTTATGAGGGTCAACGGCAACAAATTGAATATGATCCTGGCGTATACGCACAAATTGCTGTAGATGCGGTTAGGGCATGGAAAACTTTACAGGGGCATGGAGGTTTACAAGGTCAATTATCTAAGGTAATACAAGGAACTAATGAACCTTACGCTGAATTTGTAGATAGGCTTATTCAAGCAGCTTCCAGAATTTTTGGGGATACAGAACAGGCAATGCCATTTATAAAACAACTGGCTTATGACCAAGCAAATCGTTGTTGCAGAGAGGTCATTAGACCATGGAGACATGAAGATTTAAACACATATATTAAATTATGTAGAGACATTAATGAACAAGGGCAAGTCTTAGCAGCAGTACAACAGGCTTTAGATGCCAGGCCAAAAACATGCTATAATTGTGATCAAACAGGACATTTTAAAAGGAGTTGCCCCATAGGAGGAGGGTTTAACAAAGCTAGATATCAAACGAATAGAATACCGGGTATTTGCCCACGATGCCGTAGAGGGAAACATTGGGCTAATGAATGCCGTTCTCAAACCACCATAGAGGGTATTCCGTTATCAAAAAACAGACAAGGACCAAGTGTTTACCCACGATATCGTGGAGAAAGGCATCAGGCTCCATTGCCAAAAAACGGACAGGGGGGCCCAATGCTCCGGGGCCCACGACCACAAATGTACGGGGCACTGGAGGAACCCAGAAACACCATGGAGGAACCCAGCAACACCATCAGGGTAGTACCCAGGACACATTATCCATCAGATCTCTCATCAGACGAACCAGAGGGAGCGCAGGGTTGGACATCTGCGCCTCCGCCAGAGCAGTACTAACTCCAGAGATGGGAGTTCAAATCATTCCCACAGGAGTAAAAGGACCTCTTCCCCAAGGAACAGTAGGCTTATTGTTAGGACGCAGTTCTTCTACGCTAAAAGGACTTATGATAAGTCCCGGGGTAATTGATCCCGATTATGAAGGTGAAATAAAAATTATAGCTAGTTCTCCAAAGGGTATATCAGTAATTTCACCAGGAGATAGAATAGCACAGTTATTAATAATACCCAGCCTACATGATAAATTTTCCAGTAGTACTATAGAAAGAGGTTCCAGGGGATTAGGCTCCACAGGTGTAGATTGGGCTATGCTGTCTTTAAATTTAGATTCTCGCCCCATGCTAAAACTAAATATTCAAGGACATGAATTTAATGGACTACTGGATACGGGTGCAGACCTTAGCATCATATCTTGTCAAGAATGGCCAAAACATTGGCCGTTACAACAAGCCACTCAAACGCTTCGAGGCCTAGGAGTGGCAACTAATCCCCATAGAAGTGCAATGGTATTAGATTGGAAGGATCCTGAAGGATGTGAAGGAACTATACAGCCATATGTATTGGATCATCTTCCTATAAATTTATGGGGACGAGATGTCCTAGATCAATTAGGTTTGACATTAACAAATAACATCAATCCAAATGCGCCCACTATTAGGGCTAGACAAGGTTTCAGGAAAGAAAAAAGATTAGGAGAACAAGGCATAGCAGCACCAATTCAAATAGATCAGGGAATAAATAGACATGGACTGGGTTTTCAGAAGGGGTCACTGAGGCAATAAAAATTACTTGGAAATCAGATAGACCAGTATGGGTTCCTCAGTGGCCCCTGACTAAAGAAAAGATACAAGCAGCCCATGACCTGGTCAAACAACAATTAGCGGAGGGACATATACAACCTTCCGTATCTCCTTACAATACTCCCATTTTTGTCATTAAAAAGAAATCTGGTAAATGGAGATTATTGCAAGATTTAAGAGCCATTAATAATGAGATGGTTATTATGGGACCTGCTCAATCGGGGATTCCTCAATTGTCTGCTTTGCCAAAAACCTGGTACGTTTTAGCTATAGATATTAAAGATTGTTTTTTTTCAATTCCAATTCATCCTGAGGATAGTCCACATTTTGCATTTACTATCCCTGCACTGAATCATGAAGGTCCTGATCAGAGATATGAATGGAAAGTACTCCCTCAAGGGATGGCTAACAGCCCAACTATGTGTCAAATTTATGTTAACAAAGCAATCCAGCCACTTAGAAATCAAAATCCTAAACTACAAATATTTCACTATATGGATGATGTATTGTTAGCACACAAAGATAAAAACACATTGCTAGAATGTTATGCCACACTTACAAATTTATTAAAAAATTATAATCTAGAGATAGCAATAGATAAAGTACAATTAAATTTTCCAATTAATTATTTAGGAGTTCTATTATCCTCAACCATGGTCCGTCCACCAAAAATTCAAATACGAGTAGATCAACTCAAATCACTTAACGACTTTCAAAAGTTATTAGGAGACATAAATTGGATAAGGCCTTATCTAGGCATACCAACAGGAGAGTTGGGACCTTTATTTGATATCCTAAAAGGTCCATCAGATCCAAATTCACCCCGCATGTTAACGCCTGAAGCAAGAAAGGCATTAAAAATTATTGAAACATATATGGAAAATATGCATTTGGATAGAATTGATATAACTTTGCCTTTATTATTTATTGTAATACCAACAAAAAATATTCCTACAGGAGTATTTTGGCAAGAAGGTCCATTATTGTGGATACATTTATCTTATTCTCCTAACACTATTCTTACTAGGTATCCTGAGGCTGTAGGACAATTAATACTCAAAGGAATAAAAGCAGCAAAGGGAGTGTTTGGAATTTCTCCCAATAAAATTATTACTCCATATACTATGGATCAAATTGATGAGTTAGCTAATGAGTTAAATACTTGGGCAATAATCATGTGTAAATCTAATGTTTCATTTGATAATCACTTACCATCTAATCCTTTGTTGTCTTTTTGGTCTTCGCATCCTGTAGTTTTTCCAAAAATGACAAGAAAAACCCCTATCATGAATGCTCCAAATGTATTCACTGATGGGTCAAATAATGGTACAGCAGCAGTAGTTACCCCTGATCAAACTTTTACATTTTTAGTACCCAAACAATCAGCTCAAAAGGTAGAGCTTAATGCAGTTTTACAAGCTTTTGTGATGTTTAAAGATTCTGTATTTAATTTATTTTCTGATAGTCAGTATGTAGTTAATGCTATAGTATCCCTTGAAGATGCTGGTAGGATTTCCCCTTCCTCTACTGTTTTCTCTTTGTTTTCTGCTATACAAAGTCTAATCTGGGACAGAAAAGATCCATTCTTTATAGGACATATCAGAGCACATACAGGATTGCCTGGAGCCCTTAGTTTGGGCAACGATTTAGCAGATAAAACTACACATGACATACATATTTTCTCTACACTAGAAGAAGCTACACATTTTCATAAAAGGTTCCATGTCAATGCTAATACTTTACAAAAGCGTTTTAAAATAACTAAGGAACAAGCTAGACAAATAATAAAACAATGTCAAAATTGTGTGACCTTTTTACCACAAGTTAATCTTGGAGTCAATCCTAGAGGATTGATACCTAACCATATTTGGCAGATGGACGTCACACACTTGCCAGAATTTGGAAAATTAAAATATTTGCATGTTACAGTTGATACTTCTTCTGGATTTTTGATGGGCTCCCTTCATGCCGGAGAAAAAACTAAAGATGTTATAGCTCATTGCTTACAAAATTTTGCCACTGTGGGTGTTCCAAAACAGTTAAAAACAGATAATGCCCCTGGTTATACTTCTACCTCTTTTAAACAATTTTGCTCAACATTTGGCATTACTCATATAACAGGAATCCCATACAATCCACAGGGACAAGGCATAGTTGAAAGAGCTCATCAAACTATTAAAATGTACTTATTAAAGCAAAAAGAAGGAATTGGGAAGGGGTATATATTCCCCAAAGATAAACTTAAAATAACCCTTTTTACTCTAAACTTTTTAAATTTGGATTCATCAGGACTTAGTGCTGCGGAAAGGCATATGTGTCCAAAAAATGTACATAAGCCCAAGGTACTTTGGAAGGATATTCTAACAGGACAATGGAAAGGTCCTGACCCAGTAATTGTCTGGAGTCGGGGGTCTGTTTGTGTGTTTCCACAGGGAGAACAGCAGCCGATTTGGATTCCAGAGAGATTAACCAAGGTCCTGACCCAGTGATTGTCTGGAGTCGGGAGTCTGTTTATGTGTTTCCACAGGGAGAACAGCAGCCGATTTGGATTCCAGAAAGATTAACTAAAGCGATTTCTACAGACCAAAAAGAAGATGATTTGGCTCAAATCCATAACAACTGATATCCAAAACTCCAGTTTGGCTATTCTTACATCTGCAACAGAACCAGGATGCTTTTTTCAATATCTATTTTATTATTGCCCTTTGCCATATCATGAAGTTCTATTTTGTTTTTTGAGCTCATACAGACCTAGGTTAATGTTTTGCTGATCAGTTCTATTTTTTGACTATAGAGTTTTTAAACATTGCAATGGAGATTTCACCTGTAAAAAGTTATAAGGCCTTTACTATAATGTTATGTGTTGTATGTATTATATTATGTGTGCACACTTGTGTTTTGTGTTATATGTTTGAATGTATGTATGTCCATATATCATATATGATGAGCGCTCATGATAAAATGGATCCAAATATTTTTTTTTAATTCACGTGATTTAAATGGTTTAATTTAATTGGGTAAACAGCTGTTAAAGATTGTTTTAATATGTGAACACAAAAGAAGGTTAACAGATCTGTTTGTTTACTTTCACCTTTCCTTTTCATTATATTTAATAATTCTCTTAAAGATAATGTAAATTGTTAAGAAAATTGTTTTCTTTTAGTGCCTTCTGTAATGTTACATAATTTTTTCTTTAGCCATTATTGCCAGAATTCCTATCTTCATCCCAGTGCCGGTGAAGACAAAGATAAAACCAAACTACAGCTTCTTTGATAGTTATCACAACAAACTGTATAAACTGATACATCAATGAATAATAGCTCAACAAGTAATGCTCAATTAAGGAGTCGATTTACTTTGGGAGGAAATGGACATATTGACAGATTCCTCTGCTTTGAACTGCTTGCAGAACTTGTCTGGACTATGTATCACTTGTATGCATTGTGAACTATCTGTTGGTGCAGCGAATTGTGGTAGTGCTGGAGTATTTTTGCTGATGGTGTCACCGGTGGTACAGTTTTTCAAAGGAGCTCTCAATTGGCTTAGTGTCATGGCATTTTGCATCCTCCTCCCTTCTACTAATGATGGTCTAAAATTTGGGGGCCAACAGAGGTGAGGCAAAGAACCTCACCCCCCACTGGTACAAAGGCCTATCCACAAGTATGGCTGTATGCTGGACCGGTAGTCAGTGACGGGTATGATCTAATTGCAGTGGTACCAACCTAAGACAGGAGGCTGACGCCTAGAGGTCAGTTCATCCGATGACGGGTAAGGACCATATGTTGAATTGGACAACCTAACAGGTACGGTCCCTAAGCCACATTGCTTGTTGTTTAATTAAACAAAAAGGGGGAGATGCTGAGAGCCACGGCCGAGTCTGTATGGCCCCTAGCATTTTGCCAACAGTATTGATTGACAGGCGAGGCATTACTATCCGCCTCTGCCGCAACTTTTGAGTTCTCGCACTACTTTGGAGTTCTTGTGGGGATTTCCGGGGATTCCCCAAGAGTTCCCATTGGTTGGGGAAGTGCAGGAGGAGGGATTTTCCGGGAGAGATATTTCTGGCTGGGGGTTCCTGGACAAGCAGCGTGGCATTCGGGAGGATTCCCCGGGAGCTGTGTGAAGTGTTTTCCTGCAGTTCAAAAATAAAGTTTGTTCCTGCTTCAGTGGCTCGTGATTTGTGCCCAGCCAGACTGCGGCAAGTGTAAGTGATTTAAATCATTACCTGTCATGGTGGAGACATAATTTAAAATTTGATAAATTCTACTACCTGAGGATATTACCTGAAAAATAAAAACACAATAATTAGAATTAGGAATGGGAGTTGAAATGAAGTGGGGCAAGACATTTATTTATTGATTCATTTTTATAATAAGCTTTTCTGCACTACTTGATATATTATCATTTATATTCTAAATTCCTTGATAAAGTAATTTTCAATATTATGAACATTAATTATAGAATATACAGAGGAGAAATGAACACTTATCAACTATCCTTACTTAGTAGGCATTTTATGTGTATAAACTGTGTCTTTCCAACAACATTTTAATTACCTGACAGGAGAGACAGAATTATGGATTCTTTATGATTAGCTTTTCTAGAAGAAATTAAGTGGAAAAAATCCACTTGAGTTAGAATTAGACAATCGGGTTGAAAACCCACCTTTATCACTTAGCATTCATATACTACCAGTGTTTACATCTTGTTCTATAAGTTTTTCTCATTTCTCCTTTGCATTATTTTATATGATGACAGCTTTCCCAGCTCATTCAACATGTTTCTACTTGATATGTTCACAGCATTCTGTCCCATGAACGTGCTGTAGTACACATAATCATCTGTTTTGGGATATCTTAATTGTTTCCAGTTTGTCATTATTATGAGCCATAATGTGATGAACATTCTGTAGCTAAATCTTTGTGCACATGATGCTCATACTGTTAGAGTCATCGACTCCTCCAAATCATCCTTTCTTAATAAGCTGTTCTTATCAAGCACAATTGTATAAATGAAATGGTTGATGTTTGTTATAGCTAACACATCATTTTGTATTTAAATAGAAAAATATTTTCATGGGTTATGCAAGCACTTAATAGTGAGTGCATCGAGGCCCTTGTATAATCAACGTGTGCAATGTGTTTATGCTCACATTACAGGAGTTCCTTTCAATGACTATTAGGTGACCGAGAAATATTGCTGAATAAACAAATGAAGAACAAATGGTGTTGAGAACTCTGAAAAAAGTTCAGAGTTCCAGCTCCAAACTCTAGTAATTATCTCACCTTAGATAAATTTCTAAACTGTTCTGAGTTCATTTCCTTATCTAGAAATGGAGAAGGTGGGGTAATATCATCCAGAATTCCAGAACTCCAGTGTTGAATAAATGAATTAACAGGTAAAAACATGTAGCAAAAACATTCGGGTCATAGTATTTTCTGCTGAACTAACAACTCTGAGAAGTCTGCCTTGGTCATTGTTATATCACCAGGCCAGCACAGTGCCTGGAACATAGGAGGTGCTCAATATTCGTTAAGTAAAAAAAGATTAAGAGAAGCCAATTAAAATGGGAGACCAGAATTAAAAGAACTGGACTTATTCTTATCTCTAGTTACCGACTTTAGGTCTTTTATTTCTGTAGATTTAGTATCTTTATGAAAATCGAAGTATATGAACTAGACCATAGAGGTCTCTCTGATTTATTGACTGTTAACCTTATATTTTGCACACATCATTTCTACTCTTCATAATCCTGAAGGGTAGGTAGATTTATAAAGAAATTGAAGCTTAAAGATATTATGTAAATTGCCTCACATTGGACTTGCAAACCAGGGTCTTCATTATTCCAAAAAATCTGAGTTCTTTCTGTTACACTATGTTGCTTCCCTGCTAATGGCTAGTTTAGTTAGATAAGGCAGTTATAATGAAGCATCATAGATTGGTGGTTTATGAATGACAAATTTATTTCTCATAGTTTAGGAAGTTGGAAGTCCTGAAATCAGATGCTGGATGGTCAGGTTTGGTGAGGGCTTGCTTCATGGTTCACAGATGGCCATCTTTCCCCTATACTTCCCTTGGTGGAATGGTGGTGAGACTACTCCTGGTCTCTATTATGATGGCATGGATCCTATTCATGAGTGCTCTACTCTCAGGACTTAATCACCTCCCAAAGGCTTCACCTTCTAATATCACATTGAGAATTAGGGATAAAATTTTAAGAGACTCAAACATTCAATCTATACAAGTTTCCCCCAAGCTCTACGAGCTCATAAATCTATTCTACTCCACATTTGTCACAAAATATTTTAAACTTCTAGGAACAGTGGTAGATAAATATTGGTCTAATAATTTTATAGAGGAGGATTATTTTATTACATATTGCCTTGGAACTTATTACTACTAGAACCACTTTTACTCTGGAATAATAAATTAATGATTTCAACTCCTCTATTAAATTTCTTATATTTGTCATTTTTTACTTTCCTTATTTCATCTGATTGTTTCTCTATTTCCTTGAGATTCACTGAGCCTCTTTGTAATAGTTATTTTGAACTCTGTCCGTTCATACATCTCCATTGCTTCAGGGATGGTCACTGGCACTTTATTTTGTTCCATTGGTGATGTCATGTTTCCCTGATTGACCTTGTGGCTGTGTTTTGGTGTCTGTACATTTGAAGAAGTAGGTACTTATTATGGTTTTTGTAGACTGGCATCGCCTGGGAAAGAACTTCACCAGTCAGCTGGTCCATCCAGAGATTATGGGCAGAACTTCTGGTGAAATAGTAAATTCAGTTTTCATGTATTCCTGTCCATAGCCTCCACTCCTTAAAGCTCTCCCATTTGCTAACTCCCAAGGTATTAGATTTCTATCTATTTTCTGATTAGATTCTGTGGATGGTCAATTTTATATGCTAACTTGGCTGAGTCATGATGCCTAGATATATGGGCTAACATTATTCTGGATGTGAGGATATTTATTGATGAGATTAATATTTAAATGGGGTCTGATCCAGGAAGTTGAAGGCCTAAATTGGAAAAAAAGGGAAAAAATGACCCCACCTTGAGCAGGAGGAAATTCTACCAGCAAATGACCCTCAGATCTGAACTGCACCATCAGTTCCCTCCCTGGGTCTCCAGCTTGACAGCCCACCCTGAAGATTTTGGACTTTAGGATTTTTGAATGAATCCTTTCCTTAAAATAAACTCTCTCTATATACTCTCTAAATAAAATATTTTCCGTTTCTCTGGAGAACACTGACTAATACAGATTTCAGGGTCCATTATTTCAACCACCCTGATGATTGTTTGTGTCAGTCCCATGTGCAAAGACAAATTTCAGCCCTGGGTCCAACCTTGTCTTTTGCATTTGTGCTACAGAGCATGGCTGGAGAAATTCTCATGGCTAAGCACATTGGTGCCATGATAAATTCATGATCTCTAACTTCAACTGGAAGCTCAGCACTTTTTTGTGTGATTGTACAGCTTCTGTGGTTGGTTTTCTCTTCTGTGTTCTACAACAGCTACTATATTTTAAACCATCTCTCTTCTCTTTAACGGTTAGACACCCCCCTCCTCTCATTCTCAGAAGATGATCTTACCTCTTTACGGCACAAAGAAAATTTAAAAATTATCAAATCCAAATTCCTAAATGTTCTTCTGCCAAAGTACAAACAGGCATCCATTGACACTCACATTTTCTTTCTGTCCCACCAGAAAAGGTATCCGTCTGAGCTGTTTTTTCCCTCTGGATATCTCATGCCTTCTCGAGAACCTTGCTATGTTGGTCATCCTTCCTTTTCTAGACTTCAGCTTCTCTTTTCTGGTTTCTTCTCATCTGCGGCAGTCCGGCTGCAGCAAACTAGCGGGGGGGGGGGGGTTGACGAACAACTTGTGTAGATTGATACAGCAGGAGTGGGGGAGCCGTTTATTGCAGGACAGGAGCAGTATTTATACATTCCACACAGCTTATCTAATTAGCATAAACTAGATACATCAGTCAACCAATCAGGAATCTCCACACTTCATGGCTCGCTGGCATTACTTCACAAACCACTCCCTCTGGCATTTTGCCAGGCGCCATCCTGACTTGTTTACAGACCCTAACACTCATCGGTACCTTTTGAGGGTACTAGGATTGAACCCAGAACCTCAAGCACTCCACCACTGAGGTATAGCCCAGCTCTTCTCATTAGAGTTATCAGGCTCGAGTTCGCCCATTCCACTAAGTCCTACCTTGGACCCGCAACCCCATCTCTCCCTTCTGCCCTTCACAGCATTCTTGTGAGACTTGTAGGAGTACTTATTTGCCTTGCATTCCTCAACCTACTCCATTGCTTCTCACTTGTCACCACATTACCAAACCACCAGGGACTTTGCAGCACTTATCTTAGGTTCTCAAAAACGTCTGGTGATAACTCTCCTCTTTCTTGTAGCATGTTCTTTTCTAGCTTTTATGACCGACCCCTATTACAGCTGTTTTCCTCCTACCTCTCTGACTACTTTGAATTTTCCTGTTTTTCTCCGTTGACTTTCCTTAAAGGTGGCAGATCCTCAGGCTTGGCCCTAGCCCAATTCTCCATCTCCTCTTCCCCCCACGTCCTGAATAAACTCATCCTCTCTTATGGTTTCTGTTAATTCTCACCAGCAACCCGTGCTGACCAGATGAACTGGGTTCAAAAGAGCTGGCTGCAACATTAAGCTGAGAAAATGTCAAAAAAAAAAAAAAGCACAGGACACACAAGTCATTTTCACGTTGAGGCCAGGACTGCTCTGCGACCTTAAAGGTCAGCTTCCACATGGAAAGAGCGCTGGAAAAAAGAGTGTGCACCTGGAATCTCTTTATTTTTATAGGGAGACACACAAAGAGTTTCAATAGAATGTTCTTCACTAAATAAGGCAGGGGATAAGGTTTCAAGGGGGTTTGTCCAATCCCAATGGGTAACGGCCAAGTCCAGAGCCAGAGCAAACTTCTTCTTTTTTTGTTTTGAATTCTAATTTGTCACGTGTGACAGCAGAATGCAAAGCTGAACTCATCATCTCCTCTCACATCATGGATACTCCTTTATGCTCTCATCTCAATAGTGGAACCACTACCACAAAGCTCAACTATAAACCTCCTCCTCTCCGTCGTTCCTTCTGTTGATCTTAATTCTCTAATACCTCTCAAATAGAACCATTTCTCTCTCCACTCCGTATTCCTAGCTGGGCCACCACTGTCTCTCAGAGAGACTGCTGTACTGTCCTCCTATGTTCTTGCTCTCATAGTGACCCTTTCCAGCCAGTTCTCCACATTGCAGTCAGTGGTCTTCATAGATTGCCAACTTCATCAATTCCATGCCTTAAACAACAATGATTCTTTTTAAAAAATATTTATTTTTTAGTTGCAGTTGGACACAATACCTTTATTTCACTTATTTATTTTTATGTGGTGCTGAGGATTGAACCAGGGTCTCGCACGTGCGAGGAGATGGCTCTACCGCTGAGCCACAACTCCAGCCCAAACAACAATGATTCTTTAAAAAAAAAAAAACAAATTTGTAGATGGATAACATGCCTTTATTTTATTTGTTTATTTTTATGCAGTGTCGAGGATTGAACCCAGTGCCTCACATATGCTAGACAAGCGCTCTGCCACTGAGCTACAGCCCAGCCCCACAGTGATTCTTTATCACCCTCAAGATAAGCTTAATAGGGCATGCAATACTTTTCCAAACCTTCTATTCTCATCTCTTGCCATTTATTTTTAGGCTCTAGTCAAATCTAATTTTAATTTTCTTGAATCCACTATATTTTATCTTGCCTCCTGCCTTTAATGATGATTTCACTTTGCCTAGAAAGATCTTTTTTCCCCCCTCTTCACCAAGTGAACTTCTTAGTTATTCTTTGATTATAGTTTAAATATCAGTGTCCACAGGAGAAATCTTTGATGACCCTGCTAAACAGAGATGTTTCTTTTCTTTTAATATTTATTTTTTAGTTATAGGTGGACACAATATCTTTATTTTATATTTCTGTGGTGCTGAGGATCGAACCCAGCGCCCCACGAATGCTAGGTGAGCGCTGTACCTCTAAGCCACAACCCCAGCCCCCAAGATGTTTCTTTTCTTATAAACTCAATGCTTCTTCAAAGTGTGAAACTTGTCTCCTTCTCCCACTTTTACTCACCCGCCTCCCCACATGGTCAGGTTTGAGACCTGGGGATTGACTTGGCTGTGGTTCACATATTAAAGCTAATGTGAGGACATTAATATGGTTCTCCAGGGGAAAGAGAGGCCCAGAAACTCTTGGCATATCAGCAGGGTCATTACTTCATAAGAAATAGGGTCAAGGGCTGGGGATATAGCGCAGTTGGTAGAGTGCTTGCCTTGCATGCATAAGGCCCTGGGTTCAATCCCCAGCACCATCACCAAAAAAAGAAATAGGGTCAAAATAATGCTAATAGAGGAATAAAATTGACTCATATATACCAGATTCTCCTCATGGATACATTGAAGCCTTCTTAACTTCATGCTAATAAACCTGGCTGAAGGAGTTGTGAGAATTAGATGCATAATGTAGGCCTTTAATAAGTGTGCTGTATTTAAATTCAAATGCATATGAGAAAACCAGCCTGTCTGTTATTGAAATCTCACTTCTGCTTCTCACTGCATTTACCCCCTCACAATAATACGTGGACCAGAATTCATCTTTCTCTTGACCCACCCCTGGAATTTTTTTTTTGTACTAGGGGTTGAACCCAGGGTATTTTAGCACCAAGCTACAACCCCCATCTCCCATTCCCCTTTTAAAATCTGAGACAAAGTCTTGCTAAGTTGCTGAGGTTGACCTCAAACTTGCAATTCTTCTCCCTCAGCCTCTCAAATCACTGGGATTATAGGCATGCACAACAATGCCCAGCTCCTATCCCAGCTTCTTAGTTCACCAAGGGGTGCTGACAGGTGCTAAGACCAGAGTTCACTGCAATATTCAGGAAAAACCCAAATAGGTGGAAGGAGAAGAAATCACAAATATTCTATAATGTCTGAGGCTGAAATATAAAAAAGGATTTAGGGTTTTAACATTCAGCAGAGCAGAATACCATGTTTCATAGATTGGCAGTAGAGGCCCTGAACAGAAAACAAACGTACAGCCTACATTAATTCATTCATTTCACACACATCTATTGAATACTTACAGTATGCATGTAATTTTCAAAACTCCTTGAGCCAGTAGCGTAAAGTTAGGAGGGCTTCATTGTAACTAAGAACTTTAGAAATCCTAGGTAAATTTTTTCTTTTTTTTTTATTCATAGAGCTATGTTTCTTATTGTTCATCATGGAAAGAAAATATAAAACGTCCAAGTTGTAGTTTCTGTTTTCAAAGAGTTTGTGGTGTAATTGCAAAGACTGAAGCCAGTACAAAGTCAAATAAGGCAGAAAATTGTAATCAATTAATGATTGGTAAAGATAATAGATGTCCTAGGATCTCAATGAGAGATATCATTGTACATCAGGGTGATTAGGAAAGATTTTAGGGAGGATGTGGTATTCAACCTGGGCCTTATAAACTGAGCAGAAATGCCTCAGTTGACGGAAAGAGAGAAGGCATTCCAAATAGATAAAATTATACCGATCAGTCTTTGAAATAGGACATTCATAAGATATCCTAATGACAATAAATCAACCAGTCTGCTTTGAGCACATGGTTGGCTCCAGAGGTATCCTGGGATCCAAGGTTTAGAAGGTAAATTGACACTAGATTGTAGAGGCTCTTAAATTCCAAACTGAAGATGTTGAACTTCATCTTGTAGAAAATGTCATGCCCTTTTTTGAAAGAGAGGAGAAGTGACAAATCAATTTCTAGAAGTTTCTGTTGAGAGCTTGCCATAGCTGTTCTGAGTGTTCAGAAAACGGTAGCCTACTCATAAATCTATCTTTTGGTTTAGTTTCTGATTATTGCATGTGACTGTCATCTCTTTAACAAGGGAAATATGCTTATTACATATTGCACAGATTATAATCTTCAGATTACAGCCCCAAGTACACTTGCTGAAAAAAACTCATAATTATCATGACTGAATGCAAATGTTAGCAATATGTAATTAGTACAGAAGATGGAGCAGAGAGAGAATCATATTTAACACTAATGATCACTGAATTTTAGCATGAGCGGGATTAAATTCTAGGACTTACTTTTCTCCTTAGAAAAGCATGAGAAGAATCAAATTCATATGTGAAGCTCATAAATCAGAAGGGCATTGACGTTTGATACTACTGGGGTCAAAGAAAGCGGAGTGGGCTTAGGGTCTTCTCCATCAATGAATAAACCTGGGACAATAAAAAGAGATCTGGGAAGGATTTTAGGAGACAGGTGGAGAGAAGTGCAGGGATGATTGGCTAGAAAGGTAAGAGCTTTGAAGCTGAATTTGGCTCTGATGATCATTTTGTCAGTTAATTCTTTTTTTTTTTTTTCTGGTTTCTATTAGCTAAAGCTAGAAGTTGGCATGAAAATTATTCCAGTTGTTTTGAGAGTTTCAGTTGAATAAGCTGAATATTGAATTGATTTTTTTTTCCAGTCCTGGGAATAACCTTGATGATAACTATTTCAGCTTCATAAATGAAACAACAACGGAGACCTAGAAAGCCAAAGGGCTTCAGGAAGGCCACACGGGCAGTGCAGGGAAAGGCCAGCACCCCACCTTCACACTACCTAGATGCTTCCTGGAGCAATGTCTGTCAATAGCAGGAGCACAGTAAATATTTCTTGAAGGAATAAATGAATGACTAAATACCAAGTTTTGAACTTTTCTTTTAGCATTCTTTCCATTGAACCATAGAAACTATGGAAGGCTAAATAAAAGAGTGTCTTTAAACAACCAGGACCTGCTTGCACAAGGGCAAAGGGTAAATATCATCCCTGTACAGCTAGGTGTGCCTAGCACCGCCACACCACCACACCACCTTACATGACCTATTAGTTTGCCAGGCCTGTCGTAACAAAGGAGGTGCCTTTAACAAGAGAAACTTATTTTCTCACAGTTCTGGGAACTTGAAGTCTAAGATCTAGGAGTCAGCCAGGTTGGTTTCTCCTGAGGAACGTAAGGAAAGGATCGGTTCTTGGCCTTTTTCCTTGGCTTTAGGTGGCCATCTTCTCCCTTTGTCTTCACATCATCCCTTTGTATTCAAATTTCCTCCTAATGTAAGAGTAGCAGGTATATTGGATCAGGATAGAACCTAACAACCTCATTTAATTACCTCTTCATATGCTGTATCTACAAATTTGGGTACATTCTGAGTTACTGAGGGTTAGGACTTCCACATGTAAACCTGGGGTGGGGGTGCAGGGGCACAATTCAGTTCACCACACAGGGAGATGGCTTGTCATCACAGCATAGTAAACCCTCCACATAACACCCTAGCAGTAGCCAACATGTTAAGAGAGCTCCAGGTTTGTAGTTAAGAGGGTAATGGCCCAGCAGTCTGAAGGTCCTGCCCACGCGTTTATTATTCAGGTGGAGCAGGGTTGTCCTCCAAGTTTTCCTGCCAATGCGCTAAAAGAGAAGCTAGAGGGCATGGTTTGGGTGTTACAGTTTTTTAAAAACTATGTTATTAAAACTGTAATAAAATGTCTTTCTCATCTTGTAAAGTGCTATAAGAAGTTGGAAGAGCTCTGTTTAATGCATATTTCAGTATTATCCTGGGCTGGGCATTCATAAGGAAGCACTCCAACTAGTGCTCCTTAAGAGGATATTGGGAAAGCTAGTGAAGCTCTTACATGGTTTCTGTGAAGACTTTGAGGAAAGAGTATACACTTAATTTAGAAGAATAGCTTTGTACTCATAAATCATTTTGAAAGACTCAAAACTCTAAGACAGTGTCAGGAATTCCTTGGTTTTGTCTTTGGTGGGTATCTTATATTTGCCTCAAAGTAAGAGAGACAGGCTGTGTTTCTTGCAGAAAGTGCCCCCCCACCCACCCATCAGAATGGTACTTAGGAGCTATATGCTTAGCTTCCTTGTCTATACCACTGACCAAAATGTTGACGGACTATAACTTAGGGCATCTTCTTATCCAAGACCCTCATAATTACAAATGATGTTGTTTCCCAGTGATGAGTACTAATATAGATTCCAGGTGGTTGATGCAGTTTAATACTTTGGCCTGATTACTGTTTAGCATCTTCTAGCTCATTTGTCTCATGGATTATGTACTTAAATCAAAAGGTCATCTTTGATCTATAGTGCTGATCTGAAGTTCCATGCCATGTTTTACTATTGGCTTGTCAGACATCAGAGACCAAGAACCCACTGCATTCTCAGAAGGAAATATTAACAAA
Organism: Marmota marmota marmota; assembly: GCF_001458135.2. Lineage (NCBI taxonomy): Eukaryota > Metazoa > Chordata > Mammalia > Rodentia > Sciuridae > Marmota > Marmota marmota. The sequence goes on along the minus strand of NW_026000079.1, from coordinate 5,087,847 downwards.
CAGTGGGAGCACCAGTATTTTCCATGACCAGAGTGAGTCACTATAATAAGGGGCACAGAAAGCTGTATGGTTAACAACAACAACAACAACAACACACACACACACACACACACACACACAGTGCATACACTTGCAAAGAGAACCCCAGTGGGGTTAGCCATAATATAGGGTTCACTCTAACTGGAAAAAATGGAGCAAAGGTGGTTTTCCTCTCCCCTTTTCATATTTGTACACAGATGATAGTAACATTGTTGTGATTGGGAATTTATGCATTTCTAGGTTATTGGACACTGAAGTACAACAGAGTGAAAACAGACAAAAATAAGTATTTGCCAAACATTTATTAAATTTTTATACAGTCCAATTATTTCAACAGAATGTCTCCAAGGTAGTATCAGGCCTCAAAGGATTGGGGATAAGTCTTCTCAAAGGGCCTCTAGAAATTTGCCTCTCTATTCACACACTTCCCTCTTTCCGTTCCCAACATGCTCTCTGTCATCTATTGGCCCTAGAGCAAGACAAACTTACAAGATCCTGAGTAGGTTTCCTCTAAGCTAACATTAACAAAAGTAGCAATACTCTCAAATTCATCATTGGGGGAACAGAACTGAGCACTACAAACTACAGCAGATATAGTTTCAAAATTAGAGCTATGAAGTTTGATCAACACATTGCTTTTGCTTCCTGAGGTTTTAAGTGGCATTAAGTATATATTTTTTTAAACAATCTAATTCCAAATTCTACACTTAAATTCTTAACAGATATTTCTTTTAGTTATAGGTGCTGATTTCACAGGGAGTTTTTCTGCCAAAAGTTCCTCTCCCTGATTTATTTGAGGGTAGCAAAAATTCAGGCAACTTGTGGAATGTGTATTAATCATGCCAAAATCAAGATCAAAACCCAGTAAGTTATTTGGCAGTAGACTAATGAAATTTAGGCACAAGAAAAAAAATATATCAACCTTAAAAACATGTAAACCACTCAGAGGTAATCAGCCATTAAAACTATACTCAATTATTTTGAGTCTCAACTTGTTGTATTGTTACTTTAAAAGGCAACAAATCAATGTGTTCTTCAAACAAAACTCTGTGAACAATTTAAATGACATGTTTTTAAAAATGTACACCATACCTGCACCCAAGAACAAAGACATCTTGCAGTAAAGAACTACCTGAGACAGAATTAAAGGCAGGAGTACAAAGTAATGAAATGAGCATAGCTCGAGATTTTGGAAGAAAAGGCGCATTCGAACATGAGAGAGTTTCCCCACAACCGGAAACACGTGAGCCATTCCTTGGCACCCAGTGTTTCTCATTCTCTTTGGCTGGAAGCTTTGGCAGGGATGCCGGCGGCCTCGCTCAGGCGCGGTACTGAGCTCTCTGCTCCTGGATGTACTCGTAGAGGGGGCTGGAGCGCACGGGAGCGCCGACCGACGGGCGCGAGGCTGGCTCCTGGGCGCGTCCCTCCCGGACCTGGCGGCGCCTCTGCTCCTCCTCCTGCTGGCGGCGGAGCTGCTCTTCTCGGAGTTTCCTCTCCCGTTCCTGGCGACGTCTCTGCTCTTGTTGCCCCAATTCCGGCACCTGACGACGCTTCTCCCTGGCAAACTGTTCCTCCGCCCGATACTGACGGTCGCGCTCCTGGCGGCGCAGCTGCTCCTCCTCCCGCTCCTGGCGCAGCTGCTCCTCCTCCCGTTCCCGGCGGAATTTCCGGTCGCGCTCCTGGCGGCGCAGCTGCTCCTCCTCTCTTTCCTGGCGAAGCTCTTCTTCCTCGCGGAATTTTCTGTCGCGCTCCTGGCGCAGCTGCTGTACCTCACGGCGCAGCTGCTCCTCCTCCCTTTCCTCGCGGAGCTCTTGTTCCCGGCGGAACCTACGGTCGCGCTCCTGGCGCAGCTGCTCCTCCTCCTGTTTCTGGCGGAGCTCTTCTTCCTCCCGGAATTTTCTGTCGCGCTCCTGGCGGAGCTCTTCTTCCCGACGGAGCTTTCTAGCACGCTCCCAGCGCAGCTGCTGCTCCTCCTCCTGTCTCAGCTGCTCCTCTTCCCGTTCCTGGCGGAGCTCTTCTTCTCGATGGAGCTTTCTAGCACGCTCCCGGCGCAGCTGCTGCTCCTCCTCCTGTCTCAGCTGCTCCTCTTCCCGTTCCCGGCGGAGCTCTTCTTCCCGGCGGAGCTTTCTAGCACGCTCCCGGCGCAGGTGCTGCTCCTCCTCCTGTCTCAGCTGCTCCTCCTCCCTTTCCTGGCGGAGCTCTCCTTGGCGGAATTTTCTGTCGCGCTCCTGGCGGCGCAGCTGCTCCTCCTCCCGCTCCTGCCTCAGCTGCTCCTCCTCCGCACGGAACTTGCGGTCTCTCTCTTGCCTGGTCGTCTCTCTCTCTTCCCTCAGTAGCTGCTCCTCCTCTTGGGACTTCGCATCTTGCCTTTTCGCCGCTCTTCGCTCCTCTCGCTCCAGCGGCTCTTCGGCAGGGAATTCCCGGTCGCGCTGCAGCCGGCGCCTTCTCTCTCGTTCTAGCTCTCTCTTCTCCTCCTCTTCCTCTTGCAGGAAAGGCCTGTCCAACGCCTGAGAATCGTCCAGCCGTCGGGTCTTCTCTTCGTTCTCTCTGCGTTTGGAGAAAACCCTGTTATTACGCACTTCCCTTTCTCTTTCTGGTTGCCATTGCCATTTCAGATCGCGGCGCTGATCTGCCCCCCGGAACCGCTGCTGCTCGTCCTCCTCCTCTTCCTCCTGATATTGCCTCTCCCTCTGCAGCTGCCCCTCTTCCTGCTGCAGCTGCTCTTCCTCCCGATATTGCCTCGCCCGCTGCTGGCGCCTCCTTTCCCTCTGCAGCTGCTCTTCCTCCCGCTGCTCCTCCTTCCTGAGCTGCTCCCGCGGGCCGTGTTTGGCGGTCAGCGTGGGCTGGCGCCTCTGACTTTCTTCCTCTAGTTGCAGCCTCAAGTCTTGGTCGCGGCGTTGCTCCTCCTCCTCCAGCTCCCTCCGCTGCAGCTCTCGCTCCCGGGGCCTCCTCTCCTCCTCCTGCTCCCTGCGGCGTTTCTGCTCCTCCTGTCGGCGAGGCCTGGAGTAGACTTTGCTCTGACGTGCTTCAGCCTCGCTGTCCAGCTGCCACTGCAACCTCTCCCGGGCCTGTGCCTCCGCCTCCTCCTCAGACACCAGCTCCTGCTCGCGCCTCTGCTGCAGCTGTCTCTCTTGCGCGCGCTCGCGTCGCACTTCTGGCTCTCTCCTTTGCAGTTGCTCTTCCGGACGTTCGCGCTGCGCCCGCCTCTCTCGACTTGGTTCTTCTTCTCGATACTCCTCGGCGTCTCGACTCTTGCGTCTCCGCAGCTGCTCTTCCTCTGCGCGGCGCTCTTCGATTTCTTGCCTTTGCCAGTCGCGCTGCTCTCGTCTCTCTGGCTTCTTCCATTGCTCCTCTTGCTCCCCGCGCTCCCGCTCCTGTACCTGCCTCCTCTGCCGGCGTTGGTGTGCAGGTTCCTCGTCCAGCTGTCTGTCCGGGGACTCGAATCTCCTTTGGTCTTCTTGCCTACGATCTTGTATCAGGTTCCCCTTCCTTTCACCCTGGACTCTCCTCTCCTCCTCCTCTAGCCCTGCGGCCTGGCCAAGAGCATAATAACAAGCCTGAGCCACCTTGAAAACCAGCAGGAGGAATTCATTGAAATCGACGTGCCCGTTACAGTCGCGATCCAGAAGTTCCAGGATCACATCTACCGTCTCAGGGTCATGTGGTCTCTACGGAAAAATCAAACAAACGAATATTTTAGCATGTATTGTTTACAGGCAGTAAAAATCTTATTTACACTTATACTATGCTAACCATCAAGAGATATTCAGAGCAATTAGAAAGAATGTGCAGTGTGTGTCAAGTCATTTCCCCACGTAAAAGGTGAACACATCATTTCAAAGCGTACATTTGTTGGCAATTGTCGTATCTTATAACCCAACTTCTCCTTAGCTGTTTGAATAAGAATGTACTTGTCCTCAAGAGAGAGGGAGCATGGAAATTTATGAAGATTTCTAGCAGCCATTTCTGTCTGAAGCAGCCAGTACTTCTCATCTGATTTCTTTTTTTTCCTTTTTTTTTTTTTTTTTTTTTTTTGTGGTGCTGGGCCTTGTGAATGCAAGGGACACCCTCTACCAACTGAGCTATGTTCCCAGCCCTTCTTATCTGGTTTCTGTTCCATGTTTGAAAGCAAACTTGGCGCTGTGGGCACAGTCCTGTAATCCCAAGTACTTGGTAGGTTGCGGCAAGAGGATCACAAGTTCAGGGCCAGTCTGGGCAACTTGGCAAAAGTCTGTCTCAAAATAAAGCTGAAAAGAGCTGGGGATGCAGCTAGATGTGAAGCATTTGCCTAGCTTGCACAAGGCCCTGGGTTCAATCTCCAGTATCAAGACAAACAAAAAACTTAAAATATTTATGGCAATACCATGTTAGTAGAAAATAGGCTGATTTTAGCTCTTGAAGCTTGGAGGCACATTTAAATCCTTCCAAATCTAGTTTGGTTTGCCATCTTTGGTGGCAGTGTCCCATGAACAGCTCATTCTTGCTGACAGTGCCATCAAGTAGATGAACTTGTTACCAACTTTTTAAATACTCAGGCTCAATGTCAACTAAATACCTTCAGACTTTGAAAAGAATGAGGGATGTAGTATAGACTTGGCCTGGTGTAAAATGCATATAAGGTATCATTCCTTGCTCTGTCTCTCCTGAAGAAAATTCATAGTCCTAAATTAATGGAGCGGTTTCCTTTTCTTGTTAGTTCTTACCCGAAGGACATCTCCAAATTCTCTTTCAAGGAGATTCTTTAGGTCTTTCTTGCTTAGTGCTGCACCTTCACAACCATGGGAGGCATACTGATTGAAAATTTCGGTGATATCGAAGACGCTTTTCAGAAGTGGAGACATTTTTTTCCTTCCTTCAAGTTCAAGTAAACCTAGAATAATAAAATAGAATCCAGAATCAAAACTCTGTTTCTGCTTTTGGGAGGCTTCATTCTCACTGTCTGAGGCAGAGCTCTAAATAATTTTACTTTAAGTACTAATTATTTCCAATCTGAGCTTTCAGAGCATTTTATCCTTGAATATGGTATTCAAAAGGGGGAAGAGAGATACTGAGAAATTTCAAGCCAGGAAATCAATTTCAGATAATCTATGACAGACTTCTCATTGTCTATCCATTCTGGATTATCCATATCCTTTCCTTCTCTCATTCAGCTCCCCAGCATATTTCAGAGCAGATAGTGAAGAGTGCAGGAATTTAAAACTGGTATATTGCTACTCATATATTGCTACTCATAAGGACTTATAAAGTTGATAGATGAAACCCAAAGATGAAGGAAGGCTTTAGTATATCTTCAAGTGGTTAGAGCTATGTACAGTTTATTTGCTGTTAAGTGTCAGCAAACACTTAGTAGCAAATGAAACAATGAAAAAAGAATTGGAATTATTCCCCAACATTATAGTCCAGAAGAGAACAAGAAGTATAATCCATAAGTCACCAGTTCTAAGATTAAACTGTACTTCAAAAGATGACATTGCAACATTCAGATACACAAATGTAGAAAACATAGGATGCATGTTATCTGCCTTAATTTAGATATATTAAGGATATTCACATATGCACTTATAGAAAGATTATGAGAGGTCCTTCCTGATTGGTAGAATCAATGGGCCAAATTGAGCCTAGAAAACTGGATGATATTGGTCTTATGGTAAACCCCTGTTAAACCCAAATAAGCCATTCAAATCTTGGCATTTTAAAAAACATTAGGGGCTGGGGTATGTATAATAGCTCACCGTGCATGCCTAGCATGCACAAGGCCCAAGGTTTGATTCCCCAGCTCTGCACACACACACACAAAAATTAGCCCCAGCAGACCAATGTTAAAAGAACACATAGATGGTTTTGCTGGCTGTGTGTGCATAGTGGTTCATCTTGGCAATTTTTACCAAGATGCCTTAACTCTATGAAGCACCTTAGATGCCATAACTATATAAAGATGGTCCATATGAGGTAAGACAGATATGAAAAGAGACTAGAGGTTTGGCACACTTTTGAGATGGTGATTTTTAGGAAGATAAGCCTCCTCAGAGCCACATGTTATCATTCCCTGATGTGCCAAAGTATTGGGTTGAAAGCCTGGAGCCAAGCGCCAAGTATGGGTCCAACCAAACCAAGATGGGATGGAGTTCATGAGAACTAGCCACCACTGAAAGAGCCCCCTGGCACAGAGAACCTGCTCAGCACATAGAACTTGCCCTCGTTCCCCAACATCCACAATGGCTAGACGACTGAAGAAGGACACAGAAGAACAGGATCCCACAGAATGGGACTTACCACTTTACCAGAGGAGGACGTTGAGTGCTCGCTGACACTGCTGGCAAGTGTACTGGGTAACTGGGAGCTGGGCCTTTTATAGGGGTTTGAATTGTGCCCTGGAGAGCAACTTGGGAAGGAGACACCCACTCTGTGGGCTGGCCTGATTCATCCCAAGCCTAGCTCCACCTTTGTCTCTGCCAATGGCTTGTTTATCTCGCTATTTGCTCATGTAGCTATTTGGCACGAGGTTCACAGACCTTGCCTCCTGACATGCTAGGGTACCGGCCCCACCTAACATGAAAGGTAGAATATTTGGCTGAATTTCTAGTTCTCTCTAATTGTTAAAACTAAATTAGACAATAAAACAAAGGTATTAAATGTTCCAAATCTTTATTGATTATGACTTCATTACAAAGGAGCAAACTCTGAGCCATTTACTTTATAAAAGATTTAAGTTCTAGGTTAGAATTAAACAGAATCTTTGAAATAAATTGGTGAGAACCAATTAATTTCTCTGTGGCATCCTCATAAGCCCTGCCTGAAACAATTCTCGGACAATGGGAAAGAGATAAGGAATTGTTGTGTGTGTGTATGTGTGTGTGTGTGTGTGTGTGTGTGTGTGTGTTTAACATTTAGTTTTTAGTTTTAGATGGACACAGTATCTTTTATTTTACATTTTTGTGGTGCTGAGGATGGAACCCAGTGCCACAAGCATTCTAGGTGAGCACTGTATCACTGAGCCACAACCCCAGCCCCAAGAGATAAGGAATTGTTAAACTGCTTCTCTAAAACATGCAAGTGGCAAGACATTTTACATTTGTCTTCTTAGGTTTTATGACAATGGTTTCCCTACAGATTGGGGGTTGCCTCTGCAGTGGACAATTTTGGAGTGTACCTTAAAATGGGTTTTTGTTAAACTGTTATAAGCAAATATGAAAGTGTGAAATTTCATTCTTAGAGATATTTCTAAATGAAGTTTGTTCATTTTTATGCTTATTAGCATATTGATGTCCCCAGAGAAAAAGAGCTAATGTAATGCGTTATTGTAGATATAATCATCCTTCTCAGCCCAAGTTACTAATGATTATGACATCTAAACACTTGAGTTTGCTTCTCCTGGAAGCGCATTAAGCTAATCGGTCATTCTAGCCCATTATAGCCATCAGGGCTTTCTCAACCTTGGTGACCATCGGTGAATCTTAGTGCTGTTTTATTGTAAGGAACTAGGCTTTATCCCTGGTTGTCAACAACTCCCACCCTTACGTTTCAGACTACTTGAGACTTTGGTTCACAATAGGTTTATGGCGACTATTAAATGATTCAGTGGCTTCTCTGCATTTCTGTCTCATCCTTTGTTCAACAGAGGCAAGTATTGGTTTTCTGAATTTCGAAGAGACTTAGGGGTACTTCAGGTGGCAAGTGAAAAATACAGAACCTTGATGTCTATGTATTCTTTTAACGTGACGCCTGGTCTGAATGATAGCGAAGTTGAATTTTATTTGCCCCCTTAGACGCTGCTCTCTCAGATGTGGGGTGAAGAGGAAGGTGGAAGTGATAGGAGACAGGAAAAACAACTGTAAACCTGGCTGCCTTCCGCCTCCTTAAGGGCTTCATTACTGAAGTCTGTGATTTAGAAGTTTTCTTTGAACTGTCAGAACTGTCACTATTTGATAGCTTAGTAAGTCAATTTGATGGGACAGTTCTTAGTGAGGCTTGAAGACACCTTTTGTTCTTCTATTTAGGGTTTTATACCGTTCCCTTAATCTTTGGGTTTTAGGTACATAATGAGCAGTGCAACCGAGACGTGGCAGAGCCCCTTTATCTTCCCGAGGGCCGGAGCCCTTGAAGAGATCACCTGCCCAAGGCTTGCCTTAATCCGCTTCTATTTTTGTCTGCTTCTGTGTGACCTTTGGGGGAACTTCAGCATAGGTCCCCACTGTCAGTGAAGCTAGATCTTAAATCCAATAATGGCTTTCTTAGAGATTCTTGTTTAAAGTCAGGACAGGATAAGAGAAACTATATTTTAAAACCTGCCAAAAACCTCAGAAAATTTACCTCTCTTCCTTTCTGAATCTTGGTCCATTAGTAAATAGGTTCAAATGATAAATCCTATCATCAGATTTGATACCCTTCTGATAAAGTGGCCTTCATTGCTATGTAATGTTATTTTATTTTACACTGGGTCATTATTTAAGAAGATCATTTTACTAGGAGTTCTTCACATGATGTTTGGACAGGGAAAAAAATAAATTGTTTTCTAATTTCTTAAAAGGTTGTAAAATATCAGAGATTATAGGAAAATTCCAAGTCCTTACAAATTGTTTTGGTCTACTTTTTAAAAAAATATTTTTTCAGTTGTAGATGGACACAATATCTTTGTTTTATTTATTTATTTTTACGTGGTGCTGAGGATTGAACTCTGGGCCTCACAGGTGCTAAGCAGGTGCTCTACCACTGAGCCACAACCCCAGCCCTGGTCTACTTTTTTTAAAGGTCAACTGGAAATTCTTGAAATGTGCTGGTGTCCAGCCATTGTGGAGACATCAATAAATAATGGTATCTTTATAATTTGAAGATCTCTATATTTTTATAGACAAAAAGTTTTTCCTTTCTAAGACTTAGTATTAAGGTCAAAGGATATTATTAACTGGCCCAGGAAGGGATATTCTGCAAATGTCCTTCTTTATCAGCTGGTCTAGAATACCTTCAGAATTATACTAGTAACTGACTTTGAGACTTGAACTCTTTATACTAGAAGAATTAAAAAGAGAAAAAAATATTTGGATCACCCAAACACTTTAACATCACAATAATCATGGCCCCCTCCGTGCCAAGATCTTTGGATGTGAGGCTTTGATGGATTAACAAACAAAGAATTAAGGAAGCATTTGTTCTTCTGATTTTTATTTCATTCAAGGACTCATTTCCAATTTCCTCCTCTTAGAACCCAGAAAAGGAAGATAATAGATTTGACATTATGAGGCATTTTTTTTAGGACCAGGTTCTGCCTGGGATTAGATGGCTCCAAAGTGAAAATGTAAATAAAGTGAAGAAGGTTGCAGGGTCATATTTGGGGCTGGGGATATAGCTCAGTTGGTAGAGGGCTTGCCTCGAAGGCACACGGCCCTGGGTTCAATCTCCAGTACCACACACATATGCAAAAAAACAAACAAACAAACAAAAAAACAAACCCAACAACAACAACATATAGACCAGGATCATATTTAGCCTCATGAATTTCTTGAGAACCAAATATAAACCATGATATCCACAGTCTGGGAAAATGTCCAAAATAGGATATTAGATGACTTTGAAAGAAGTGACATTCTTTTATCAGTTCTTTAAACACCTCTTTGGTAGGGACTTTTTCTTTGACATGATGTGACATTTCTTTCAATTCTTCCCACTGTTTTCTCTTAGTTATTGGCCTACTTGGGATCTCATCTCAGCCAAAACCTAACACGGTTTACTTGAAGTCACTCAAATCCCATCTCCTCCCCCAAACCTTTCTTGACTTTTACCCACCATAATCTTCCCCTTAAAATTGTCCCCACAGCATGCACAGTCAGGGTCATAAACCTAGTGCTAGTTAATGTCAGATGATGTATAATTTTGTGTTCTCTAATTTAATGGATGCTTACTTTGTCTTCTCAATTAGGTTTTATGTCACTTGAAAGTGGTGCTGTACCTTTTCTTTCTACTAGGTGTTAATAAAATCCTTGCTGATATGTTGTAATTTTATTGCATTGTGGCAGTCTAAGTGGCCAACCGGGCAGAATGAGATGAATTGCTTACGCTGGAGTGGGTCATCCATTTAGGCGATGGCTTGAGGATGAGGGTACTCACTCTAATGGGAGTCAGCCCTGCTGGGGCCTCTTTCTAATTTCGCCACTTACGAGGCAGATGACAGAGGAGGCAGTACTCCACCCCTCTCGGCCTTCCCCTATGTCCATCGCTTCACCCCCCTGTAAATTGAGGAGCTGTAAGATATGAATCCCTTCCTCATAGGGGAGCTGTGATAATTACAGCTTGTAAAGCATTTTGTGATTCTTAGATATAAAGGGCTAATTATTGTGATCATTAATAATTCTTAATTTTTATCTTCTTTAAGGTAAATTATCCTTACTTTAATTACACCCCCACCCTGCTAGTAATTATACCTCTGAGAGTCAGCAGATGCTTTCATCTTACGTCATGCTATGCGAGGTGACTGGCACCTGTGCCTAGGGAGAGCACTTCCACCTTCCATCCATTCCCACTGTCCCCTAGAGTAGCAGAGGGCTCCTAGATTTCTGTCATGGATTTCAAGTTATTTGTTTTCTCTGATCTATAATTGAATCTGTATCCTAACCAATGGCTCCTCAGTTTCACAGAGCTTTGGGATTTGTCAGAAGACACCCTGCATGGGACAGATGAATTTAATTTTTATAATTTACTGGGAATGATGGAAGCAGGCGTCTTTGACTAAACCATCAAGATTTTTATGGAATTTATTATTATAAACAAGGTCCCTGCCACCATATGAAAGAAGGATCAGAGTTTCTCAAGGGTAGAAGTGTTCTAGAACATTCTATATTCTTCTTAAACTTAGCTCTGTTTCTAGTAGAATGACAAGCCACTCTTTGAAATGAGATGAGAGAATGTGTACCTAAAGAATTAAAAAATTTTTTTTTGAGAGAGGTTTTGTGCCTGAAAAAAAAGGGTATAGCACAAAGGGGTTGAAGCTAAAGCAAACCATAGTCAGTGTTTGAATAGTTGGAGTAGAGGCCATGGCCTCCCAGGTGTGGAAAGGGGCACAGGTAGGCATGTGCCAGGCTAGCTTAGAGTGTTTGCTCGGGGCCCAGGCATGCAGTCGCTACCTCACGTCGTGATAGTTACGAGTTCGAATCTTGGGTGTTTCAGCACTTTGAATACCATCCTGGGTCCAAAGTAAGGACGGGGAAGAACAAAGCAGTCATCTGTGTGACAGCCAGGGCTCAGCGTGGCATTCACCTGACCCTTCCTCTCCAGAAGGGGGCCGTGCTTCTTTGGAGCTCCGCTTTCTCCCTGTCCCCAGCTTCCTTCCTCTTCTGTTGAGTTCCACACGACAGCGGCCCCTTCTTGCAGTCCCCTCCCTGGCTTTCTTTCTTCTCCTTTTAAATCCCCTCCTCACCCACCACCTTCAACACCATCCTGAACTCAGGTGGGAAATAGGATAGGCTGAAGGAACTTCGGGGGACCGGTCGGGCCCTTCTTTCTTTGCCTCCAGCGAGGATCTGAGTGAGTCACAAGTGTGGGTGAAGAAGGGGAAGACGGGTGGGGGGGCTGATTGGTTCCTCCCGCAGGAAGTGTGCAAGCATTGACTGCGCCCTCTGTTCCACACGAAGTGTGCTGCCTGACAACAAAGCATTCCCCCACCTCTTCGTGGTTTGGAGTGGGGTATGTGCATTAAGAAAGGCTGAATTCTGAAAAGAAGACTACATATTAGTGATTAATTTGTACAGTTGTCCCTTGGTATTCAAGGGAGGAGGCTGGTTCCAAGATCCCTCTGAATAACCAAATCCAAAGATGCTCAAGTCCTTTATATGAAGTTGTAGAGTCTTTGCATAGAATCATGTGGACCTCCCATGTACTTTAATTCATTTCTAGATTACTTACAATACTTAGTGCAATACAAATGTATGCAAATAGTTGTTTTTTTGTATTGTTTATGGTATAATATGGTTTAGTGCCTGGTACCAAGCCTGGAGTAGAATAGAGAACTTAATAAATGCATTATGGACCCAAGGGACTTACTGTGGGAAGAATCAAGACTTTTTTCTTATTATTATTTCCAAAAAAACAGAGTATATTATTTTTAATTAATAATTCCAAGCCTTAAAGCCCACTAAAATGATTGCTCAATAAACATTCATGTTAGCCTTTGGGCTTTTCTGTCAGATGTACAGTTGGAGTTTTTCAGGTATTTTTCTTTGACCCTTTCTCTGCAGATGACAAGAGCTGGCACGCTGCCATCTTGGGTGTCGCCAAGCCCGTCCCGCTCTGGGCTCTTTGCTGGCTACCGTCAGGCCTGGGCCGAGGGTGAATCAGAAAAGGCTCATCTGTAACCCCATCTTTTGAAAGTCTTTCCCAAATTGCAAAAGAAAAAAAATGCTTTCAGCAGCATAAATTGGATCTTTGAAGCAAATTATAATCTACGTGTTACAAATGGAGATTAATGATAACATCCCATAGGGGGAAAAATCAGATTTTTTGATATTAACATAATCGTTTCTCTCAGGGCCAGCACATTTCAAAATCAGAGTCCCTTTCTTTATGCTTTTCAAGTTAACAGCTCTTTGAAAATCCCTGAATACAGGCCCTAGAATATTGGTTTAAACACCCTCATGTGGTCCACGGTAACTTGCTACCCAGCAAATCAAAACCAAATTAGGAACTGCACTTGGTAAAAGGGAGTAAACATTGAAAGACATGATCCTAAGCATTCAGTGAGGATGTGGTGGAGGGCGGTTGTAATCTACAAGTGTTCTACAAGTTAAAGGAGGAAGGGAGCACTGCCGGGTGAGGTGGTTTGGGAAGGCTTCAGCGAGGAGATGGGCTTGTTCTGGATAGAGTGAGCCCGCAGCCCAAGGAGAATGGATCCGAGAACAGAGGTTTGTGATCATTGTCAGGAGGCTGGATCATTGTCTTGTTTCCAGCGAAACATGGTGGTGATTAGACCCAGCCGCAGTGTTTTCCCCTCGACAACGTGATGTGCAGAAATCAGAGTTGGTCAAGACCAGTTTGTGCAGCTGATGAAGGCATGGGGCAGAGAGTGTCCTGTTATCAGATACCAAGGCAGTGACTGCTGAGAGTCATGGGTGAACTTAGAAGTAGGAAGAAAGATGAGGTGAAGGAACAGTCTGACCAGTCAGACTACAGAGGAACTGTCTTGTTGACAAAGGGCTGTATTTCCTTGGTCCTTTCAAAGGTTGACCGTACAGAAGAGAATGTTCATTTCAACCATTGTCCATTCATTTAGGAAGCAATTGAGTAGAGTAAGATCCAGCTTCCAGGAAAGCAGGTTCTGTTTGTGGATTGATTCCCAGTGCTTGCCATTAGGGTACTCAGGAAACACTGATTGAAAGAAGGAATGAATGGCGTTTATGTGTCATATATAAAACCATATACAAATGCCATGACCAGAAAGTAACCCATGAGAGTTCAGAAGCCACTTTTTTGATGGGGAGATTCGGAGGAAGAAAAAGGGTAGAAAAGAAACATGGAAGAGAAGTCACAATGGACCATAAGAAGGTAAGAGGTCACAGGTTAGCCTTTTTAAATCCTCCTGGGAGTACTGAAAGGGTGACTAGATTGTCAGAGCATAGCAGATGGGAGGGCGAGAGTAGTGACATTAACATTAATAGCCTAGTTCTTGCTACGCTGGTCTTATTGGGGAGATTAATAGCAAAGCTTGGGGAAAAGAAATTATTTTTGCCGTGGGGCTCATTTCATATCTATATCTTAAAAGCAATTCCAGAGAGTATCACCTGAGCCAGTCTGGGCTTCATCTGCTATTATTATTCAAATGAGGACTTTGAATAAGCAGAATTTGTCTCAGGAAAACTGCCAGGGGCACCAGCTTAGGTGAGGGTAAGGTGCACTGCTTTTGCCCACATTGGCTCATGGAGAAGGCCTTGTGTGCCCAATTCAAGCACCTGCTATTTCCATCCTGATTCTCTACATTCAGCAAAATTGGATCAATTCCTTCTAATCACATTTAAAAAGTGCTGGCCCATGTACTGAGAACTCAGACATGGACCAGACAGGTCTCTGTCCTGCACCTTCAGTCCAGTCGGGGGAGCTTTGGCCTATAAAGCATAATGGTGGGAGTCTATTTTTTGTTGTGATCATCATCATTGTTGTGGTCGTCATCGTCGTCATCATCATCATCATCATCATCATCGTCATCATCGTCATCATCATCATTGTTAGCAAGTCCAATAATAAATGTTGTTTCAAGTAATCTGCACCAACCCTGTATGGTAAGCACAATTATTCTCACTGTGTAGACAGGGGAAATTGAGGCCTTGAGATATGAAGTGACTTACCTAAGGTCAAAGAAGTTGGCGAACAGCAGAACTGCAATATGAATGCTTAGATTTTTTATTGTCATTTATCGTTACTCTCTTAATTCTTTGCTGCCTGTGTTGAGATTGTAGTACTGTGATATGGAAAGCGTCAGTCGAGAGGTGTCTTCTTTACCAAATACCTCTGCCCCTCTAATGTGGTTAGAAGGACTCCATGCTGTCCAATGGTGCAGCCCTCTGCAGCAGGTACCCTCATCCAGAAGGAGAATAGAGGTTTGTGATCATTGTCAGGAGGCTGGATCATTGCCTTGTTTCCAGCAAAACATAGTGGTGATTAGACCCAGCAGCAATGTTTTCCCCTCGACAACGTGATGTGCAGAAATCAGAGTTGGTCAAGACCAGTTTGTGCAGCTGATGAAGACATGGGGCAGAGAGTGTCCTGTTATCAGATACCAAGGCAGTGACTGCTGAGAGTCATGGGTGAACTTTGACGACGACTAGCTACAGCTTGATTATAATCATTAAGCTTTTACAGGACACTGAATGTACTGCAAAGGGTTTTTACAATCTTTTTATTAGTTGTTCCCCATCCTGCCCAGCCTGAAAGAAGGGCTGCCACCTCCGCTCTGCAGGTGTGGAAACAGGGACATGGTGGGTTAAGTTGCCTGCCGGAGGTCATGCAGCGGCTGAGCTGGGGTTCCATCTTGTTGGATTGGCCAGATAGAGCCTGTTCCTTTGGGCCAGTGGATTGATGGAGGGACCAGGAAGATTTAAAGCAATGAAGTACCTGGGGATACGGAAGGAAGCGGAATATTTTGAACTTTGTATTTTACTTTCTGATGTGAATTTTGAGTCAAAGGCCAGGCATTTCTCACTCTCTTCTGATTCTCCCTTTCTCCTGTACCATTTATTCCCCTTGTTCTCTAAAGGAAGAGGTTGGTCCTGGACCAGTGTCCAGGTTCCAGGCATTTAGAGAAGGCACAGATGGGTAGTTCTGATAATGCTGAGTAGAGCTCTAATGAGAAGGTCAAGGTAATTCTCTTTTTCTTGGAGAAGGCATTATGCCATCCTCTTATCTTCTTACAGGGTTTTTAGTTAGAGTGTTGCTCATGAGATCTTCTTAGGTATCCAGGTACTTCAGAAGCTAATGTCACCTAAATTTAGGAACTGGGTGGTTAAGCAAATTGAAATAGGTTCTTTGTTCTTTATTCTTGTGACACAGGACTTTTCAAGCCCTCCAATCTGCACTGTGAGTTTCCAAAGGGGGACTGTAGCCTAAGCATTGCTGAAACGCGCGGGCTGCAGACTGCTTTCCCCTCGCTCTGTCTGCTGATGGGGACACTTTATACCCCTGAGAAAATGTGACCAAGCATATCCCACCCAGACGGGCAGCCCACAGTCCCCTTCCTTCTTTCCGTGGCTCCTCACTGGGCTTCTTTTTGCTCTTATGGGAGGCACAGGCAAAATATCTTACTTACTGTCTAAACCATTTAAGCATGAGCCGGTAACCAAAGCCAGAAAATGAACCAGACATCCTTTGAACTGAACTTCTATTTTTAGTCTTGGCTTATTACACCAACTGTAATGTAATAAGTGAGTTTGGTTATAGAGTATGTGTTAGGACATAAATTACTATAGAGTCTTTTTTTTTTTTTTTGTACAAGGTAGCGTCAGGGTGCAAGAATGTGTCTTTAGGATCTGTTAATATTTTTAATAGATTCTGGTTGTCCATGTGGTAAATTGGGAGCCTGGGGGTCTGTGTTATGGGACAAGCTCAGAATTGGTATTCTCTGTGACCTTAGGTGAGTCACTTAAACTCTCTGGGCCCTACATGTCTACCTATAAAATTATAATGACTCCTGCTTCCTCTCTGGGTTGGGAGTGAGGGATGTGCTGGAACAAACTAGATCATAAGTTGTGAAGTACTTTTAGCTTATAGGGAAAAAAAGAACAGGAAGAGAATTTTAAGTTTCTATATGTTCTCTTCTTCCCATAACATCTAAATATGAAATCTTGGGAACAGATCTACGAAGAGACAGATGAGGTCAGGAAGAGATGCCTATGAATGGGACTGGCCGGGTGCTTTGCAAGACTCCTGCTTTCACAAAACCTTATATGGAGCACTGCGCTCCTTGGAACCCAAGAGCCACCATGAATGCTGAATTTTGTCTTTCTTTCCTTTTTCAGTTGACAGTTTCTGTTATTGGGTGTGCAGTCTGATGCTTTTATATTTCTGCATTAAGTCTTTTTTCTACTAGGTGTCAGGATTCAGAATAGTCTCTTCATTAAATCTTATGGAATACCCATTTGCTGAAATTCAGGCCCATTTGCTGGATATTTGTTCTCCACTGACCCCCTCTTACCATCAGCCCAGGAAGTCCAGGTGTGTCAGGCTGTTCTTTATATCAGATGCTCAGGATCTGACGTCTCGGCAGATTTCTGCTGTCAGGAGCCCACACCTCCATTTTTCTGCTGTGCTTATATTATCATGATACCCATTTTCAGAGGAGGAGATGGAGGCAGAGGTTGGAAGGATTTGCCTGAGGCCTCAGGGTGACTCATGAACACAAGGGTGGAGGGATGAGGCTGAGAGATTCTTACCCCCTGACCTCACTCCCAGATCATGTACTGTACAGTCCCTTTCCTCTCATGGACCTGCCTGCTTGGAAATTGGATTCCAAAACTTTTTTTGGTACCTTTTCCCATTCGTTGTTAGTCTTTGCCGAAATTCATTTGTCCAATGCGTCATTTAGCATATTACCTCTCTGTGGTTCTCAGATCAATGCCCAGAGTCTCTCACCTGTCCTTCTACTTAAGATTTCGTCCGAGCTGCAGTAAGTGTGACCCTTCACTTACTCCAGATTCTCTGGGTCCTGGCCCCTGTGTCAGAGGTCTGGAATAATTATCTTACAGGGATAAATGTAGAGTGGTTGCTCAGGAGGGGTGGGAGACTATAATTTGTTAAATACATTCCGTTGTCATGCTCTATATGAGATACAAAAACAACATGATAAACCTATGAGTGTGGTGTTCATATTTTGCTGATGAGGAAGTTGAGGCATAGAAAGGCCAAGTGATCTGCTGAAAGTCACATGACGGTGAAGCCAGGGAGCTGACACGTGGCCCATGGTCTTTTCCACAAGGTCCTTACTGACTACTCCTTTGGTAGCCACACCCCTCATTATTTGCATAATTGTAATTTATCACATTCATGTAAGGATTTGTGGCTTCAGAAAGTTCTCAAAATTCTTATGTTATTTTTTGTTTGCAACAGACATGAAGTAGGCACTACCTATAACCATATCTCCCCACTTCTTTTTTTAGATGAAGAAACTGATGAGAGTATTTTGAGAGTATTTTGCTTAGTGTCCCTCCTCTGGTGACCAACTATATCATATAATCTATTATCAAATTATTCTTTCTCAAATACTATTTTCATTTATGTCACTCTTCTGATTAGGAAGGTTACCCCCTGACCTACCTATTGCTGAATAGAAAATTGTTTGCCAGTTCTTCAACCCTTTTTGACAGCTGGTCCACCCCAGCGACCATTCATTCATTCATTCATTTATTCAACAAACCTTAATTAAACACTTGTGATGTGCAAAGAAGCAGGGATATAAAGAGAAATAGTACATGATCCTAACCTTGAAGGAGATTACAGTGTGGTCAGGGAGTCATCCAGATCAACCCATTATTGTAATCCAGGATAATAAAGGCGATGACAAAGGGTATTAAGGGAGCACGTTGAAGGGGCACTTCACTTATAAAGTGGGCTCAAGGAGGGTAGCTTAGAGGTGAGGCTTGTGCCAAATCCTGTGGGACAAGTTGAGTATAGGGTGTGGAGTAGGGAGTGTTGAGAGGTGAGGTTGGGAGAGCTAAGCAGGGGAAATCATGAAAGATTTTGTGGGCAAAAGTAAGGAGTATAGATTTTATCCTACAGACTATGGACAGCCACAACAGGATTTTAGGCAGGAGAGGTTGACATGATCAGATTTGCGTTTTAGAAAGGTTCGCTGTGGCCTTAGCATTGAGAATGGATTGGAGGAGGGCAAGATTGGAAACAGTGAAGACTTAATAAACTAGATAAGAAATGAGGGTCTGAACTAATGTATTTGGGCTAGAGAAAATATTTTAAATTGTAAAGAAGTAGAGTATTATAAATTTAAGAAGTAGAAACACACAGGTCTTGCAGACATACTGGATGTAGAAGGTGAGGAAGAGGAAGGTATTAGACAGATTTAGCTTTTGGCTTGAGTAGCAAGGAAGATGGTAGGACGGTTTACGTGGCATCTGTTGCTAGAATAGTATAGCTGAGATTGGGTAACATAAAGAAGGGAGGTTTATTTTGGCTCATGGTTCTGAAGGATAAAAAGTTTAAGATTGGGTGACTGCATCTAATGAAGGCCTCATGTGTCTTCAACTCAAGCCAGAAGATGGAAGGGCAAGGGAGCATGTGCAAAAGAGAGGAGAGGAAAAAGATTGTTTATACCAACCTACCCTCACAATAACTAACCAACTCTTCTGGAAATTAGATTAGTCCTTGCATGAACATACCCTCCCCATGACCCAAGTACCATTTAAAAGCCCTAGAACTTCTCAATACCATTACATTGGTAACTAAACTCCAGCATGAGTTATGGTGGAGACAAACCACATTCTAAACCATTGAACAGGGAGAGGAACATGGAGAGAGAACATCCACTTTAAGCATGCTGAGTCTGAGATGTCTGTGAGACACCTGGGTAAGGTGGTTCAGAGGGTAGTAGGACACATAGGTCTGGAACTCAGAGGAGAAATCTTGGATAATGATGTAATTAGAATCCATCTGGAAGAAATTGATGGTTGAAATCTCAACCAAAGGTAAGATTTCCTCAGGGAAAGAGTGTAATGCAAGGGGCTGTGCATTAGAACCACTTGGGGGAATTAAGAATGCAGGGAGCCAAAGTCACACTACAGACATATAAAATTAGAAATCCTAGAAATGGGACTTCAGTACCAGTGTTTTAGAACTCTGTAGATGACAAAATGGCAGCCAATGTTGAGAAGGATCTGGTTAAGAGAAACTGTAAGGG
Source organism: Marmota marmota marmota (assembly GCF_001458135.2). NCBI lineage: Eukaryota > Metazoa > Chordata > Mammalia > Rodentia > Sciuridae > Marmota > Marmota marmota. Next base: position 5,068,430 of record NW_026000079.1, on the reverse strand, counting down.
CCTCATTAAAGGTGATAAAATAAGAGAGAAGCCAAAGAAGTTTCCAAAAGAGTGGGAGAACCAGAGAGGGGGTATTATGGACACTAAGAATCTATAAGGTTGGGCCCACTTTTCTACCTAATCTTTGGTTTCTCCCTAACACAGCCTCTCTCATAGGGACCTAATCTGTTTGCTCTTCCCTGCATGTTATTTGGTAGATGCTCATCTGAGTCTCTGCTGAAACTAATCCTGATGCCCAGGAGTAGAGTTCTTCTTCAGGATGCCAGTCTGTGTTCATTTCATTCTAAAGATTTAGTTCAAAGCTGCTTCTCCAAGGAATATCTGACTAATTTTATCAGATTCTGATTATTCCTTTTTCTGTGCTCTCTTATGCATTTATTTCTATGCCAAAGATGGCCTAGTTGTGAGGCACTGGCAAGAGTCCTGGGTTTCGACTCCGAGGATCTAGGTTCAAGTTTCAGCTGTGCTGCATGTTAATTAGCTTGACCATCTTGGGAAAGTTACTTAAGTTCATCAGTTTACCTGTAAGGTATTCATAATAATAATGCTTTTGAAAGGTTGATATGAGATTTCCATGTGAGAATGTAAAAAGCTCTCTATATAGGAAGGCGATATCAACAAAATGTCAGAATAGTAGTTTCTAGCACTAGTCTCTGTGCTGGTTAATTTGGGGTATCAGTTTGACTGGAATGAAAGATACCTAGAAACTTGGTAAAGCATTACTTCTGGATACATCTGGACTGACGCATGCTACCAATTTCTGATTCTTCAGTTTGCATATGGCCATGATGGAATATGCATTTTGGGAGTCTCAGAAGGAGATGTGAAAGAGAATGAGAGAAGAAAGCTTATTTAAGGAAAGAATGACAGAAAACTCGGTAGGGAAATGACCATCTAAATCCATGAAGTCCAAATAATTCCATGTGGTAAAGAGATTTTTACTAAGACACATTATAATCAATTCTGAAAAGTCACACAAAGAGAATTTTGAAAGCAGCTAGAGAAAGCAAAGTGTTACATACAAGTGAAATTCTACAAGACTTTCAGCAGATTTCTCAGCAGACACTTCGCAGGCTAGGGGAGAATGGGGTGATATATTCAAAGTACTGTGAAAGGAAAACTGTCAACCCCAAATACTAAACTCGGCAAGCCTGTTCTTCAGAAAGAGAAGGACAGGTAAAGACTTTCCTAGACAAAAGTTGAGGGAGTTCATCACTACAAACATTTCCTTCAAGAAATTTAAAAAGGAGTTCTTAAAATTGAAATGAAAGGTCATCAACTAACAACGTGAAACACGTCAGTATTAAAAAACTCACTGTAAAGGCAAGAATATAGTCAAATTCAGATTATTTGAATACTGTCAGGATGGGGCATACATAACTTTTAACCTAAGTGTAAATGTTAAAGGACAAAGTATTAAAAATTATAGCTACAGGGGCTGGGGTTGTGGCTCAGTGGTAGAGCGCTCACCTAGCATATGTAAGGCCCTGGGTTCGAACCTCAGCACCACGTAAAAATAAATAAATAAACAAAATAAAGATATTGTGTCCATGTATAACTAAACAAATTTTTTTTTTAAAAAAATTATAGCTACAAAAATGGGCTAATGAATATGAAATAAAAAAGATGTCAATTGTGGGGCCCAGGATGGAGAGGGGGTGATGCCTGACAATGCATCTGATGGGAATTGGGTGGGAAAGAGAGTAGGGGAAAGTAGTTGGGGATGGTGGGAGATGGATGAGGTGGTGACTCACATATCATGGTGCCCAAGTAGGGCCCAAATCCTACATTCCAGCAGGGTGGGGGAATGCTGTATTCCATGGACCTCTTTATGAAGCAAAGTAGGTAATGGTTGCCATAAATGACAAACAAGTGAAATGCCTAATACATGACAATATTTCAAATGAAATTGGGACAAGTGGTTTTCAGAGAGCAGAATGCTCCAGTATGTGAACACCAATCTGCAGAAACAGTAAGAACTTCAAAAAGCCAACCAGGAAACGAAATGCAGAAGGGAAGATCAGAGGGACTGCCCCAGGACAGGAGTCATTCTGTGGAAGTAAAAATGAAAACCAACAAACAGAACACCTGGCAAGGGAGATGGCAGTAGTACCCATCAGTGAGACGCCGCAGTCTCAGAAGAAAAGACGCGGCAGATCCTCCTGTTGCAATGAGGAAACATTGATGAACAGAGTTTAAGTCAAGATTCCGGAACAGCTGAAACCATGGCTTGTTGGTGACTAAGATTTAATTACAAGGCAAAAACGACTCTTTTATCTTCCTGCCAGGAAGAATGTGGATTTCATTCTACAAGATTATGCCAAGTACAAGAAATCTCTAGGAAATACCAGGAGTGTGCTGTTAATGAAGTAGTGGCGGGGATAAAAGAACATGCCAACGTGATGACGGGCAATCAAGCTTCGCAAACTTGAGCGACTCCAGTCTGCAGATGCTCTTGCAGATCACTAGGATGTCCCCGTGTCCCCGGTACATGGAGCCTCAGATCTACTGAGATTATTTGTGCAAATTAAATTGATGTAGGCCTGATACATTTCTGGATGAGAAGGAACTTGCTTTATTACTGAATCATCTTTATGATTTCCTAAAGCACCAGACAAAGACTTTGCCGACTAGTTCCAGAGATTATGAAATGTTTCATAAGAAAGCTGCATGAGGTTCTCTCAGGCACGTATGTTTGAATCTCTGTAAACACATTCCATCCCTTTCTTGTACAAATGAGGTACCTTGAAGCTGTCAGTATATAAAAGAATTAATGTTTGTTTTCTGTTTGATTTTAAACAGAAATTAAAGGAGGTTATGGCCCGTCTTTCTTTCCTTCTTTCTTTCTTTCTTTCTTTCTTTCTTTCTTTCTTTCTTTCTTTCTTTCTTTCTTTCTTTCTTTCATTCTCTCTCTCTCTCTCTCTCTCTCTCTCTCTCTCTCTTTCTTTCTGTCTTTTTTCTTTCTTTTCATTTTAAAGATGCTACCAGTATATTCAATGCAAACAGAAGACAGGCATGCTATCGAGGGTTTCATTGCTTAGTTGACAAAGCTACTTTTGAATGCTGGTGGTTCTATTCTTTTGATACTCTACACTTTTATGATATATATTAGTACTATATGACAAAATGCTCTGATACCTAGTGCCAAAGTTTCTATCTGTGTAGTTAACTGAATATATTTATCCATTTGTGCTCCTTTTAAAAAATAGTGCTTATAATAAAAAGCCTATCCTTTTAAAGTCATCCGTGTTGTTCTTTGCTCAAATTGTTGAAAAATTATGGCACCTTGTTTCCTGGTTTTTGTATTTGTGTCTGGTGCCTGTTTTAACATGATAGCTACACAATGCATTGTGTAGCTATAGTTTTCTGGACAAGTCAATCTTTTAGAAATTGTTTTTCAGGTCTTCAATGGATTTTTTCTTTAAATTTCAAAGATAAGAGATGTATATGGTGACATCAGTAACACAATATTGAAGAAGGATAAAAAGTCTTTGCATGCAGTTAAATTAAATTGTAATAAGTGGATATACTCACTAGAAGATGTTTCAAGTAAGCCTTGTGGTAATCACAAAGAAAAACCTGTAGTAGGTAACAAAAAATAAAGAGAAAAGAATCAAAGCATATCACTACAGCAAACAAACATAAAACCACAAAGACAAGTAGAAGAGAGAAACCAGAACTATGAAAGAAAATGACCAACAAGTGAAAAGAGGAAATCCTTGCCTTCCAATAATTACTCTAAGTGTAGATGGCTTAAGTTTTCTATCAGGAGACAAGGGCAGTGTAAAAAAAAAAAAAAAGAAAATTACAGGTTGATAACCCTGATAAATAGAGATGTAAAAATTCTCAGCAAAATACTAGCAAATCAAATTCAACAGTCCATTAAAAGACATCCACAGTGTAAAGGAAGAAGTAAAATCATCTTTACAGACGATATGATTTTATATATAGAAAGCCCCAGGGGCTGGGGTTGTGACTCAGCGGTAGAGCGCTTGCCTAGTGCGTGTGAGGCCCTGGGTTCGAGCCTCAGCANTAATAAATAAATAAAATAAAGGTATCGTGTCCATCTACAACTTAAAAGAATTTAAATCATACTGTACATCTTGAATAGTACAATGAACTTGTCAATGATATCTCAATAAAGGGGACCAAAAGCTATACCTAGGTATAGCATAGAGTGATATTACTGAATTTTATATTTGTGGTTGGTTGCCTTGCAGTTGTTCCAGTGTGTGTGTGTGTGTTGGGGGGGGGGGTGGGTGTGTGAACTTTTTGAAGACAGAACCTATACTGCGTCTCTCTTGTGATCCCAGTTAGCTTCGTGGGCTGCTGCGATTCTTCGGCAGCCACATACCTTGGTTGCCTCCGTTGTCTTAACTGAGTGCAGCTTCCCTGACAAGGCTGGTCTCAGGCGACAGGACTTCTGGACCTTTGAGCAGGACTAAGGATCGGATGACAACCTGCAGATCATGGGATGTCATTTGAGTCAGGATCACCTAGTCCAGAACTGTGGGCTCTGAACACGGAGGAGAAAACTCTAGATGTGTGCAGTCAGTGGAAAGAGATTAAAGCCAAACTCTCTAAGGAGCTCTTCACGGCACTGAGGGGAATCTAAAGTCCTTGAGCCTACAGGCCCTGCCTGGGGAGTGGGTCTGGAGTTACTTCATTTACCTTGGCTCCTAGGACTCACACCGTGTTCACTTTTGTCCCCTGCCTCTGTGACTCTTCCCTGAACACACCCGGCTTTGTAGCTGCTGTCCTTTCTGTTGGAAGGTTCTCTCAGATATCACTTGGTTCTTTCCCTTACCTTCTTCAAGTCTTTGCTCTAATGTTACTGCCTCAGGAGACTGGCCCTTACCACCTTGTTAAAACTGGGCCCCCCAACATTCCTTACCATTTTTCATTGCATTATTCCTCTTCTCTGTAGCCCTTGGTATTATCTGATGTCATATTTATTTATTTCCTACTGTTTTGGGGGGGTACTGGTGATTGAACCCAGGGGCGCTTAACCACAGAGCCACACCCCCAGCCTCTTTTCATATTTTATTTTTTATTTATTAATTTATTTTTTGTGGTGCTGGAGATTGAACCCAGGATCTTGTGCATGTGAGGCAAGCACTCTACCAACCGTGCTACATCCCCAGCCCTTATATTTTATTTGGAGACAGGGTCTTGCCAAGTTGCTCAGGACCTCATGAAATCGCTGAGGCTGGCTTTAAACTCGTGATTGTATTGCCTCAGATTCCCCACCTGCTGGGATTACAGGTGTGCTCCACCACACCCAGCCCTACTGTCTTGTAATGAGGGTCTAGTCCATGAGAACCACATCTGTACATTTTTTTTAATTGCTCTAAACCTGGTACCTTGATGGTTTGGGGAACACAGTAGGCACTCAATATTTGCTGAATGAATAAATAAGTAAATGTGAAATGAATAAAGTTTACTCATTAATGACTACAATATTTGGAGCTGATAGAGACCCAATAGGCCAAGAAATCTAACTCTTTTCCTTACTCTAGTTTCCTGGTAAGAGATTATTTAATCAAACTATAGTGAAAATGCTTATTCATTCCCACGGATGGATGACTCTTTAGTTTTCTGACTTGTTTTTCTTTCAAAGGGAATAAAACCTAGAGGTGAGGGGTCCTTGTTTATAAGATCTCACTTCAAGCTCTTCTCTCCTATCTCCGGAATGTGGCTCCCAGTCTTCTGGAAATTCCTACTTTGCTTGGGAGGACATTTCCTAAAAATTAAGAGCCCTTCTTTTGACCTTGAAGACACATGGAGAGAAGAATTAGGTCATGTTGGTTTGTAAATTTGTGGTTAAAATTCTCTGAGGAGACTGATAACGTTGTAAGTGTGGGTATTTCGTGAGAGAGCTTGACTGAATTCACAGACTCTAGACCTACAGAGAGTTGCTGGTGCAGGGGCACCTGAATGTGTGTGGACGCTCTTCTCTCCCTCTGCTCCTTTTCAGATGAGCCTGGGAGCAGCGGCTGCATAGACCATCGGTCCTGCCTGGAGAACAACTGTGCTGTGATTCACAAGCTCTTCAGGGCTCTGCTTGGACATAGTGAGGGACTGAATCCAAGTGTGGCTACACCAAAGGTGAGGGTAAGGCACATGGGCAAACATACTCCAGAGCTTTGTTATTTTAAACTCAGACTCTGGCAGGGGCTTGGAGTCTGGTCAGTTGGTAAATATGTCCAGGTAGAGATTTCTGGGTTCTGAGGGAGGTGGTACTGGATGATCCCTTTAAGTCATAGAATCATGGAGGTGGATCAACTCAGAAATCATTTATTAATCCATTGCAAAGTCCCTCTGGGGTAAACCTGACTGGTGGTCCTGCAGCCTCTTCTTAAGCAGGGTTTGCAAACAGAAAATCTCTCCCTCCTGGAACAGTGGACTTTGTTTGGGGGCTGTTACAATATAAATGTTTCTCCTGAAGTTGGGAACACCTTCTTTTAACTTGGACTCCTTGTCTGTAGTCCTACTCTCTGGAGCAGTTTAGAATGGCTCTTTATTCTATGTAGTAGCCTTCATGTACTTGCCAACACCGCTAACCCGTAAGTCTTCCCTAGGAGAGGAGTCTTTATGGCACTCTTCTGGAAGACCCTTAGGCTGCAATGCCCCCCGGCCCTCGCAATGTCTGGACTGAGCAGTGGCAGAGCAGAGAGTTATATTTCCGCCTGTCTGGACACTACTTCTGTTAATTTAAACTAAAATTATTAGCCTGCTTTATTTCTTCTTCAAGCAACCAGTATGCTGCTATTGTATTATAATCGCAATCAATGAAAAGCCTTAGTCAGATCTCTCAGGCCTACTTGGGTTGAACCTGGTGACCTTCATTCTACCTCCTCACATTTGCCTTTTTAAGATGACTCGTCTTTAAAGGCCCAGGCTGAATGCTTCTTTCAGCAGGAATCTTACTAGTATCCCCCATCAGATGTAACTTTTTCTTCCCCTGGACCTTGGGTTTGATTATAGACCTAGTACAATATTAGATAGGATGACTTATGTGTGCCACCTCTCAGTAGGTGTGGACTGACCCAGAGCAGGGATGTTTGTGTATCACATCACTTCCAGCAAAGACATGGCTTGATTCAGGCATTGGGTCCATGGATTGCAATGCCCACCAGGCAGGCTGTACTCACTGGGAGGCAATAAAGTGATTTGAAAACACAGACTCCTAGATTCAGACACAGATTTGAATTTTGCTTCTGCTCCTTACAAGACATATGACTTTGGGTAGATTATTTAATCTCTCTGTCCCCCTTCATCTCCCATCTGAAATGGGAGATGATTAAAAAAAACCCACCATAACTTATGAGGGTTTATGAGGTTCACATGGAGTAAGGCAGCATCATGGGACTGTTTAATAACTGTACCCGGCTCACATATGGTGCTCAGGGGAAGTTAGCATTGGTTATTTTTTACTCCTATGTGCAAACACTTTTTTTTTTTTCTTTTAGACTGATCACATGGGATTGGGATTGTTTTCTTGCCTCATGGCTTGTGAGTCTCTGATGGTGGCCACCTGCCTCTGTACCCCCAGTGCCCAGCAAAGTAACCAGAAAATTATCATCAGTGTTTGTTGAATGGATGAATGAATCTGAGACCTTTTAACTGCAGCCTTAGTGTTGTTCTACATGTGTAAGGTGCTGCTGCTGTTGGTAGGCATTACACTGCTGGGCTTTAAACATGAGTAAGATCAATGATTTCCTTGGCTTTAGAGAGTGTGAACCAGTATGAAAAACATACTTTCAACTTATGAATTTTAAAATAAACAGAATGAATTGCAATGTCCCAGTAAAGGATTGAGGAGGGTAGAAGCAAAGAGGTGGAGAAAGGACATAAGTGACCAAGGCAGGCGTGGGGGATGGCTTTACGGAGATAAAACTCACATTTAGGATGAACACAGTATTGACAGAAGAGCCTCATCTGTCATTTAAATTCTTATCATTCAGTAATGTCCAGGACGGTTGCCTCCTTTACTATGAAGACACTTATCTTGCCCCACACAATGTGATCCACCCTTCCTTTGAACCTCCATGTACATTCTTTTTAAGACCTTAATACCGTCTGTTACAGCCCTTTATAGCCCTCGGTGTTCAGGGGTGATCAACAAATATTGTCATATCGAATCACCGTTACACGCACAGTTTAGCCCCTGCCACTACCCCTGACAGGCTCTTTTAGGGCATGAGCTGTGTCTTTGCAGTTCTGTAGCACACAGAATGCACCAGGCACCATGCCCAGCATCCCACAAATCCTTACAGACACCTGAGGAAGAAGATATTACATATAATTAAAAAAAAATCTGAATTTTATTTTTAAAAATTTTTATTTTTTTTTAAATCTAAAATTATCTGAATTTTAAAATAAGGAAACCAAGGCTCAAGTTGTGCAGGAAATTGGGCAGATTGGAACTCATTTCTTTTCTTTTTTTAGTTGTAGTTGGACACAATACCTTTATTTTATTTATTTATTATTATGTGGTGCTGAGGATCGACCCCAGGGCCTCGCATGTGCTAGGCAAGTGCTCTCCCACTGAGCCCCAACCCAGCCCTGGAACTCATTTATTTCGTATTCCAATCTGCTGCTCCGAACTCCACAGCATACTCCACAGGGAATCTAGTGCAAGGCTTAGCAACTATTAAATAGACTGAATTTACTGAGCAAACTTGAAACATGTGTGTCTCATTCAGGGACAATCAAGGCTAGAGCAAGTTTCAGCCGTATTGGTTTGGGGACAGTGATATAGAACAAAAACCAAAACCAAAGCAAAAAAATCACACACACACAAAAGCAGTCGCCAGGGACATCCAATCAGGCAGGAACCAGCACGTGTCCCTTTTCACATCAGGAGTGGTTTCAGCAGAAACTGGTGACAGTCTGTAGGACAGAAGTCTTGCTTATTCACTGGGCAGAGAGCGCCATACTCTGACCAACCCCTTCCCAACCTGCTTGTCCTTTTGTCTGGGCATTTCTTAAGGACATTAGGACTCTGGTGACCAGCAGGTGGCACTAGAACCCCACGGGATACTTTTCTCCAGTTTGCATTCATGGTGTTTTTCAGCCTCCAGAATATTTACTTTTCCAAACGTTGTACATTGTATCATGCCAACTCCTCATTTTAAGGTTGAGAAAACTGGAGCACAGTCTGAGGACATAGATGACCCAAGGTCAAATGTAGCATTAACAACAGCAACAGGAATGAATCTCAAGTTTTCTTGAGGTTCTAGTCTAGTGCTTGAGTGGGCTCTCTCTCTCTCTCTCTCTGACTGTTGCTACTTGGTTTTTATTTATTTTATTTTAATAAAATTTCCTTTATTAAAGTATATGGACAAATAAACTCATAAAAACTTGAGGTGTGCTCTGTGATGACTTCATTTACAGGTGTGTTATAAAACGCCTCTCACTACAAAGCTGGTTAGCACATTTATCACCTCACAGAACCTCACAGAGTTACCATTTTTTTTTTGTGATGAAGACATTTAAGATCTATACCATTAGCAAATTTCAAGTATACCATTCAGAATCATGAACTTTCATAACCCTGCTGTGCGTTAGCTCTCCCTAACGTATTCATATATTACTGAAAGTTTTTGCCCTTCTATCAACATCTCCTCTTTCCCTAAACCCTCAGCCTCTGGCAGCCGCAATTCTATCCCCTGCTTCTACGAGTTGAACTTTTTAGAAGTGAGCTCATACAGTCGTTCTCTGTCTGATTTCTTTCCCTTAGCATTATACCCTCAAGTTTCATCCACATTGTCAAGAGTGACAGTGTAATGCCAGATTCGTGGGACCCCCAATAGACCTCCAGGAGCCGAATGTGATGCAATCACACAAGGGTCTTTATTGCAGTCTTGAGCCTGGACTCACAACCGTTCCCAACGCAGCGGTCCCAGGGAGTGAGTCCCGGTCCTTTGTTCAATGAGATTTTATAGGTTTTTTGGGGGATACTCTATGTGTCACAACGTCACACAGCAAATCATTCCATACCGTGGGAAAGTCAAACAACAGCTCTTAACATTGATTAGCACATTCAAGTTGGGTAGGGATGATTGGTTAGTACAAGAGGGGGATTTGTTTGAACTGATTGGTTTAGGCTACAGGGGTGTACATGCTAAACTACATGGTTTCCCAACATGTTATCAACCACCATAAACTACTTGGGGGTCATCTAGCATTCCAGGTATTTTCCCTGTCTTACGCTGTTTGGAGGTTGCTAGGGGGTTGCTATGGGTCCCCACCTAGCCTGACTGAGTCAGGGACACCTGATGCTGCAGATCTCTCCTGTTATTTGTAGACAAACAACTCAGCAGGGTGGGTATGTGCCTAAGAGTGCTCTGTGGATTTTTCCAAGGACAAGGGTCACGCCCCCTTCCTTGAACAGGCTTTGCTCTGAGGTAGAAGCTGGTTTCTCAAAAATGGAGTCACATCAGTTTCTCAACAGGATTTTGTTTGTCACTGAATAATAGTCCATTACTCATACACAAACATACATGCACAAATCACCCTTTTTTTATTCATTCATCTGCTGATGGACACTTGGGTTGTTATGCTCGAATTCGGTACCCCCAAAAGACCACCATAGACCAAGATCGATGTAAACAGCAAAGAGGTGTTTATTGCGAGCTAGCTCGGTCCTCTGCGTGCACACAGCAACTGGTGACGCTGAGAGGCCCCCAGCCCAGGGTTTGCAGCAGTTTTATACATTCTTTGGAGAAGGCAGGGACTCCCACATACATCATAGCATCTCAGCAAATCATCACACTCCACAGGAAAATCAAACAACAACTCTAAAACATGATTAGCACATTCACTGGCGGGAACAAGTTGGGTAGGGGGGATTGGTTACTACAAGAGGGGGATTTGTTTGAACTGATTGGTTTAAGCCAAGAGGGTGTTCATGCTGAACTACATGGTTTCCCAACACCATAAACTACTGGGAGGGTCATCTGGCATCCCAGGTATTTCCCTGTCTAGTGCTAATTGGTGGCTGCTAGGGGGTTACTATGGGTCCCCACCTAGCCTGACTGAGTCAGGGACACCTGGTGCTGTTATGCTCGAATTCGGGACCCCCAAAAGACCACCAAAGACCCTAGATCGATGTAAGCAGCAAAGAGGTGTTTATTGCGAGCTAGCTCGGTCCTCCGCACACACACAGCAACAGGTGACGCTAAGAGGCCCCGAGCCCAGGGTCTGCAGCATTTTTATACATTTTTTGGAGAGGGAGGGACTTCACATACATCATAGCATCTCTTAGCAAATTATCACACACCGCGGGAAAATCAAATAACAACTCTAAAACATGATTAGCACATTCACTGGTGGGAACAAGTTGGGTAGGGGGGCTTGGTCACTACAAGAGGGGGATTCATTTAAACTGATTGGTTTAAACCGTGAGGATGTCGCAAGGGGAGTATGTGCCAAACTGCAGGGCTTCTAGTTTAGATACTGGTCACCACACCTAGGTGGAAGCCATCTGGAATTTCAGATATGGGGTTATCTTGGCCTATCTGCGGCTTTTCCGGCTTTTCCAAGAACTGTTTCCACAGAGCTTTTCTGTAGTTTTTTTTCCTGACTTTAGGACTACAATAAGTCAGAGATTAAGTTTCAGAGCAAAATAAGATCCCAAGCAGAATGAAATTGCTTAGGTCTTTCAGTGCAGCAGATCTCATTTGTAGATAAACAACTAGGCAGGGTGGGAATGTGCCTAGGAGTGCTCTGTGGGTCTTTCCAAGGACAAAGGTCATGTCCCTTCCTTGGACAGGCTTTGCTCTGAGGTAGAGGCTGGTTTTTCAGGGTTTCCATATCTTGCTACTGGGAATAACGCTTCAATGGATATAAGAGTGCAAATATGCCTTCAAGAAATTGATTTTGTTCCCTTTGGATATACAACCAGAAGTGGATTTGCTGGATCATATGGTACTTCTGTAAGGGTCCGGCGAAGCGTCGGAGGAAGAGACCACCAAGAGACTGACTCATGCAATTGCAGAAGGGGATTTATTGGGGATCCATTCCAGCACGCTGTGGCTCCGTGCTCACTCAAGAAGGGAGAGCAGCCCAGAGCCCTGAGCAGGGGCTGAGCACTGCTTAAGTACACTTTTTGGGGAGGGCGGAGGCTTTGCATACATCAGGACAAATCATCATGAGGCGCGGGAAAATCAAACAACAATTCCTAAACATGATTAGTTCATTCATTGGCGGGAACAGGTCGGGCGGGGGTGATAGATCAGTTCTAAAGCGGGGTACACATTCAAACTGATTGGTTTAGGCCCTGCGATGCCTACGTGCAAGATCGCACAGGGCCCTAAGTTATTAAACAACCAGGCGGTCAGGGGGAATATTTACTGGGCAGTTCGAGTATTGTCTTAACAGCTACAGGAATTTCAGGTTTTGCGTGTAGCATAGGAACTTAACAATACCTGGTCCTTTACATTTTAACTCAGGCCTTGCAGCTTAGAAACTTTACAATGCCCGGTCTTTTACATTTTAACTCAGGCTTTGCAGTTTAGAAGCAGCTTAGAAGCAGCTTAGAAACTTTACCCTTTCACTTCTATTTTTAATTTTTGAGGAAGATCTACACTGTTTTTCAAAATGGTTATACCGATTTACATTTCCACCAACAGCGTACAGGGGTTCTCTTTTCTCTACTTATTCCCCAACACTTGTTCTCTCTGGTCTTTTTGAGAATAGCCATTCCAACAGGTGTGGGTGGTAGCTCAGTATGATTTTGATTTGCATTTCCTTGATGATTACTGAAAGACACCGCACTACGAATGAAAGACACCACACGACACCAATCACTGGAGAGGTTCCACTTTATTACAAAAGGCTGTGGGCTTATATAGATCAAAGGAGAGGTGGCAGGGCTGAGGTAAATGACGGGTCACCCGTTTATTGGTAAGTTCTTCCAGATGTCAGTTCCGGAGCCCAAGAAGTTAGTTCTTATTGGGGCTAAGGCTTCCCGCCAGCGGGATTTGAATATTGGTGCCAGGGGGAGAATTGGCTCCGTTGGGAAAGGGAGAGGCAGGAAGAGAAGCTCCTCAGATGCCATATTGGGTTTTTTGGGGTGTGGCTGCCATTATACCTTTTCCCAACAATTACCAACGTCGCCACCTTTACAGCACCTGTTGGCCATTCATACATCCTCTTTTGAAGAAATGTCTATTTAGGTTCTTTCCCCATCTTTCAGTTGGGTTGTTTTCTTGCTGAAAATTGAGTTGTTCACATTCTTATGTATTTTGGATATTAATCCTCTATAAGATACATGGTTCACAAATATCTTCTCCCCGTCTACAGGTGGCCTGTTCAAGAGTTTTTTAGTTTGATGTACTCCCATTTCTTCATTTTTGCTTTTGTTGTTTTACTCTTGGTGTCATATCCCCAAATCATCCTGCAGGCAATGACAATCATCCTGCAATCAATGGACGCGGTGGCACACACCTGATCCTAGCAGTTTGGGAGGTTGAGGCTGGGCCTGGGTAAGGATTCCAAGTTAGAGGCCAGCCTGGGCAATTCAGTGATACTCCTCTCCTCAAAAACAGTAAGGGGAGGATGTAGTTCAGTGGTAGGCACCCTTGGGTTCAATTCCCAGTAGAAAGAGGAAGAGGAGGAGTTTTTCCCCACAGTTTTTTTTTGGGGGGGGGTATCAGGGATTAAGTCCAGGGGGGCTCAACCACTGAGCCACATCCCCAGCCCTTTTTCATATTTTATTTAGAGACAGGGTCTCACTGAATTGTTTATGGCCTTGCTAAGTTTCTGAGACTGGGTTTTACACTGAAGTCTTTAATCCATTTTGAGTTAATTTTTGTGAGTGGTCTTAGCCCAGATGATGCACACAGGATGAGGTGGATGTCGGATCAGGCGAGGCAGGCAGCAACCAAAGAGGCAGATTTTAAAAGGCCGCCAAATGAGGCTTTATTGAGATCTCACTCCTGGGCAGAACTCGATCAGACCCACAGAGGGGACAGGGGAAGGGTCTGAGGAGAAACTGCGTGGAAGCTCGACCGGACTGGACTTTTATGGGGCTTACAGCAGGAAGGGAAGGGCTTGGGACAGGAAAAGGTGTCTCTAGGGTCCCTTGCCCCCTTGGAGTTGGTCAGGGGAGTTGGCTGAACTCCAGGATTGGCCAGGGGGTCCTGCTGATGGACAGGCGTAAGTCAGGAGATCTGGCTGATTGACAGGCGTTTCCGCTGGCCCTGATTGATGTTCCTTTCCCCCACGGGCTGCTTTGTTCTAAGTCGCCACCAAGTCGCTACCACCAACCTAACCGTGGAAACTGGGAAGCAACCTTCAGATTAGCTCAGCTGCTGAGAACACCTGGCATGGCTCATTTCCGGGCAGAAAATGGAAGCGGCTAAACAAGGGTCTGGGCTATATAGGCTTCCTTGGGGTCTGCTGATTCATTAGGGTGGGACAGGAATGTTAACGTGGGGGGTCCAGCTGACCCTTTAGGGTGGGCGTCCAGCTGACCCATTAGGGTGGGGGGGGGTGCAGGTCAGGTGCGAGTTCCTTTTGTGTTCCTTCACTCTGGCTGAGGCCTGGGATTTTAAATGATAAAAGCTTAGGGAAAATGTTCTTGGACTTTTCTTCCCCTGTCCTTCCAGTAGCGGGAATGGAGCGGGAAGTCTCTTTTCCAAGGCTACATTCCAGATGTACCTGAGGGGTGGGTGGGTGGGGTCCCAGGGCACCCTGGTGGTGGTGTTAGAATTCACTTGTTATTTGGGAGTTCTTCACTTCCTAGATCCTCTGGCAGACCTCTCCATCCTGTGGAGCTCGCATAACTCAAGGGAATCTTGTTCCCTGCCTCCAGGTTAGGGAGGGGAAGGAGAATAGGAAAAAGAAAGGGTTCCTTTACAAAAAATAAGCCTCAGAGCTATATTCAAAAGGAGAGGTGCACATTAACACAAAGAAGGGTTTGTCGCTGACTGAGGATTGAGGAGACACATTTTGAATTGAAATTTCAAGGAATTAAGAGGTAGGAAATGTTGGGTTTGAACTCCAAGGGAGAAGAAGGAGGAAAGTATCTAAAGACCAAGAAAATAGAAAGCTCACAATCTGGGGTCCTGCAACTCAAGAAGTTGTTTGGTGTAGGGGGAATTTACCGCATCTCCGGGGTCCTATTTAAATGGGGTTTGTAGGGAGTGGTTATATTCAATACCAGCTTTCAGAAAAACAGAGGAGAATTTCTGTTTCAAATCTTCATTTTGGTGGGGAGGTGTCTGGGGCCTGGAAAGCCTTGGTAAGAGGATTGGAAGTGGTACCGAAGGCAGGAAGTACACATGTGCAGTGTTAGGTAGCCAGAGGACCTGTGGTCAGCTTCCTGGGCATCTGCCCTCGCATGAGGACGTTTCTTGCTCTGAGAGTGAGGAAGTTCAGCAATGTTTTAGTGAGGCACAGGACGTCTGAAGAGGGTGGCAGAAGAAGGTGGGGTGGGTGAAAGCAGAGTGAACAGGAGAACAGACAACGGGTGCTGACTGTTGGTGCAGGGTGGAGGAAGGAGGGGTGATGGGATGGAGAGCCTGTTCAGTTGAAATTCTTTTCAGGTGGTGATTTGAAGTTGGGTGGGATGGGAGCATCCACTACAAATGGGACCACTCTCCTTCCCCTTTTTATTTTGGTACTGGGAATTGAATCCAGGGGTGCTTTACCACTGAGATACATCCCTAGCTATTTTTCTTTTGAGACAGGGTCTCACTAAGTTGCTTAGGGTCTTGCTAAACTGCTGAGATTGGCCTTGAATCTGCAATCTTCCTGCCTTAGCCTCAGGAGTATTTGGGATTACAGGTGTGAGCCAGTGTGCCCAATGTCCTGGACATTTTTACTTTTTGCTTTTATTAGTCATACATAACATAGTCAAAATAATATTCATTTGGCATAATCATACATGCATGGGATTTAATTTAGTCCATTTCAGTTCCCAGTGCCCACCCCCTATCCTTCCCCTCCTCACTCTTCCTATTCTCCTTCCTCTGCTCTACCCATGTTCCTTCCACTCATTTATTTATTTTTAATTGGTGATATCCATAAATGTGGCATTCGCTGTGATATATTCATACATGCACATATGGTAATGTTGTCAAATTCATTCCACATTTGCTCCCCTTTCCTGTCCCTCTTTTCTTGCCCCTCAATCTCCTTCTTCCTCTCCACTAATCTACCCTCTATCTTCATGATATCTGACCTCCCTTGTTCTCCACCCCCCCTTACTTTGCCCGGCTTCTGCATATGAAAGAAAACATTCAATCCTTGACTTTCTGAGTTTGGCTTATTTCACTTGGCATGGTGTTCTCTGGTTCTATCCACCTACTGGCAATGCGTAATTTTATTCTTCTCTATGGCTGAATAAAACTTCATTATGCAGGGGCTGGGGATATAGCTTAGTGGGTAGAGTGCTTCCCTCACGTGCACAAGGTACCAATCCCCAGCACCTCAAAAAACAAACAAACAAACAAAAAACCCCAGCTCCACTGGGTATATATATATATACTACATTTTCTTAATACATTCATCTGGTAAGGGCACCTGGGCTGGTTCCATATTTTGACTATTGTGAATTGTGTTACTATAAACATTGATGTGCCTATATCACTATTGTATGCTGGTTTTGGTTCTTCTGGATAATGATGAACCCAGCCTAATTCCATCTTAAGATTGGGAGCCATCTCGTCACATAGTCATAAAAAGTCAATTTCTGTTTTACTATAAATTACTGAGATTTCTAAACTTGTTTGGAAGTCCTGCCCGAGCTCAGCTCTGAACTCACCCATGCCTGGCTCTCCTTGAACAGATAACAACCCTCTCTGAAACCTCAGCTATGCCTCATAAATTCTGACGTTGGGATCTGAATTTACTCCCTACCTTAAAACATTATTCCATGTAGATCATTACCCTGCTATCTGCCTTTGTATTATGCTTGTCAAAATCCTTTCAGCTGTAAGTTCTCAAGACACCGCTCTTTGCAACTTTTTGTGCTAGAAAACCTTGTTCCTGGAGAGCTGGGGGTGCTGTTCTCTGGCCTGGGTTTTGGGTGAGAGAGTTGCTGGCTAGCTTTTGTGTACACAATACAAACTTGCTTTAATTTGATTTAAAATTGAAGTCGGTGGCCTTTTCTTACATTGTGGTTCAACAATAAATACCAAGGAGTGGGATAAATGAGTCATATAATGGTTCCTGTTTTAGACAGATTTTTTTACTACTGTGACCAAAATATCTGACAAGAACAATTTTTAAAGAGAAAAAGTTTATTTGGGGGCTCCCAGTTTCAGGAGTCTCAATCCAGAGATGGCTTACTCCATTCCTCAGGGCCTGAGGTGAGCCAGGACATCAGGGCAGAAGAGGGAGGTGGAAGAAAGCATCTGGGAACATGGCACCCATGGTGCAAATTCAGAGAGAGAGAGAGAGAGAGAGAGAGAGAGAGAGAGAGAGAGACTCCCTTTACCCCAGACAAAATATATACCTCCAAAGCCTGCCCCCTAGTGACCCACCTCCTCCAACCACACCCAACTTGCTACAGCTACCACCCAATCAATCCCATTGGGGGATTAATTCCCTGATTAGGTTAAGGCTCCCATAAGCCAATAATTTCACTTCTAAACTTTCTTGCATTGTCTCACACATGAGCTTTTGGGGGACACCTCACATCTAAACCTTAACAGTTCTCCTCCCAGACTGCTTTCTACAGTGGTTGTGCTCATTTGCACTCCCACCAACGGTGTATGAATATATCTTTCTCCCACATCCTTGCCGGCACTTATTATTTTTATTCTTGATCGTCGTCATTCTGACTGGAGTGAGATGAGGTCTCAGTGTTGTTTTGATTTGCATTTCCCTGGTGGCTAGGGATGTTGAACACTTTTTCATATATGTGTTGGCCATTTGTGGTTTCTTCTTCTGAGAAGTTTCTGTAGTTCTTTTGCCCATTTATTGACTGGGTTATTTGGCTTTTTGGTGTTCAGCTTTTTGAGTTCCTTATATATTCTGGATATTAATCCCTGTCAGAGGAGTAGCTGGCAAAGATTTTATCCCATTCTGTGGACTCTCTTTATGCTCTTTATTGTTTCCTTTGCTGTGCAGAAGCTTTTTAATTTGATGGCATCTCACTTATTGATTCTTGGTTTTATTTCTTGAGTTTGGAAGTAGGTGCTGAGCCAACATGTTGAAGTATTGACAAGCTATGTTTTCTACTGGCAGTTGATACATTTCGGGTCTAATTTCTAAGTCTTTGATCCACTTTATATGGCTTTTGTGCAGGGTAAGAGATTGCTTTGGCTATTCCCCCAGCCCTTTTTATTTTTTATTTGGAGATAGTGTCTTGCTAAATTGCTATGGCTGGCCTCAAACTTGCCATCCCCCTGTTTTAGCCTCCCTAGTCACTGGGATTACAGAATAGCTGGGATTATAAGCATGTGCTGCCAGCCTGGCCCATTCCCCTGAACTTGATTCCTCGAAGAGCTTCCTGATTAAGTTCCTATTAAAAATATGTAAAGAAGAAACAAATTCTTTGTACAGATAAATAAGCAAAAGCTATCAGATCATAAATCATTTTTGTATTTATTATCTCAAAATATATATTGAGATAAATTTTTCTAAGATCATAACATTGGTAAGTGATAGAGCAAGGTCTTAAATATATACAGGTCTTTTTATGTAAGTCCCAGTCTCTTCCCATATAATTGGCCAGTCACAGTGCTTGGTACCAAAGATACAGCGGTGAATAAGATGCAATCTCTGTTTTCTAGGATCTCACAGTTTGGTCAGAAACAGATGGGTTTAGACTTGACTTTGGCACAATGTGATGAACTCTATACGGTGATAGGCCTGGAAGGTATGCCAATCAGTGCAATGGGTAGGATTTTAGCAGTGTAGGATTTAGAAGATCAGGAGACCACTTGAGTGGAGGAAATGGTACAAGCAAAGGTATGGAAGCTGGAAAGTTGTCTGATTAAGTGGGATTCTCTAGACGTTGTGGGAAACCGAGTTGCAAGTGTACACTGAAGCCAGAACATGGAGGGCTTCTATGTGCATTCCATCAACATGTGTTTATTGGACATGCATCATGGCAAGCTGCTGTCATGGATGCAGGGGTACCGTAGCAAACAAGACAAGATCCTTATGCTTATGGGCTTTGTATTCTAGATGGGGGAAAAAGACAACAGATGAGTGACACAAAAGCAAGACATAAGCCATGGAAAATGCTAAGGACAACAACATCAGGAAAGAGGGTTATGAAATAAAGAGTGATTGGGGAATGATCTTTTAGATCAAGTATCAGAAAAAGTTCCTTGGATGAGGTGACTTTTTAGTTAAGGTCTGAATAAAATGAGGAGCCAAACACATATGGTCATGGAGAGGACTCTTCTGAACAAAGAAACACCTGGTTCAAAGGCTTCCAAATAAGAACTAGCATGTCTTGCTAGAATCATGGAAAAAGGCCAGAATCTGTAAAAGAGAGTGGTGAAAGGTGAGGTCTGGTAGGGCCCCTTCCCTTACTGTAGGAAGATATACTGGAATGATATTGGAATTTATTCTCAGTAGAGAGGGAAACTATTCAGAATTTTTAGCAGGGAGTCATGTGATGTGGTTTACATTTTTATTTTTTCCTGGTTTTTATTGGTGCATTATAATTACACATTACAGTGGGATTCATTCTGAGAGATTTATACATGTACAAACCATAATTTAATCAATCTAGTTCCCCAGTACTTTCCCTTTCCTTCTCCTCCTCTTTTCCCTGATCTTCTTCCCCTACTCTATTGGTTTCCTTCTATTATTTTTTTTAAAAAAATAGTGCATGATAATTATCTATCAAAGTAGGATTCACTGTGGTATAGTCATACGTGGACAAAACATAATTTGGATGGTTTTATTCGCCAGGACCTCCCTTTGCCCTCCCCCTTCCTTTACTCTGTTGCTCTTCCTTCTGATTTCATGAGATCCCACTTTAATTTCTTTTTTTCCTCTCTAGATACCACATATGAGATGAAACATTCAACCCTTGACTTTCTGAGTCTGCCTTATTTCACTTATCATGATGTTCTCCAGTTCCACCCGTTTAGCAGCAAATGACATAATTTTATTCTTCTTTAGGACTGAGTACAACTCCATTGTGTGTGTGTGTGTGTGTGTGTGTGACATTTTCTTTAACTATTTGACTATTAATGAACACCTAGGTCGGTTCCCATAACTTGGCTATTTTGAATTGCACTGCATTGGTATGAATATATCCTTACAGTGTGCTGATTTTAGTTCTTTTGGACAAATGCTAAGGAGTGACATAATTGGATCATAGATAGTGAACTAGGGTTTCACTCCTAATCTTTTTTTTTTTTTTGGTACCAGGAATTGAATCCAGGGGCACTTAATCACTGAGCCACGTTCTTAGCCCTGATGAGTTTGATTTGAGGGCAAGGAATGGTTACAGGAAAGGATATCTCCTGGGTGTTTGCTTGAGCTGTGTGCGTAACACACCAAGTGCCTTCCTGAGCCCTGAGCAACTGCCAGATTTTGAGGCCTTTCACTGTATTTTCCACCCTTTGATTTAGCTTGCTGGGGAGGTTAAGCTGTAGAGAACATTCTAGAGGAAGACTTTTCTTACTCCTTAACAAATGTGCCCTTGATGCAGCAGCCGACACAGGAATTCCCATTGATCTTGAGGTCCAGGACAGACCTTCTCTCCAGGATCCTGGTCCTTCTCCTGTGACTGTCCTTCTCGATCCTTCCAGGGATAGCTGCTTCCTTTCTTCCTGGTGTGATTTCCTGTATCTAGGATGTTGTGCCTTGCACAAAGGTTGTTTTCTATGCATGTATGTCTTACTATGTTTTGATTTCCTGGAGGGAGGGGACTGTTGTGATAAAGTGTTATATTCTCTCTGTAGAGAATGTGACCCAGTGGCTCTCAGCATCTCCCCCTCTCTGTTTAATTAAACAACAAGCATGTGGCTTAGGGACCGTGCCTGCCTTAGATTGTCCAATACTACATATGGTCCTTACCCGTCATCGGATGAGCTGACCTCAAGGCGTCAGCCTCCTGTCTTAGGTTGGTACCATTGTAATTGGATCTTACCCGTCATTGACTACCAGTCCAGCATACAGCCACACCTGTGGATAGGCCTATGCACCAGTGGGGGGGTGAGGTTCTTTGCCTCACCTCTGTTGGCCTCCAAATTTTAGCTGAACTACCATCACAAGCAGAAGGGAGGAGGATACACCAAGCCAATTGAAGGCTCCTTTTGGAAAAATTGTACCACCTCTGACACCATCAGCAAAAATACCCCGGCACTACCACAAGTCGCTGCACCAACAGTTGTGGATGCAAATTAATGTTTTTTTCCAATTAGATGTGCTTGCATGAGATTTGAAAGGTAAGAGTGAGTCAGAGGTCATCATTCTATGATTTTGGTTGTTTGTTTTGGAAAGCAATTTTATAGAGGTGTGGTTGTTGGCAGGCAATTTTGGTAGCAATGCCAGCAGCTTCAGGATCCTAGGTTTCTGAATCCTGAATTATAGCTCAGGTGATATATTGAACTCAGTAGTCCCAGGAGTTTCTTGCAGATTTCTAATAATCCAGCCCTCATTATTCTAGGCATAACATCCTTTTTGTTGAAATTAGTTAAAAAGGTTACTGTTTTATTTATTGAGCTCTAATTTTGTAAGAGGTTCATTTAGTCTCTCTTGTCTTATCCTGTGTTTTATGTACAGAGGATGCTCAATAAATGTCCAGTTCAATTTATTCTGAGGCCAGAATCATTTTCTCTATTTCTAAACAGTTACTGAGGGGCACTGAACATCAGTGGCTACACTAAGAGCTGAGCAGTACCAAGCTGAGCTGATGAGGTCTTATCCCCAGTTTGGCAGGGAGGATAATTTACAGATGGGCCAAACAATATAACAGAAGTGAGTGGGGATTAGGAAAAATCACTGCTTGGCGTGTCTAAGAAGGCTGCTCAAAAGAGGTGATGTCTTAACTGGGACCCAAGGAATGTCTGGGTTTTGACCAGGCAGAAAACAGGGAGGGAATTTTCAGGATGATAAAATGTTGTATTTAAAGATATGGATTCATGAAAGACCCCAGTGAACTAAGAAAAGGCCAAGTGCTTGGCATGACGGGAGCACTGGATACTCCTGGGAATGGCCTCTCATTAGATTGGGCTGAGTAAGGTCATCTTGGGTCAGAGAGTAAAGGGTCCATGAGCCATGCTAATAAGTTAATAAAGTTACCAGGGAGCCTCTCTGAAAAAAGAAAATTAAGGCAAGAGGAGATGGAGATATAAGAAGATACTCAGAAGTCATGGAGGATGCAGAATTGGCAAAAATCAGTGACCATTTGAATGTGGCCGTGAATGAGGGGTAAGAGTCAAATGTAACTCCTTGGTGGGGGAGGGAGCCAAAAGCTATGCTTAGATAAGTTCCATTTTGACTCTTTTTTTATTTGTTTCATGTTGATCCTTATTTTTATCACAGCCCAGAAAGTCAGAAGTCAGGAAATGAGGTCTTATTCTTGGAAAAGGGCCCACAATTAAAGATAACATGGTTCCACAGAGAAGAAGAAAAAGCCATCAAAGTCATTGCTCACCAATCGTTTATTGAGTATTTGAATACAAGTCTGTGGTCTGCACATCGATTTTATTGGGAAGGGTTTTCAGGACTTGGAAGCTATGGATCATGGGGATCCATAGCCTTTGGGGATCTGCTAACAGATGACATATGCTTTCTATTTTTATGTGATTGGAAACTAGAAAGGCATTGAGTTGGAATGGGTTCAGTCAGTTCTTGTGACAGGCACTTGATGGATACTCCCTCTGGTGAGGGGTAGGGCCTGGGCGTGGGGGATGTCAGTGACTTTGGATGGTCTCCTGGCAGCCTCTCACGGTGTTTCATTCTAGTCTAGACTGCGATGCTTGCAGTTTCTGATGTTTTATGCACCGGAGCCAAAGCCCACCCAAGCCCAAGTTTCTTCGCTTTAGTTGTAATGTAAATCTTTGGCATAGTTTTCCTGTTTCTGAACTTTAAGGAGAAGTGTTCTATCTTTCAGTGATCCAACCAAGTCTCACTTGTTCAGAGAGCAAACCAAGAAATGATTTAAATCCCTAGATTGATCAAAATTAAGATTTGATTCTTTCACCCAATTTACTACTTAGATTTCACCCAACCAGAAAATCCTAGGATTGCTGCTTGAAAGCCTGAAATGCCTTAAAAGTGAATCCTAGTTCTCAAAAGCATCCATGCAGGTAGATAAAAGGAAGATAAACTTTTTCAACAGAATAAAGATGACCTTCATGGGGGTGCCTTCTTTGACTTCGCACATAGCCTAGTAGTTATGTCGTTTCAGCTCTTGAACGTAGACGTAGAAGGGGTTGGGGACATTAGCAGTCTTGGTGGGGTGACCTCCACCCTGTTCACTTTTCTGGAGCCTTCCACGGCTTTGGGTTGGATGGAATCGTCCCCCTTGGGAGCTTTGGCTGTGGTCATCCTCGTTCATGTGGAATTTCTCTCTGTTGGGAAAGCCTTGCTGGGGTCCTTGGGACTGTTGACCTGGGGACCCCTTGTACCTGTCTGTCTTCTCATGGTTCTGTTTATCCTGTTGTTGGTGGTGTTGATCCTCTTTGTGAGTTGGTCTATTTTGTCTCTGGCGCTTCTGTTCATCTGCAGAGGTCTGTCTGTCCTCTGTCTGATGGTGCTTTTCCTCTTCGTGGCTTCTTCTGTCCTGGGCCTCACATGGGCCCTCCTGGCCCTCACGGCTGTGTCTGTCCCAGCTTTGATGGCGCTTTTCCTCTGCTTTGTGGCTCTGCTCCTTGTCCTGGCTTTGCCTGGTCTGGACCTGCCTGTGGCTCTGCTCACTCCTGCCTGATTGCCCTTCATGACAAAATGGCCTTTCTTGCCGGATCTGCCCTAGGAGTTTGTGTTGGTGATGTTGGCTGCCTGCCTCAGGCTTCCAAGGCTGCAAGTTCTGCTTTTGCTCCTCCCTGGGCTGGAACTCCTGTCTCTGGTTTTGCTTCATTTCCTGTCCTGGAGTCTGTTGATTGCCTCTCCCTGACTTTCCTGACTGTTCACCATCTGAGCTTCTTCCTGTTCCCTGAGTCCCTTGGGAGCATCTATTTTGTCCTAGTGTTTCAGTTTCCCCAGTCTGTGACTGGCCATAGTGGGAACCCTGACCCTGTCTGTCTGTCTGGCCATAGTGGCAACCTTGACCCTGTCTGTCTGTCTGGCCATAGTGAGAACTCTGTCCTTGTCTGTCGGTCTGACCATAGTGGGAACCCTGACCCTGTCTGTCTGTCTGGCCATAGTGAGAACTCTGTCCTTGTCTGTCAGTCTGACCATAGTGGGAACCCTGACCCTGTCTGTCTGTCTGGCCATAGTGGGAACCCTGTCCCTGTCTGTCTGTCTGGCCATAGTGGGAACCCTGACCCTGTCTGTCTGTCCGGCCATAGTGGGAACCCTGTCCTTGTCTGTCTGTCTGGCCATAGTGAGAACCCTGACCCTGTCTGTCTGTCTGACCATAGTGGGAACTCTGACCCTGTCTGTCTGTCTGACCATAGTGAGAACTCTGTCCTTGTCTGTCTGTCTGACCATAGTGAGAACTCTGTCCTTGTCTGTCTGTCTGACCATAGTGAGAACCTTGACCCTGTCTGTCTGTCTGACCATAGTGGGACCCCTGTCCTTGTCTGTCTGTCTGACCATAGTGGGAACCTTGACCCTGTCTGTCTGTCTGACCATAGTGAGAACTCTGTCCCTGTCTGTCTGTCTGACCATAGTGGGAACCTTGACCCTGTCTGTCTGTCTGACCATAGTGGGAACTCTGTCCTTGTCTTTCTGTCTGACCATAGTGGGTACCCTGACCCTGTCTGTCTGTCTGACCATAGTGAGAACTCTGTCCTTGTCTGTCTGTCTGACCGTAGCTCGATTCCTCAGTCAGCTCCCCAGATTGTCCATTTTGAGAATCGGATTCCTGTTGGTTGTTCTGGCTAGAGTGAGAGTCTTGTCTGAGTCTCCCAGACTGGCCACAGCTTGATTGTTGTTCATGCCTTTCAGACTGACCGTAGTGAGAATACTGAACTGGTTTCTCAGATAGATTGCAAGCAAAAATGTATTCTTGCTCTTTTGGCAGGCCAGTGCTAGACTCATGACTCAGTGTTTGACCACAGTCAGAATCCTGACCTTGTCTTTCATATTGATCTGACTGGCCATGATAGGAATCCCTGTCTTGTCTCTCTGACTGACCATGGTGCGAATCCCTATTTTGTCTCTCTGACTGATCATAGCTGAAGTCCTGGCCCTGTCTCTCAGTTGGACCGTGATGGAAATCCCTATCTTTTCTCTCAGATTGATTGTGTTGGGCATCCTGACTTTGTCTCTCAGACTGACGGTGGAAGGAGTTCTGCCTCTCTCCCTCAGGCTTCTGCCTGTGTGGTCTGCCTGTGTCTTGGGTTACTTCCTGCCCCTCTTCCTGCTGGGAGGCTCTGTGTCCACATGACTTCTTACCTAGCTTTCGATGGCAGGCTTGGACCAACTGGAACACCAACAAGAGGTATTCTTGAAAATCAACCTGTCCATCTAAGTCTTGGTCCAAGAGGGTCAGTATGTTTTCCACAGTCTTTGGGTCATTTGGTCTCTGTGAGAAGATAAAACAACAACAACAACAAAGAACCAAATCAGACATTCTCTTATGGATACTGAGATGCACATCAATGCTCATATCCTAATCCATTCATTTCACGCAAGGGCTTTTGCTTATTGACAAATGGATTAATCTGAAGTAGCTTGGGCTTTGTTCTAGTCTATGATCAGTTGGTTCTCAGAACCTCATCCCTTGCTGGACTAGCAGGAAAATGACTCTAGGGAGTAGAAAGACTTATTTAAAATCAGTTCTATTAATAATTAATTAGAATCATTAACATCCCTTAGTGTTCCATATCCTGAATGTTTGTTCACCAACTTCTTTCTCACCACACTGTAAGATCATGCAAGGAGGAAAGCTAATTTTATCCATGTTCATATCCCTAGTGACTAGGCTTGTGCTGGCATAGAGTAGGTATGCAATGATCTTTACCGAAAGAATGAAACAATACTTGAGAACATGTATGGACAGCATTAAATATAGAAATCAAAATATGAATCTCAGACTTTCTTTTAGTTATTGCTTATTAATTTGAAGTTGTTCTGTCTGTCATTCAAGCTCAAGCTCAGACACAAGGAGGGAGGTGTGTGCGTGCGTGTGTGTGTGTGTGTGTGTGTGGTGTTTGCTGGGAGAAAACTACTAAGGAGCTGCCTGAATTCTTTTTGTTCTAGGGTGAAGCATGAAATAAAATGAAATAAAACATTAAACTCTGGTTGCAAACGTCAGAATCATTCACACTTGACTCTGTGGGGCCAAGTGTCTATGTATTTTACCTGGAGGATGTCTCCAAATTCAGTTAAGAGCAGCTGTTTCAACTCCATCTTGGATAGTGAAGTGCAGTTCTCTTTGGCATACATCTGGAAAGCTTTGATCACATTGAGTATGCTGTTCAGGAGTTCAGCCATTTTGGAAAATGCAGGTTAACCTAAAAGAAAAAGAAAAAAAAAAAAGATTTTGTCTGTGTTTGAGATAAAGACCAGGGGATACCATTTCCAGAGAGAATGTAACCGCTTTTGGTTTGGAAAAGAAGCTTAAGAAATAATGGAGCCCCCTTTTAGCCATACCCAGAGTCAAGCTCCAAATATCAAGTGCTAAGGTAGAAGCGGTACAAATTGGTTTTCCTTCTAGAAAAGAGAAAACTTACTAAAAACCAAAAAAAAATGTATGGTAGGTGCTTTACATGCTGTATCCTGGGCAGAACTTGCAAGATTAAACTTTCACATCAGAACAAAAAGGAAGGCAGTCGGGAAGCCCATAGAGGCATGGCCCGAAGCAGCGTAGTAGAATATTATTTTCTACCAACAGTTAGCATACTGGAGGGGACACTAATTAGACCCCCTCGAACAGGTCTCAGTCTTCTAATGGACTTTTATTAAGCAATGGGGAAGGCTAAGGGTCTCTCTCAATGATCCAAGTAAGCTCTCTGGAAGGCTAAATTACAGCAAGTGCTTCTGGCCTGAATAGTCGTCTGGGGACCTGTGTATAAAACGGAATCAGTAAATTCAGATATGTTACACATAAAAATACCAAGTGGGTACGTAGCCAAATTCACTGCATAGACGACAGGAAGTATACATTGTCAGTTAAGTCCATACGGGCTATGCTGGAAGGTCGGGTCTTTTGGGATCTGTAGGTCTATGACATTTCCTATTGTGGTATAAAATTTCCAGTTACTGGGTTTACAGGCTTCAAAACTAAAGCCCTGACTGCAGAACACATTGTACTTCCAACAGCAGACAGTGAAGCCTATGAGGATGAGTAATAAATAGTGATTGCAATGGGACAAACGGAGTCCTTTGTAGAGATTTGTTGCAATGACACTTGAGTATTGTTAAGGCTCCATGGTCCAGGGGCTTGACCTTCAGGAACCCCAAACTCTTGGGTCTTGCCTAACAGGCACAGAAGGTAAATGCTCCACTATGGGAGACTTAGCTATCCATGAATAATCTTAACCCTTAGTTCTGGGATGCCTAGTATATATTGAAGTAATGGCCCATGTATTTTACAAGCTCAGATATAGGCCACCCTAGCTATAATCATATTCTTAGAGCCCAGAAATGGAAGGTACCCCTGGCTATCACCCACAGGGAATAGTCTCAGGCCTCCCCAGCCCAGCGTATTACAGCAAGAACACTGCAGATACTGCCATTGCTCCCCCGTGAATGTCCTACCTTCTTGAAGAGGAGTGAGCAGAAGATTCAGAAGTCAGGAAGGATACTGGAGACCCACAAACTCGACTTATTTATAAGGGGTTCTAATTGTCCTACTAGGTCGTCATAGGAGACACCCTTCTGTGGTAAAGCCTGAATCACTCTGGGTCCAACCCAGCTCAACCCAGCTTAACCTCTCTCTCTGTAAACTGTTTGATTTATTTACTTCCCCCAGTTGCTCATGAACCTGTTTGTCATTGCAGAAGATGACACTCTTCAAGTCTCAGCCCTACTTAATTAGGGGAGTGTGCATACATGTATGCTGTAGGGGTCCCAAAAGACAGGTGCACGCTGAGTTCATCCTTAATAAATGTCAGTTGTCAAGACTAACGGGAGGCAACAGTCAAATCATAACAGAGAAGGGCATCTACCTGGCTACATGATGAAAACCTGTCAAAGCAAGGATTAGGAAGTTTTATGTGTTTGGCCAAGATATAGTTCCTGGAAGAGATTTATCTTAGACTATTCTATTTCAAATAAGCAGATATTTGTTTTTACCATATTGATCTATTTTGAGTTGCTATTTTTTTAAAAAAATATTGTTTCGTTGTCAATGGATCTTTATTTATTTATATGTGGTGCTGAGAATTGAACCCAGTGCCTCACACATGCTAGGCACACTGAGTTACAGCCCCAGCCCTTGAATTGCTATTTTTTTTTTTCATTTAACGGCCCCAATGTTAATAAGCTAGGGGAGAAGTAGATACATGATCAATTTGGGGACATGTTATGGGGGATTATGATGGTGAAACGGCCACCACTTGAGACTTTTAAGTCTTACTAAAATGTTAGAGGTGAGGGACGTGTTGCAAGCTTGTAGTATCTGTGAGGTAGACACTGTCAGAGACCTAGGTCTCCAGTTATTCCTCGTCTCTACATCTGTGTTTGCCAGCAGAGTGTCTTAAGTGCAGATTCTTAGTAAATGTTCTTGGGGTAAATTGATTATTGCATTGCAGAGTTTTGTGTAAGGTACAAAGAATTCTAGAGTTATCTGTATTTCGGTTTTTGTCTCACATCTAGGTCTCTGGTTATACCTTTCCTATATATCTATCAACCAATCAGTTATTAGTAGAAGACACTTGTCATTATTTATGATGTGTTCAGAATTCTGCAAAGGAATCACAAAAGTACAGGAAGATTTTCATCCACCTGGAATAATGAGGCTTCACATTGAAAAAAAAAAATTGAACAGCAGGGGTGGGACATGGTCAGTGTTGAGTACTGGAAAACCTAGGTGCATGTGGTGTTCTGATGGCCTGGGCTTGGGCTTCAGGTAGGCAGAAAAGAAAGCAAAGAAATTCTGGGTGGGGAGAAGGGAAGGACCAAAGGCATAAGGGTGAGAATACACGTGTGTTTGAATTAGGATGAACTAAGTCTGAACAAAGAGAGAGGATACATAGAAAGGTAGAGTTAGAGGATTTTGGAGCTGAAAAGGAAATCTAGTCTTTGACTCCTTATTTACAGATCAGGAAGTTGAGTTCAGTTGGACTGAGTGATGTTCCAAGGGGCCCCCAGGACTGAGTGATGTTCCAAGGGCCCCCCAGGACTGTGACAGAAGCCAGGCCTAGCACACTTGTTTTCTAACCCCAGCCCAATCTGCTTTCTTATACACTCTCTGGTATAGACCTGGGACTGACTCTAGGGTTTATTTTAATGAGAAATGTGAATCAGGGACCATTTTGATCAGAAAAGTGACCTGATCCAGGTATTGTTGGGGGAAGATTTTAATCTGACCACAGTAGGTAGCCAGCTGTCTCAGTTTGTCTGGGACCAAGAGATTTCCCAGCATGTGAGATTTTCAGTGTTAAAATTGGGAGAGTTCTGGGAAGCCTGGGACGAGTTTGTCACCTTAGACTGGGATGCATAAGACAGATTGGAAAGAGGAATATCAGAATAGGGATACCAGTTAGGAGTCCTTTGACCTGGATTCAGCAGGTCAAAACTTTCGGGAGGTGGATAGATGATAGGAGGGAAAAAAAAAAAAAAAGATGGTTTGGGGGCAGATTAGATGAGGGGCAGAGAATGTGACTCAAAGTCTTCGAGTTTCGATAACCGCAGGACTGTGGCATACTGAGGGAACGTAATTTCTACATGGCACCTGATAGCACCGAATGCTCCGCACCCCTCCTGACCGACGTTCAGCAGGATTTCTGCTTTTCAGAGTCTGGTTATGCTCCCTGTAGGAGCCTACGTCCTCTGTTCTTGGAAGTCTTCCAGTACCGGTCAGGACTTGCTTAAATCTGCTTATAGATCTTGAGAACTAGGTCACATGAAGATTCTCTTTATGCTTTTGTATCTCTCCTTAGTGTTCTTCTTTATTTCTCTTGTGAAGATTTGATTAATCCTAGAGGCAAATAAGGGGTGTGGAGGCGGGACAGGTAGGGGCTAAAGACAATACCATCCTGTGTTGGGTTAAACAATAATCAGGGCCAGGGAAGCTTGCAGTGAGACCAGAAGATCTCTAAAAATGTGAAGAGGGAGCTGGCAACTTTCCTTATCTCCAGTCTTTAGGAGAGGATACAAACAGAGTGACCTGATGGCAAGGTAAAGGAATGTCCTCATAAAGCATCTAAGGGAATCCTCCTGCACGGATTTAGTGGGCATGCAGTCTACCCTATACTGTGCCCCTGCTTGTACGTGTGGGGCACCCCTCCATGGCATCTCAGCCTGCTGCCACCAAAGAGTAAGTAATAAAATGTCTAAAACTCTCCCTTGAGTCCTCCACGTTCTTTCTTTGAAATTGGTGGACAGTTTGTTTGGGGTGTGTGCGTCATGAGAGAGAGCAGCAATGCTTCTTTATGTTGGTATGTTCCAGGGCTCCCTAGCAACTATTTCTTTTGGTTTCATGGGCAGCTGTCTTTGCCTGATGCTGCAGTGGAGAGAGAGAGAGAGAGAGAGAGAGAGAGAGAGAGAGAGAGAGAGAGAGAGA
>NW_026000079.1:4990564-5037639 GCF_001458135.2 Marmota marmota marmota | reverse complement strand
GAGAGAGAGAGAGAGAGAGAGAGAGAGAGAGAGAGAGAGAGAGAGAGAGAGAATGTTCTTAATAGTAGGATTTTCTGTGTATACAGTCATTTAACACTTAATAAGTTCTTAAGGATGGGCAGAGAACTGTGTTGATCAGCCAATCAGTTAATAAATGGGTATTTGTGAACATATGAGAGGCCCTTTTGTAGGCCCTGAGATAAGAGACAAACTTTGGTTTTGAAGAGTTTTTAATCTCACTGGGTGATTGAATACACACAAGATCATTGTCGGTGGTTCGAATTGCTTCCCAAATCTGATTGTCATTGTTAGGGTAGGGGGACATTGATTACCAGGAAGAAGGAGAAGCTGCAGTGGATAGAAATAATGTAGATTTTTCTTATGTGTATTGTATTGAAGGAATTGGGGAATGAGCTGGATGATTTGGGGCAAATCACTTAACCCCCTGACCTTGAGTTTCTTCATCTGTAAAAGGAGAGGTTTGGAGCTTTCTTTTGGCGATAACATTCTAGGATTCTGTGATTCCAATCAAAGTTAGTTGGGGCCTTAGATGTAATATTTTAATTTTGCTCAATTCACAAATTTGATGGAGGCCTCAGGACTTTGTGCTTCTCTCTTTCTCTGTGGGAAATGGAGAAAGCCAATCTGTAAACACACACTCTTTTTCTTCATTGTTTTCCAGTGTGTTTTGATACTTTGAATACCATCATGTTGGAGTGTGGTCTTTTGGTCTCCAAGGCAAGAGGTTTCTAAGCTACATTTTATTGAAGTCTTGTGTGCTAGGCTCTATGTTTTTTATATGTCAAGTATCACATATATATATGTTATCCTATTTAATTTGCAGAACAACTCTTGAAGAAGAAAGCATTGACTTTGTTTCCCTAACAAGGAAACTGAGGGTCAGATAAATAATTTATTCAAGGCTGCACAGCTTACAGCTGCCTGATGAGGTTTGGATCGGTCTTTTCCTCATTCCAAAGCCCTCATGCACAGTCCCTGTGTTACACGGCCTCTTTTGGAACACAACTGGTAATTGCCTACTCCTCAACTGGAGAAATAGCTTTCCACATAGACAGCAGTGATTTCCTAATGACATGCTATGAAGGAATCCATCCTGGAAACGAGGATTTCCTGCACTTAGCTAGTCAGATACTTATTATTTTCCTGGGCATCTCCATACCTCAACGGTCCCAATACTGACA
The DNA here is from genome assembly GCF_001458135.2 of Marmota marmota marmota. Lineage (NCBI taxonomy): Eukaryota > Metazoa > Chordata > Mammalia > Rodentia > Sciuridae > Marmota > Marmota marmota. The sequence continues at coordinate 5,036,437 of NW_026000079.1, read as the reverse complement.
AAGCTTGTGATCTATTCATTCGGTGAGACAGGACAGATGCTTTTATTCATAAAAAAAAACAAAACCTACATAGAGAGTGTACCCCTCTGTTTTTACAATTGATGGCTCTGGAGATTGGTTTGGAGTGAGACTGAAGATGCACTTCTTAGTCCCTATAGTTTTTTTCTCCATTGCAGGCCTTGGTGACATTGAGGCCTTTGAGCTTATAGAGGTTGCAGAATGCTTCCTTGTTGTATTTTGGTCCAATCATTATGAATAATTATCATGGAACTCTCAGACTTCCTTTTTCCTTCTACTGGGGTATCCAGTGCCTCTTCAGTGCAAAGAAACCCACAGGGTCCAGCAGATGGCTGTTTGTGCTACAAGGGAAGGCCCCCCGTGTCGTGCTGGGGCAGACACTGCATTTCTGCTAGCCCTTTGGAATTCAGCAGGTGGATAAATTGCAGATCAAGCAAATGAACAGCACCTTCCCCTGGAGAGGAGTGGGACTAATTAATAGACATAAAGACTCCCTCAGATTTCTCGATATTGAAAGGTCATTTATTATCATCTGCATAAATAACTTCTCACTTTAAAATCTTTCCTTGCAGGTCAATCTCCCTCCTCTTAATTACAGGCCATTTCTCTATTAATGACATCTGTAGGCGTCAGTGGTTTTTGAAGGTAACACCGGCCTCAGCGATATTTTAGCCTTGTCAGAGAAAGTGTTCTGAGCCAAATGAAGAAGGCCTAGGGTTTTTGTTGGGGAGGGGCGGTGTCTAGTGCATGGTTTTTAGTCTGGGTTTGTGGTCCTGGAGTCCACTACATGACCAAGTCTCTTCTGTCATGGGATTCTGTTTTTGGATACCTGAGTCCACTATCTCTCCCTTCCTAATGTCTCAGTCCACATCTTTCTCCCAAATGAAATGAGTTAAAAAGTCAGAAGTCATTGCTGATGGGATTTTAGGTAATTCCTAGAGCATGGTTAATAGTACCACAGACCAATAAGAGACGTCTTTAAAGGAAGTGAGGGCTGGGATGTGGCTCATTGGTGGAACACTTACCTAGCATGCCCCAGACCCTGGGTTTAATCCCCAGCACCAGTAAATAAATAAAGTAAGTAAGAAAGAAAGTGACAGATTTGAATCATTCTGATCAGGTTTATGAGTTTTTTTTTTCACTTCCTTTTTGCTAAAGGGCTTTATTGAGTTGATTCACACACCGTATGATTCACCCTTGTAAAGTGTGAGATTTAACACTTTTAGCATTGTGCAACCATCACCAAAATCTATTTTAGGACACTTTTGTCCTTCTAAAAGGGATCCTGTGCCCATTAGAAGTCATCCCCCGCCCTGCCCTCTTTCAGTCCCTGTCAAACACTAGTCTACTTTTGGTCTCTGTGGAGTCACCTATTCTGGTCATTTCACAGGAATAGAATCACATAATTTGTGGTGTTTTTGACAGACTTCTTTTACTTCAGATAATGTTTTGGAGGTTCAGATAATGTTTTGTAGCATGTATTAGTTCTTCATTCCTTTTTATGTCTACATAGTGTTTTATTGTATGAATATACCCCATTTTGCTTATCCATTCATCCATTGATGGGCATTTGTCATGTTCTTTTTTTTTGGGTACCGGACATTGAGCCCACAAGCACCTAATCACTGAGCCACATCCCCAGCCCTTTTTATTTATGTATGTATTTTGAGACAGGGTCTTGCTAAATTGCTGAGGGCCTTGCTAGGTTGACAAGACTGGCCTTGAACTTCCAGATCCTCCTGACTCAGCCTCCCAAATCACTGGGATTACAGAGGTGCCCAGATCCACCTTTTGACTATTATGATAATGATGCTATGAACATTGTTGTACAAGTTTTTTTGTGTGGTTATGTTTTCAGTTCTCTTCACTTAGAAATGGAGTTGCTGGGTCACATGGGAACTCTAACTTTTTGAAGAACTGCCAAATTGTTTTTTTTTTTAAATTCTTTTTTTGATGTTGATGAACATTTGTTTTATTCATTTATTCATATGTGGTCCTGAGAATCTAACTCGGTGCCTCACACAGGCTAGGCAAGTGTTCTATCCTTGAGCCACAATCCCAGCCCTGCCACATTGTTTTGAGTTAAGATGGAGAGGGAAAAAAAAAAAAAAAAGATGGAGAGGGGTCAGGCATGGTAATCCCAGCAGCTTGGGAGGCTGAGACAGGAGGATTGCAAGTTCAAAGCTAGCAAAAGTGAGGCACTAAGCAATTCAGTGAGACCCCTGTCTCTAAATAAAATATAAAATAGGACTTGGGATGGGGCTCAGTGGTCGAGTGCCCCTGAAGTTTAATCCCAAGTACCTCCGCCCCCACCAAAAAACAAACAAACAAAAAAAACAAACCAATGGTGAGGAACAGTGATTCAAAAGCACTGACTTGAGAATGACAGCAGGCTCAGTCTGCCTGGCTAAGATGCAGCTAGGCAGAGGTAAGAGATATGGAGTTAGAGCTGCTGTTCTGCACCTTCCAGAGGTCTTGCATAATCTCCTAACCCAGAAGCTACCAAAGCACTGCAGTAGTAGGCAACTGATAAAGATTTGTTGACCAGAGGAATGAATATGTCCTGAGGGAAGGTGGGAGTGGAGAAAATGGGGTGGGGAGATGGGTGAATATGCCTGTAATCTGTGAAGTTTTCATTGCATTTAGGTATTATTTGCTGATTCATTAGATCACAAACTTCAGCTGTCCCACTCCCACCTGCCACCCCTGGGTCAACTACATCAGGATGGGAATGGGTGAATTTGGAAAATCTAGTATGTGGAAGCATGTTCAGGCGTGTGCCTTCTTCCCTTTAAGAACGGTCAAGTGTCCCGATTTTCCTCTTACCTTTCCTGGACCCCCAGCCTGTTGCACCAGAGAACACTTGGATTGAGAATTGGAATCCCTGGTTCTCAGCAGAGCCCTAGGCTCACTTTCATTGTGAACTTTGGAAAGAGATTTCAGCTTTGTGACTTGATTTCCCTCCTTATCTATAAAATGAGGGACAGCTGGCTGAACTGGATGATTCCCACCCCTTCAAGTCTGTGCTCCTGAGGTCCCTCTGCATGCTGAGATTCTGTATGGACTTGTTTCTTGTCTCTCTCTTCATTCTGTTTCTGCTACTGCTCAGAAGAGGTCCTCATTCCTGTTTGCTAGGACTATCAAGAGATCTTTCTGTCTGCAATCTTCCTTTCAAATTTATTTATTTTTTTTACACTAGCAGTACAATTCTCTTTTCTCAAGAAGTGCTACCATTTTTAATATGAATAGAAGGTTCTTGTTTTCCAGAAGTCCAAAATTCTTAACATACTATTCAAAGCCTTTCATGAAAAGCAGATCTATTCAGTTTGATGTATTCTTACTTCTTCCAAACACGTGGGACTTGTTTATGTTCTTTAACAAAACCCTGTATTGCCCCTTTCTATTTTTTTTCCTTTTTGCAGTACTGGGGATTGAACCCAGGGATGCTCCACTACTGAGCCACATTCCAACTCTTTTTATTTTGAGACAGGGTCTCACTAAGTTGCCAAGGTGGGTCTTGAACTTGCGATCCTCTTGCTTCAGGTAACTGGAATCACAGGTGTGCACACTATCCCTAGCTCTTTTCTTTCTTTTTATTCATACTGCTTTTTCCTCCTGGACCCTATACTCCTGATCTTAGTCTATTAAAATTCCCCAATTTGAAACACATTTAGATACTTTCCTATGCAAAAATTTCCATGTCTTGGCTGGAACTCGCCTCTTTGTTCCTTGTCCTCACCCTGCACTCTGTGTCCTCTCTCCATGTTGATAAGGTTCTCTTTACTATTGTACAGGTGTCTGTTCATGTCTGCCTGTCTCACTAGACCTTGAGCTCTATGAAGGGAGATTTCTCCTAATATTGCTGTCTCCTACATTCTTCCTTCATCACCCACAGGTGAGTGATTTAAATGTGAGATCAGCTGACTTTCTCCAGCTCTTGTAACTCTAGAAGAGTTAGGATTCTAAAACATGCAAGCTCTTATTTCATGTGTCTTTAGCACTTTATGTTGTTCCCCAGGTGTAATTCTTGCCTCTGAATAAAAGGATGAATTCCCAGAGGGCAGAAACCTCAATTCCCCTTCTTTGGATTCTCCCCTGAACCCTGTTGGTAGGGGGCTGAACAGGATTGACTTTCTGCCTCTGCAGAAGAACCCCAAATAAGAACTCCTCCCTGAGGAGTTCTTATTTGGGGTTTATAACTTGTTTGTAATTTGTTGATTCTTGGGAATAAAGAGAATAATGTGTGAACATTGAAAAATCTTATATAGCATGTGGAAGAAAGGTAGGGTTGGAAGTTGGACCAATCAATGCTGGGCCATCATAATTTCAAAAGGTCTAAGAAATGAGTAGTAAAAGGTTTATACACAGGAAGAATTTAGTTTTCTCAGAAATAGCTGGATGCTGATGTTTCCGGGCCCAACTGAGAGGTGGGACCTGAGTCACAGCCGAGGAGCCACACAGCTCTGATCAGTAGGGCGCTGAATGCTTCTGTGGTGCTGGCTAGTCTGAGTACAGGCAGTTTTTGGAGTGGACAAGCTGAATTTAGTGTGTATGAGAAACTGACTCATCAGGGCCTCCAGAGACCCTCTTGCCCTGCATCTCACCCAGGTAGGTTGATGCCCGGGCCATTCTTGACAGCTGTCAATTCTAAGACTGCCCAGAGGGAGGGACAGATGTCCGCTGTCCCTGAGAAGCTAATGCCTGTGTCCCATTCCCTGTGTCTCATTTAGGCAGGAGGATGCTTGATTCAGGGTGAATGCAGGGACCTATTGCAAAGCTTCCATTGTTGAGTCAGGGTATTAATCCTTCTGAAGTCTTTGCCAGAAAAACTCAGCTAGAATGTTAGAGGCCCCAGGGATGGCCTAGGGGCTTTGGTGGAGATTATCTGGAATTGAGGAGGAATGCTGTTGCCAATCCTCTGTGATTTGTTGCCTGGTCCCCTAAATGAGGGCAGTTAATGCTTGAATGATATACCTCCTTGTCAAGTCCTCCTAACAAACTCTTGGCCCAGGTGAGAAATAAGAAGGAAGGAGTGAAGAATTAGAGGACAAGCAAGAGTTTTCTTCATTGGTTGTCTGGTTCATTCCCTCATTTATTCTCTTAACAAATGTTTGGTGAGGAAGACAGACCTATTAGCAAAGGATTTTTTTTTTTTTTTTGTACTGGGGACTGGACTTTGGGGCACCCGACCACTGAGCTACACCCCCAGCCCTATTTTGTATTTTATTTAGAGACAGGGTCTCACTGAGTTGCTTAGTGCCTTGCTTTTGCTGAGGCTGGCTTTGAACTAGCAATCCTCCTGCCTCAGTCTCCCGAGATGCTAGAATTACAGGCATGTGCCACCGTGCTGGGCTGCAAAGGATTTCAGGAGAGGTTATGGCAGAGTTGGGGGGGTCAGGTTTGGGGTAAAAGCAAAATTGCATCATCACTCATTTTTCCCCATCAGTGGGACTAGCCCAGACGTGCACTTCCTCTCCCGCAGCTCCTACCCCCAGTGCCTGGGCTCCAGCAGCTTCACACCCTTCTGTGTGCCTCCATCATGACTTGGCTTAATTACTGAACCACTTTGGCCTTGGGGTCCTGCCTACGCATCCTCCTTTAATCTCCATCTTCTTTATTGTGGTCACAAGTGCTCCATATGACCCCAGTCACCTTGCAAGAAAGAAATCATGCTTCTTGCAGCAGAAACAGCAGCACGTTCCAGTTCCAAGAGCAGAGGGGAGGATAAGGAAGGAGGAATAAGGGATAAGGGATAAGGAAGGAGAAGTGGCAGCAGAGGGGACACCCAGGTGGGCTTCTGTTACCAAGGCAGGTCAAACTCAGCAGGAGGCCGGCTGTCTATCTGAGCACCTGTGTGCTGGTGTGCAAGGGGAGAGGCACACCTTAGCAGGCCTCTCAGAGCCCATGTAGGCTATGGAAGGTGAGTGCAAGGAGGTTCCCTGTCATCTTGAGGGACCAGAGACTCTGCCCCTTAAAACTTTCCAAACAACATTTTCAAGTACCCCCAGTTGTCTTGCCTTTGAAAAGGAAAACATTTAGTCTCAGGAGAGAAGATGGGATTTTTACAGGGGTATACAGGATCACACAAGAGGTGAACCATAAACTTAGAGTTAGAATCCAGATTTTCTAACATGTGTTGTGGGCTCTTTCTTGTCCTGAGAGTTTACGTTCTGCTTTTTTCGTGGTTACATTTACTAATCCAATGCAAGGCAGACAGAACACAGGTTCGAGGGAGAGGCAGATTTGTGTGGAAATCCTAGGTGTCCAGGATCGTGGTAGAGATTCAACAGTTCGTGTATGGGAGAGTTTGGCCTAGTGTTTGGCACAGGAGATTGTGCAGTCAGTCACAGGATGCTCTCCTTCCTTCAGGAGGTGGCTTGTCCATTGTCACCTTTCTAGATACTCTCTGGGCGTCAGAGCTGACCCCCTAGGGCACACCGCTGCATTCATTAGGCCTCCATTTATACAGTGTGTTAGGAATTCAAGTACTTTATGAGCAGAGATTACTATTTTTATTCAATACATTAATCACCCACAGTGTTGAGATGCTGCCTGCACCACCCTATCTGAGAAGCTATGGAGGAAATTTGAGAGGCTAACAAATCTGTGCCTTTAATTTGAGAGTATACCATTTTATAGAATTTGTTGCCCTCTCACTTTTGTTATAATCTGGCCCTTCCTAATCCATTCCCGTGGCCACGTAGCGTCATGGGTAAGGCTCTCTCACCAAAGGCTTGTCAGACAGGAGTGCATCTTACAGAAGAGGAGGGGGGTAATGCTCACAAAGGAAGGACCACTAATAGGATGAGGAGAAGACAGGGAAGAAATTCAGATTGTTTCCATCCTTTGTTCCATGGTGATCATGGTTTTGGGCCACCATCTCTTTGGTTCAGAGAGTCAGCAGGAAGGTGACATGAATTTCGATTGTGGCCAAATATAAAATAAGACATTTAGTGAGGAATATTTCTTGTGTGGAACTGCACCGTGGGGGAGAAAAGTAAGATCTGGAGTCTGAAGAGTTGATCTCCGTTCCTGGCTCTGCGAACTCTCACTAAACTTGAAGGACTCATTCTGAGATGGAGCGGGAGGACTGAGGGGAGTTCTGCAGATGTGGTGTGCTGGAGTAGATGTTTGCCGACGCTGCAAGCTGCATTTGCTGACTCAGCTGTCACTCAGTCATTACATGCTCACATTTTCCCCTGTCTCTAAGCAGTGCCTTCCTGCATGGGTGGCTCAGTCCCAGACACCAGATCAGCAGCTTCAGCTTCGGGTGGTGTCCTTCCTTTGAAAAGCCAGCTTTGGCTTGATTTTGTTATAGGACCTTGTTCTCTTGTTGGTGTCCCTCTGCCTCAGTCTTTTCAGAGTGCATGAAAGAATGCAATCTTTTTTGCTTTAGGCTGACCTCAATAGACGCAGTATCTTCCTGTCACTTAGCAGACACCACCTCTAGATTGCGAACATACAAGATCCTGGCCTCTGCAGAGTCTCTTCTCCTTACGGCAGCATGGAGCTGTCATGACAACAAAGTGCTTAGAACTCTGCTGGCACCTAGGAGGCACTCGAGCATATTAGGTGCTCTTAGCACTATTGCTGTATATCAGGTCTTAGCGTGCCTCTTGACGTGTGGTTGCTTAACGCATAGTGGCTATTGTAGTTATCATTACTAACACCCGCCAAATTATCCGTATGGAATGGCAGTCTCTGAGTTATGCTTCATGACCCAGGAAAGGGACCCCAGGAATCTGTACTGCCTCTCGAGGACGTGGCTGTGTGCGTGCATGTGTTTGCACGCCTCCTAGCTGTGTCTTCTGACGTTGTGTTGCGACCTTCCTTCAGCACGTTTTCTGGGCTCTGTCTTCTGGCCTGACAACCCTCCTCGCCAGACTGTGAGTTTCCTAAGGGCTTCATCTCCATATCCTTCAGTAAAACATGATCAGAAAGTTTCAGGTAAAGGCGAGTAGGAGGTGGTGATAAGGGATCTCCTACCTCAAGGCCTTGGTACTTACAGTTCCCACTGCGTGGAAGGCTGTCACCTCGGAGTCCCACGGTTCAATTCCTCATTTCAGTCAGCTCTCTACTGAACGTCATCGTATCAGAAAAGGCTTCCCTGGGCACTCCGTAGAGAGAACCGAACCTCTCCCACCCGTCACCACTTTCTAACGCTCTCTTCCCTCCTCTGCTTTGCTTCTCTTTTAGCACTTCCCACCATCACCTCATGGAGTCCACGTTTGCTCATTTACCATTCCCCTCTAGGGTAAGAACTTGCAGCCTCAGTGCCTAGAACAGGGCCTGACCGGGTGGGTAAAAGCTGGTTGAATGGACTGGGAGGCAAAATTGTGTCTTCATTTGGAGAGGATGACCCCAGGGAAGGGGTACAGAGGAAGACTGTGAGATAGGAAAGGCTTATGGGATGTGCTATGCTTGCAAGTACTGAAACACCAGAATGAGAAAGGGAAGTTTAGGACAAACAAAATGAAGTTTCATTTTAAACAACAGGTCATAATTTGGTGGAACTCCCTTCTCCAAGATGTGGGACCAGCTGAACAGTAAGAATCCATTCCCAGCACAAAGAGATGATCAGCATTTGAGGTGATGGGCGTCCCAGTCACCCTGATGTGCCATTACATTACTGCATGTGTGTCCCGAAATGCCATACCACACCCCAGAAATGTGTATGATGACCGTATGTCAATAAAAATGAAATGCATATGTGTAAAAAATAATATATAGAATAATACAATATATTTATATGATATAATACAATATCGATTTGTGTAACTTCTTTAAAAAAGAATCTGTTGATAGTGCGGGTGCCTTTCCTGGCTGTCTGGCTGTCTATCTGTCTCCGTAGTGCCCCGGCCTTTGTTACAGGCAGACTCTTGGATCAATGCACAAAGGGCTGGCTTCCAGTTGGCTATTTAAGATATAATGAGAAAAAGAAGGAAGAAGGCAAAGAGTAAGGGTTGTTCAGAGCAAGCAGGAGGGAGGGGTGTTGGGAAGAGAAAGAGTGGGGAAAAAGGGGTCTACATCTCACTTGGGTGTTCACGAGTGGGAGACACAGGGAAGAAACGCAGAAGGGAATGTTTACATTTGAAAAATTGGGAGACTCTCATAGGCCTTGGGTTGAAGAGGCTCATTCATTTCACAGTTCATTCAGTCAATGGTGTTTACTAATATCTACTTTGCATCAGGCACTGCTTTGAAATGCCCTCATCCAGCTTTCATATTCTAGGGTAGGGAGACACGTCACTTATGTGTCTGATATGTCAGTGCCATGTGCTTTGGAGAGAAATATGGAAGGTAGGAGATGAGAAGGGCTGGGATGGTGGAATTAGGGGGCAGGGACGGATTGTGATTATAACTGGGTGGCCAGGGAAGGTGAGATTCAACAACGGCCTGAAGGGGTGAAGTTCCCTCTCTGGCCCCAACCAGAGGCCCTGTGGGTTTTTAACAGCCTGGTATTGACATTTAGCGAGTGCTTCTGATCCTCATTTTCTTTCCTGTCCCAGCTCTCTCATTCACTGAGTAAACATGAGGGGACACACTATGAACAAGACAGACAAGGACCCATACCTCTGTGGACCTTTCAAGGTGAAGAAGGAAATAGGTAAGTGGAAACCCAATCGTATGTGGAACGCTGTGCTGGGACGGTTAGATGGGTGGCGGTTCAGAACTGGGTGCCATCCGACCTAGAGGGGCTCAGGGGCGTCTTGCTGGCTGGGAAGGAAGCCTGAGCTTGTGGCTGTCTTCCTTTTAAGTTCTTTGCTGTTTGGCTTCTATGCATTCCTTCCTTTGTTGAGTGTCTCTCCAGATTTCAACTCCTTCCTCATCTCACATTTCTGGTTGTGTTAGGCATCGTGACTGAGTCCTCCTTGGCCTTTACTTCCCAGTTTAATGAGGATAATAGCTGCTGCCACCCACACGTTCTCAAGAATGCCAGAATGTTACAGAGGATCAGTGACATTTTGGAATGAAGCATAGGGTGTAGTTTAAAGGCTTTTAGCTCCTCCTAAATTACCCGACACAATGCATGGCTAAGCCTCCGATTTCCCTGTGGCAATGGCTCTGTTTCTCCTTGGGCCTGCAAACAATTTTTGGAGCCCACCTCTCTCCCTGATGGGGCCTCCCGACAACAGAGCTCAGGCGTCTGGCACCTGATGAACTTGTAAGGGGTATCACAGGTGTCAAGAAAGTTTGCTGATGACCATCCCCAGCCAGAGACTCTTCAAGATCCCTCTGGTTCCTTGTCACAAAAGAGCCTGCACCACCTCACTGATCCGGGTGGGCACCAGGGGCCTGGGCTTGTCTGAGTCTTCATCATCTAATTCCACCTTCCCTCCCAGACTCCCAGCTCTAGTTAAAATGGTCTGGGACCACTTCCACACCTCTACTCTGGTGGTAGTCCTCTCTAAAATGTTCCATTCTCCTCCCAATTTCTTTAAATCTACCCACCCCTCAGTGTCTACAACAACCACATGTCTGAAGCTATTCTTTGATCTCTCCCGGGACTGAACTTGGGGGTGAGTCAAAGATGGGCCATCTTATAAGGTGGGACATTACTAATTGGGGTGTTGAAGTCTTCGTTATTTTAATCACTTGAGGAGCTTTGGAAAAGGCCATTTGACCTGTATTTCCCGACATGCAGCAAACCATAAAGATTCTTTGGGAAGGGATGTTCCTTGCATGTCAAAGCCCGGCAACAGCCTTGACCACCAGACACTGGTAATTAGGGCTGCAACAAACCTGAGTAAATAAACTTTATCTTCCACTAGTTTCTACTCCGTTCCCATTCTCTTAGTAACATCCCTACAATTCACTGCCCTAGTCTAGAAGTCTATAGGTCCTGTCACTCTTTCACAACAGTATTGGGGTTTTTTTTGTACTGGGGGCTGGGGGCACTTAACCACTGACCCACATTCCCAGCCCCCAGACACATCCCCAGCCCCCAGTTTTTTTTTTTTATTTTGAGACAGGTCTAAGTTGTCTAGGGCCTTGCTAAGTTGCTGAGGCCCTTGAACTTGTGATTCTTCTGTCTCAGCCTCCTGGGTCCCTGGGATTACAGGAATGAGCTACCATGCCAGGCTAAAAGTATATATATATATATATATATATATATATATTTTAATGTAAAAAGTATAAAAGCAGTATGCCTTAAACACCTATTGGGACTTTCACAACATTGTAAAGACACCATGTACATGTAAAATTAATACCATTTTAATGCTTTTCTCTTGTTAATCAACTCCTACATTAATTTGATTCCTAGATCCAGTTGAAGAACCCACATAAGAACTAAGGAACTGGTTACAGTGGTGCACACCTATAATCCCAGTGGCTTTGGAGGCTGAGGCAGAAGGATCACAAGTTCAAAGCCAGCCTCAGCAATGGCAAGGCATTAAGCAACTCAGTGAGACCTTGTCTCTAAATAAAATACAAATAGGGCTGGGGGTGTGCCTCAGTGGTTGAATGCCCCTAAATTCAATCCCCGGTACCAAAAAAAAAAAAAAAAAGAATGAACTAAGGGGAAAGTAGTGATGTAGAGGTGATTTCTCTCCCTTACAGGGACACATCCTATCTTTCATAGGCTTCTTTGGTTTAGAGAAATATTTGCCTCTATAGAGAATCCTCAAGCTGGGACAGACCATACTGCCTATCTCTAACTAAATGGTTTTCAAACTATGTTCCTTGGCAACTGTCAGGGACTGAGGGAAGGGACCTGGTGGTAGAACTCTGCTGCTTATACCCATTCAACTATTGTTTTTTAATCTGTAAAACATTTTAAGCTTGGCTTTGAGGAAAGATTTCTGCAGTTAAACCGCTTGAAAATAACAGTATCAAATTTGATTTGTTTGTAACAGGGAAATGGAGGCCCACAGTGTATATGACACATGGCTAGGCAGTGTTGAGATCAGAATACCAGTCCCCTGAGACCTATGGAGTTGTGTATGTTGCATAATTTACTATCTACAGTAAACTGTGGCACGATGCCCTGCTCAATAAACGTTGGCCGCTGCCACCGATGGCAATGATAAGGGTGACTTGTACATCTAGCAAGCCCCCCAGAGGCCTCCAGGGTTGTCTCCTTGGTTCTGTGGCCCTCCGTGGACATGCCCATGGCAGTAGCTGGACCATCAGTTTAGAGGGTTCCTTTTGGTTTCCTGCAAGGTCACCATGAACCAGCCCTTCCCTTACTCCCTAGTCTCTCCAGCATTGGTCTCGAAGCTGGTTCACCAGGAAACCTAACCCCCTCTAACAAAGTCCCCACATTTGTGTCTGATCTGCTGCCTGCACTCTCCTTTCTATTCTTCCTTACCCATGTTCTTTAAAGATCTAGTTCCTCCATGAAAACTTCTCCAATTCCTCGGGCTCCCACAGATCTCCCTTTCTTTAATAACAATACTTTCAGTTAATGTTTACGGAGCTTTTTACACTCTATGCTTATTGCTTTACACCTATTATCTCACCTGATGCCTATAAAGTGCTTACAAGATGGATATTATTCACTCATAATTTATAGATGAGAAAATTAAGGCTAAAAGTTATAAAATAATTTGTCATAAAGACAATAAATAACAGTAGTAAGATTTGAGTCAGGCAATCAGAGCCCAGAAAATAGGGGCTTAATTGTTGCTGCCATACTGAGCTTCTATTACATTTAGAGAGAGCAACATTTTTTTTTTATTATTTACTTGCTGCTTCCTTCACTGAATATTTATTTGCTGCCAACTATATTCAGTAGACATTAGACAGTGTTAAAGGTGTATTTTAAAACTGCCTATTCTCTTAATGTCACCACATTGGAAGTCTAATCTTCTAATCTTGAACGCAAGCTGCTGGAGAGCAGATCCTTTGTTTTCTTTCTTGCATCTACCAGCTCCTGCCCTCCTGTGCTGCCCCAGCATGCTGGATACCAGTGCTCAGCCAGTGAGGATCTTGATTGTATTACTGTGCCCATGGTCTGTGACACGTGCAATAGATTCTCTGATCAGTGGGGAAGTTAGAAGTCATTTGGCCCATTTCCCTGACTCCAAGTCTCAACTACAACTAAAACATTTAAGGAAATGCAAGCATCTAATTCAGAGGTTGGGAAACTATGGCCTGTGGACCCTATCAAGCCCATTGACCACTTTGTAAAAAAAAAAAAAAAAATTAACTTCAGTTTTTATTTTTTTAAAAAAATTAAATATTTTCCCCACATTTTTGCTGGCTGCTTTTATAAAGTCTACAAGCTAAGAATGATTTTACATTTTTACTGTTTGTCAGAAAATCAAAAGAAGAACAATATTCTGTGACTCATAAAAGTCATATGAAATTCGAATTTTAGTGTGCATTAAAGTTTTACTGGGACATAGCCATGCTCATTCATTATGTACCCTATAGCCTATGGCAGGCCCCCTGTGACAATGGCTTCACATTGCAGTGGGATGTGATATAAACTGCAATGCTGAGGTTTTAGCTTGATATTGTTGAGAGTGTCACATTTATTGCTGTACCATACATTTTTTTTTATTACCAGCGCATGCCCATCACGTCAAAACAAAAAAGAAGAAAGTGGACTTCAAATGTCATACTTTTAAGACACAGAAAAGTACTTCTGTTGTTACAGATTAGGTAGAAAAGCATTATGCTTATTATGCAATGATACTAAAGCTGTGCTAAAACAATGTATACTACAATATAATATTCTGACATTACCAGACAAGTGTAAGCCCTTGTTACAAAGTTCCCAGTTCACAGGAAACAATGATCAGAAAAAATAAGAAATTTACAATGAAATCACAGCAGAATTTCTATACAAAAAAGTCAAAACAAGACTGCAATCAATCAAAATAAGTTTCTGGTTTGTTCATTTGTTAGCCAAGCAAAGAAAGCTGTTTGCCAATGGTGAATTTATTAAATCATATTCTATTGCAGCCACTGAAGAAGTGGGTTCACAGAAAATAAACTTGTTTTTGACCACTAACAAAGAGTAAGAAGGGACATTGGGAGCACCATCAATTGTCAATTGATTAATAAGGCAAATGGTTTTGGGTGATTTTATTTTCTTCTTGGCAAGTTTACAGATCTTTCTGATACTACTCATTGTTTTTTCAGGTAGTCAATGCTAAATTTGAAGTGACCAAAGAAATAGCTTCTATAGATAGTCTGTGTGGAACAACTACATGCAAAAATATTTTCAAAGTAGAGAAAATGCTACTTTTCTGAAGTAAGATCCGTTAAGATCTATTATAACAATTACTAAAATACACATGAAAAAGAAAAAGTCTAAATGGAAAAATTTCCAAAGCTTGCGAAAATGTATTGTTTAAAGCCTCTGATTCTTCATTGTGTTATGCACTAGTAGGTGGTTATCAAAGTCCTAGCTAGACCAGAGGCCTGGCTCTGGGAGTCCAGGTAAACTAGGTCTGACCACCAGGGCTTACCAAACTGAAAACGAAATAGAGCAAAGCAGAAGAGAAACTTTTAATCAATATGGCCATATGAGGAAGACAAAGTGAGACCCAGAATCTCAGGGATGCTCAAATGAGCTTTAGGTTTAAACAGAAGTAAAATTGGGGGAAGGAGGTATGCATAATTAAGCAGTCTAGGTCAAATTGTGATCTGGGATGATCATTTTCTCAATTCTGATTCTGTGATGTAGCTCTGGAGAAGTCCTTATCCCTTTTTCTTTTTGACAGAGAAGCAAGGGATATATATTCAAAGCATACAGGGGACCACTGTTATATTTCCCCACTTTCCATACACTTTGAACATTGGGTGTTTATCTATGAGAACTGTGACCCTGGAAGGGGGCAATTAGGTTTCCATGAGCTGGTTGCTCCTTCTTAGGGGCAGTACCTCTGTGGGATGATGTGCCTGCCTCTCACTCTTCCCGTAAGGTGAAGGACAACAACTGAACCCTTTCCAAGGGGGTCTGACACAGGATGCTGCAAATCTTGCCTCAGTCTTGAAGGGGGATGAGATAGGTAAAGTTGTACCATCTGTTTTTAGGTGAACGCTCCTTAAATGATTAACGCGCCTACATGTTTAGCTAGCAGGTTGCAGAATTTAAGGTGATAGCAAGGGCAGATCTAAAACAAAGACAGATAAGCCAAGCTTTATCCTGCTTGCAGTTACCCACAGGGTATCTGCAGGCCAAAAGGAAGAGTCACTGCTCTTAGCCAAAGTAGCCAAGTACTTGAAGAAAACAATTAGATCTTTCATATGTTATTGAACCAGTGGTGGTAATGTTGAACTTCTTTGGTTCTTGTGATTTTATGAGTGTCAGTTTTATGACTTTTTAGTCCAATCAGAACTAGAAGTTATATATCTTCACTTCCCCTTCCACACCATGGCTTAATGGCTTACCGTGGTAAAGTTTTATTGTTATTGTTTGGAGCTCATGATTGAGAGAGAATTTTTTTTTTTAATAAGATGAATCACCCCCATTGACTATGTTTGAACACTGAATGGCTTTGGAAGTTAATTTTTGTGACCGACTTGACAGTATTTAATGAATTTAATCTATAATTACAAGGCATAACAGTGCCTAAATGTGAAGCTCATGTTGTTTCAAGGATGACTAATATTGTTTAAATCACAAGCAATGTCAAAACTCCTGTGCTGTCAAAAGTTATATTAGTAGGAAGCGGGATATATATTCCCATATATATTTGTAATTCATGTATTTTCTGAAATCAAACTACAGTTCCAACAGCATTATTTGGATAACAGTACAAGTACAGAGGAAATTTCCATATTCCAAAATCTATTTAACCATGGAATTAAAGAGTTTTCCCCTAACCTTTCACTGGGAATGATTAGTCTTTAATGTAATGTTATAAGGCAAGCATCAAGAAATGTAGAATTTAGTAGAATTCTATTCAGTATCTTCGACATGATGAACATGTTCAATTAAAATCATGTCTTGGATATCAGTATTTAGCAGTATCTGTGTGAAAAGGCATTTAAGAAAAGGAATGTACAAAATCTCATTATACATCAGCATCAATAGATGAATATTTGTAAAATAGATTTTTTAATACTTGTTTTTTAGTTATAGGTGGACACAGTGTCTTTATTTTACTTTATGTGGTGCTGAGGATCAAAACCAGTGCCTCATACGTGCTAGGTGACCTCTCTACCTCTGAGCCACAACCCTAGCCCTTGTAATAGATTTTTGTGATAGAGGATAACATTGGACTCCAATTAGTTGAAATGTTACCCTCCCCGTCAAAAAAATTCTATTTTTCTTATTATTAGATCTGTATTACAATAATAATAATCAAATTTTATTTGATTATTACAATAATAATCAAATAAATAATAATAATTTGATTATTATTATCTGTATATTTTGGATTTGTCAAATATATAATTTCCTATTATATATAAGTGCCTATGTGATATCCTTGACTCACAAATACCTCAGATTTTCATTAGGTGTTTTTTACAACAAGTTTGCCTGATTTAATCTATACCAGAACAACAAACAAATGAGTATGCAGACAGACATACAGACCGTCAGTCAATAACTATCGGATTCCACTTTTTATATGTATTTTTTTTATCAGTAAATGTAATTTTGAATCTCAGCTAAACCCTTAGTCCTGCAGTTCAGCTGACTTCCTTTTGTACTGCCTCGTTACTAGGGAAGAGTGAGGTCACCAGGTCATTGTGAAAATCAGTTTTAAATTGCTCTGAGTCAGTTTTATGCAATATGATTATGAAACACTGTATTTGTAATAAGGAAACTCCAGAGGTCAGCTTCCTGAGTTGGTCCAGTGGTGGTTTTGTTTCCCTGGGAGCTGCCTGTCTCTGAAGCAGGGATGGAGAGAGCAGAAGCAGAGGACAAGCTCCGTTCCTGAAATGGTCATGACCAGACTCGGCAAGTTCCTTTCTCCAAGCCAGAGCTCCTGTGTCTCCTTCCCTGTGCCCCACTCCTGCCCTTCTGTGGTCGTTTCCAAAAAGGAGAGCAAGGAATAAGAGTAGCTGAGTTAGGTCTGCCGTGTGAGGAGCTATCTAAAGACAGAAAGGTTAGTTTATACTGCTTTGTATTCCCACGGATGTCTAATAGTAATCATCACCATAATGCTACCTACATAGAACTTGGCATTTTTATAAAGCACTTTCCTACGTAGTATCTCATTCGATGCTGTGAGATACATATTATGAGCAACTCTATTTTACAAATGAAGATAATGGGGTTCAGAGAAGGCAAGTAACTAATCAAGATCACGTAGTATAAGTTAAGTTAGGACTTGAACCCAGGATTTCTCTCTCTGAATCCACTGCCCTTTCCCCTCTGCCTAACACTACGCTGAACACAGGGTAAGTTCCGGGCCCTTGTGGTTGATCAACTGATGTCTAAGGAGATTTTCCCATTCTAATGCCTCTGTGTTGCAAGCCCTACCATAAGACTTGCCTATGGCTTTCTTGATGCACCCTCTTTCAAAATATATATTGACACGTCAAGGCATTAACGTCCTTGAGTGAGTTCTTAGTTTTCTTGTATCCAAGATAAGCATTAGCATTAGGAATCTTACAAGTAGAGGGAATAAATCTTCTGAAAAGGCTAGCGAGGGAGGCTAAAGTTAGATTTTCCCTCTCTTTTCTTCTTAGAGGTTTCATGAATGAAAAGTATTGTGACGAAGATGTTCCCTTTCTCATAATTTTGGTTGGGGTCTCACATCACAGAAAACTTGTCCTTTTGTTCTCCTGGGCATAGGAAAAATAAACTTGGAATAATCTCAGTGGTCAGCCTTTTACAAGGAGGAGGCCCAACCTTGCCCACCCCACACACCAAGGGA
Organism: Marmota marmota marmota; assembly: GCF_001458135.2. Lineage (NCBI taxonomy): Eukaryota > Metazoa > Chordata > Mammalia > Rodentia > Sciuridae > Marmota > Marmota marmota. The sequence goes on along the minus strand of NW_026000079.1, from coordinate 5,018,630 downwards.
AGCATCCAGCCTCTGCCTGGACATTCCCTCTGGTGGACAAGGCCCTCCTCAGGAGGATATTGACCCATCCCCGGGTAGTCCGGGCTATGCGGAATATTCATCTTCGTGGAGCTACAATCTGCCTGACCTCTCTGCTCCTTGACGCCCACTTGGCCTTCTGGAACGATGTGAATGGAGGCTTAGAGATCCTTCGTCCACGTGACATAAGCAGACAGCTGGCCAGGCTTTCCTTTCTCTCTGCTCGTCTCTGTGTCTGTGGCTTCTGTTCTTTAAATTTTTTTTCCTAGGACAAGATCTCCTGGACGTTCACAATCCTGGCTGCCACCTCTGGATATGCTGTGGGTCAACTCCTCTTCTAAAACGTAGCCCTCAGAGCTGCACTCGCTCATTCCTATGTTGGTTTATGCAACAAATATTTGTGCGAACTTACTCTCTGCCAAGTACCTGGGGGATACATGGTCAGGTTCTGTTCCTGACTCTGTGTTGTTTGATTGATTTAATAATCAAAATCACCACACACACACACACACACACACACACACACACACAATAATCACAAGCTGTGATAAATGATGTGAAGAAGAGTGGCACATTGTGAGAAGGTTCTTCTTTGCTTGTTATTAGCTTTGGCCTAAAAACAGAGACAGACCCAGAAACTCACAGGCCCTTCAGGAGACTTAGGGTGGCAAATCCTGGGCTTTCCAGAGGCACTTAAGCATACTCTTTAGACTACTTTCTTCCAAAGAGGGGAGAGTTTCAGTTACCTTCTGATCTGGTGGACTGAAGTCAGATACTCTATCTCATCTCTTGTCTGTCTGTCTGATCCTACTTTGTTCTCTTCTGGGGAAGACATAGACAGAGATGGGCCAAAGTTGAACAAAAAAGAGCCCTGGGGAAGGGCTCTGGAGTTTTGCCAGAGTTTTGAGTGCCCCCCCCACCCCGCCCCATCCCAGGCTCAGTCAGTTCTGGGGAGCACTGTATCTGGGAAGGCCTTTGTTCTGTATAGATTTCAAGGGCCACCACTCAGCACAGGTTACAGTTCCTTCTATTGTCTTTCCTGGCCCTGGAATGCCAGTATGGCTCAGCTGTACCTGGCAGGCCTGCTGGCTGTGCCTCAGAGCTCTAGATGTCCACTCTGGGTATAGATAACAGAGGTCACTGTGGCTCTTCCTGCTACCCTCAGTGCAGCAAAAGCCTTAGGCACAGAGAGCTTGGCACATACAGTAGTGGAAGGAGACCCTGCTCTGAAGAAGGCTTGTCTCCTCCCCTTGGCTCATAAATGACAAGAGACCATCCAGTAGTACTCTTGTTGCTAATCTTATTGTTTACAGTATCATTACTGTTATCACTGTGCCCTGTTTGTTCCGGTCCCTGCAAAACCTTAAGAGGAGCTTTATCTTACCCAGGTGTCCTTGGGCCTGATAGTTTACCCAGAGGGCATTGCTAAAAGGTTCTGGAGAGTAAGGCCTGTGACAGAGCTGGAGCCAGTGGCAAAATTGAGACGCTTTGGGATGAGAAGGCTGAATGGCTTCAGGCAGGGATTTGAACAGAGTTTAATCTTAACCTTGGTGGGGGGTCAGGGAGCAAGGGGGACCCCCTCAATGTTCAGTCCCTCTCTAGGCACTAAAGAACTGGGTCCCAAAAACTCAAGATCTAGGCTAAAAATAATAGAGGAAAAAGTGTGGAAGAGAACACAAGACCCACAGGAATCTTCTTCAAGGCTAATGAAAAGTCACATATTTTGGAGGAGGATTAGCTGCTTGACTTATTGAGAAGCCTTCTCAGAGGGAATTTATTGAGCTATGCTTTGGGGTCAGTTGGGTGAGTTCACAGTGGCTCTGTAAGGAAACACCTAGCAACAGTCCTCCTGATCTGAAATCAGGGTGGACCAGTCTGCAGGCTTGGAAACTGTTGTATAGAATCTTGTTAACGTGGTTTGGGGAATGTTGGAGTGAAAAGGGCCAGCAAACTTGATGTCTTAACGTGTGGTTAAGGAGAGTGAGCTGAAGGTGTGGCTCACACCTGTAGCACAGGGACCTGGAAGGCTGAGGCAGGAGGATTGCCAAATTTGAGGCCATCCTGGGCAACTTAATGAGACCATTTCTGGAAATTAAAAATAAATAAGTAAATAAATAAATAAAATTAAAAAAGGGCTGGGGATGTAGCTCAGTGGGAGAGTGTCCTTGGGTTCAACCCCAGTACCATAGTGGGGGAAAAGAGTGAGAGAAGTTTGGGTTTAAAATTTCCATTAGTAATAATGAGGGAAAGGACATTCTGATTCTTTATTTTAAAATATCTCTCAAAGTGAAAAATACTACCTGTCCCGACTCTCTGTTCCCCCTATAAACTTCTGATACATGGTGTGGGCGTCAGAGTGATCTTTTGCACCGTGACAGACACGTCCCAGTGTTCCGGCCTGGTGATGAGACCTAAAGTCTTTATACATGAATGTTAGTGTCTGGCTTACCAGTCAGGGAATATTGATCGTGGCTAGTGTGAATCAGCTCCCTGGAGCCTCAGGACCCCTGGGTGAACCCGTGAACTGACTTCTTAGCAATCAGCTTACCAGTGGAATATTTCAGTCAGATTATTTCCTGGAGCTAGATGCCACTTTGTATGCTAGTTTTGCAGCTTTCTCTCGGAAGCAACCCCTGGCTGAAATCTCACAAGTTTCTTTGGCCTCGGAGCCTCTCTAAGACACCAGGCACCTGTGGAAACGCCTTGTACTGAGAGTCAGAAAAACTGGGCTCACATCCCAGTTCTTTCATTGATCAGCCATGTGATGTTGGGAAGATGTCTTTCCCTCTCTGCCTTCGCTTTTATTATGTGCAAAATGGCTGAAAGTGGGAAGGAGACAAGAGGGTATCGGTCCCATCCAATGCTATCATCTTGGATCTAAGATACTCCAGGCATGATCTTGGCAGAATATCGGGAGCCGAGGTGGATTACCCCTGTCTCTACATTAATCATTGGTACCAGCTTATGGAGTTGCCCCGAAATTTGGCATTTTTATGTGTTTTGTTCTGGACCCCTCCTCTGTGGTCTTTCTTTTCTGCTATTATGATCAAGAGTGTAAATGAAAACTCACCAGGTTCTAAAGAGATCTCTTTTCAGCTACTAGACTGCCACAGAACATACAGAACACGTATGGAGCAGGCACTTATTAGCTTCTAATGTGGTCCTGGGTCCTGACGCTATTCTGACTGCTCTCCATAGAAGTAGGGGGCTTCAAGGATTTGGCTGGACTGGCCTGCAAATGACGAGGTGGGCTCCCATGGAACAAGATGGGATGGCTTTATTTTGGGAGACTTGGTGCAGAGAACAATGAACGCCAGAATCTAGGTGGCAAGTGACTGATTGGATGACGTGACAAGGGCAGCTTCTGACATTCCTGGACCACTGTAGGGACTCAGGGGATGTTCAAGCTCTAGAAGTTTCTGTGCCCATGTCTCCCTTTGTTTCCTCAGATTTGTTCAGCCTGATATTGACCCAGTATCTAGGGTCCTGTGCCATGCATCATACTGCTGACATGTCTACAGCCAGAGTCAGTGTTGCCACTAGGGAGACATGCCGTTTCCCAGAAAGCAGTTTTGTAGGTAGAGAGGAAACATGGACATAAACCCCATCATCCAGAATGCACACAAACTTCTGATGTTTGTCACCACTGAGGTCAATGCGTTAAGCATTCCTTGTGTAAGCTGCCCCGGGTAGCGCTAGGAGGAATAGAGAGCAGAATCCCTTTCCTCAAGGAACTTACCACCTAGTAGTGGTGGTGGAGTGCATTCATATAAGCAAGACAAACACATACGCCGTGGTAGGGCAAACCAAAGCACGATTGGTAGCTAATGGTGGAGCCTGAGCTACAAGTACAGTGTGCTTATGGGGAAAAAAGGTGCATGTAGTTACCTTTAGGTTTGTCGACAGCTAGAACTAAGAAGGGGGAGAGAGGTGAATGCTTGTAGTTGGTGACATGACACCTCTGCTCGCACTGAACAGTGCTAAGGTGCTTCTGCATTCACAGGGAGAGGGACATCAAAGGCACAAGGAAGAAGTGTATCTGGGCTTGCTAATAGAAGCTGAGAATTTCAGCACTGACATCTGAAGACATAGTCACACATGACTTTTCAACAGTGAAAAGTGTCAGACCTCGGGGAGGAGGCTCAGGAGACTGAGGTGGGATTTAAACCCCTCTGCTGGTGGAGTAGAAGATTCCTCTTTAGCTGTAATGACATCTGTTTCTTCTCCTCGACCGAGACTCTGGGGCTGAGTACTCACCAGTCACCTGAACCTGGTGCCAGTACAGAGTCCATCACTAACAAACTGTGCCCTGTGGCCAGTTACTTTTGTCTCAGTTCCAGCTCCCATATTTGTTGCTTATAGTATTAGAGGGGAAGTGTGAGTGTCTGTAGACACCTGGTGGCAGGGTGGAGGAATTGCGTTCAGGATTATCAGAAGCAAAGCCCCGTGTACATTGTTTACCTTGTTTCAGGTGTCCAAAAAACTTCCTGGGTTTGGAAGTTGTTAGTCAAACTGGTGTCAATCTTAGGCATTCATCCTGGGAAGATGACCTTGATCCTGTTTTCTAGGTCAGGTTTGTCCCGGAATTTATCCTTGTTACTGGACCAAATGTTCACATTTGATTTTACTATTCCCACAAACTCTTCAATCAATTTTCTTTCTTGGTTTCATAGATTTTTAATCTAGAGGCAAAATTCCTCAGATCTAGGACTAACACAGTGCCTGACACATAACAGAAGTTACGGTGCTTACCAAGGTTTTTCAAGTTCTTACTATTACCTTTATTTTGTAGATGGAAAAACTGAAAACCACTCAAGGTCACTCAGCTAGTAAGGGACATGGACAGAATTTGAATCCAGACAGTTCAACTTCGTAATCTATGTTTTTAACTTTTTAAAAAACTGTTGACTGATTGACAGACATGTGTGTTACTTGAGGCATCTTTAAAAAGGTCTTCAAAATATACTTTCCATTGGGGAGTTTAGTTGTATGATGTTTACCATAAAACATTGCCATTTTTCATTTTCTCAGAGCAGTTATAGTGTTTTTTTTCTTTTTTTTTTTTTTTAAGTTCTGGGGACCAAACCCAGTGGCTTGCACATGCTAGGCAACTATCTAGAACTAAGCTATATCCCCAGCCTTACAATGTTCCTAAGATGTACATATCCTATAAAGAGTTAAATTGGCCCATTATTATGTATTTATTCATTATGTTTTCATCGTCTTATTTAATGTAAGAATTAAAAGGTGCTAGAAAAGGAGCTCAATAAAAAGCATTACTTTATTTTCCTGCTTTTGTTCTGAACAAGTTTAAACATAAAACAGAAAATATGGTAGCCAAAATGCCACCTTTTTCCACAATAGTGGTTAAATAACAGGCAGTGAATCTAGGCCTATTAGCTAGAGCTTGCTCATTTTAGACCCTAGAATCATGGGGACTTACCCACCCAATCACGGTAGGCCTGGGCTGAGGCATGCTCCCTGAGGAAGGTTCAGTGAATAGGGATAGGCCCCTATCAAGGCACAGATCATCTCTGCAGTTCTCAAGTAGAAGCAGGGCAGGGCCTAGCCAATTATTTTTACAAAATCAGTTAAGTCATCCTACCATTTCAGGGGCAAAATGAAGAAAATGGCAGAGAGAGACCAGGAATGAGAACAAGATGCTCACCTCCAAAAAAGATTTTTGATATCATCTATGAACCCTCTCATCACATAGATGTAACAGAATTTGAGAGTGGGGAGGAACTTTGATAAACTAATGTTGCAAACTGTGAGGAGACTGAACCAGTACACTAGATATCCTGATTTAGGTCCCGAGCTCCATCTATATAACATTACACTGTTCCCGTCCAGGAAAAGTGAGCAGCTGTTAGGACCTGGTGGGAAGGGGAAGGAAGAGATGAGCACCCAAGCTAGGGTGAGTTTGCCCAGTGGACAGGTGATGGGGTAACACCTTCAGCATTTCAGAGCTTCGTGTTTTAGTCAAGTCTTCTCCTAAACACTTAATGTCAAACAAAGGACTCTTTGAAATTACCCTTTGTATTCAGGCCAGGATTTCCCACAGAAACCAAATCAATAGGATGTGTATATCTACAAAGAGATTTATTAAAAGGAACTGGCTCATGTGATTATGGAAACTGGTGTGTCCAAAATCTGCACTGGAGACCAGCAGGCTAGAGAACTAGGAGAAATAATGGTGCAGATGAAATCCGAGGGGAGTGTGTTGGAGATTCTCCTATTGCCCAGGGAGGCTAGTCTTTTTGTTCTATTCAGGCTTTCAACTAATTGAATGAGGCCCATCCACACTGAGGGCAATTGCTTTCACCTATTTCATAAATTCAAATATTAATCTCATTCAAAAACGTTTAACAGTTCACACACACAAATTAACCATCATGTCCACCTATTCCTTCTATTGACTTTGTGAGACTGTCAGTCTTGTTTGCTGTTATTCCTTTTTTTTTTTTTTTTTAGTTTTATCGATTTTATTTTTTTAAATACACGACAGCGGAATGCATTACAATTCTTATTACACATATAGAGTAAAATTTTTTATATCTTTGTATATAGAGTATGTTCATGACAATTCATGCCTTTATACATGTACTTTTTTGCATTACAATTCTTATTACACAAATATACCACAGTTTTTCATATCTCTGTTTATATATAAAGTATGTTGACACCTAATTTGATTCTTTGGATAATGATGACCATCACATTCCACCATCCTTGCTAATCCCCTGCCCCCTCCCTTTCCCTCCCACCCTTCTTCCCTATCTAGAATTCATCTAATCCTCCCATGCTCTCCCTCCCTATCCCACTATGAGTCATCCTCCTTATATCAGAGAAAACATTAGGGATTTGTTTTTTTGGTTATTGGCTAACTTCACTTAGCATTACTTTCTCCAACGCCATCCATTTACCTGCAAATGTCATGATTTTATTCTCTTTTAATGCTGAGTAAAATTCCATTGTGTATATATGCCACATTTTTTAATCCATTCATCCACTGAAGGGCATCTAGGTTGGCTCCAGTTTGAATGGAACCATCATTTGACCCAGCTATCCCTCTCTCAGACTATACCCAAAGGACTTAAAAACAGCATACTACAGCGACACAGTCACATCAATGTTTACAGCAGCACAATTCACAATAGCTAAACTGTTTGCTGTTATTCCTTTGAGTACCACCTACATAAATTTTGCAATATCTTTGTATTCTGAATTTAACATTTTCTTTAAACCCATGTCAACTACTCAAAAACTTAGCCTTGTATTCAAATAATATTCGAGATTATGGGTTTGTTTTGTTTGCTGTAGTTTTTTTTTTTTTTTAAATAAAACAGATATAAGAATAGATCATTCCTAGCCAGGCATTGTGGCACTGCGCCTATAATCCCAGAAGGACTGCAAGCTCAAAGCCAGCCTAAGCAATTCAGGGAGACCCTGTCTGTAAATAAAATATAAAAAAGGGCTGCAGATGTCTCAGTAGTTAAGCGCCCCTGGGTTCAATGGGAAGGAAGGAAATAAAAAAAAGAAAAGAAACGAAGAAAGAAAAGACAAAGAATTCTTAACCATTTTTACAAAGCGCATCCAGCACCTGAGCCCGGTTCCGGACTCCATTCATCAAGGCTGTCCAGAGCACCAAGGCGCCTGAGGCGCCACCTGGCCACCGGGGGGCGCAGTCGCCCGTGGCCTGGAGAGGACGGATGGACACGTGGAGCGAGAGGGAAGACCTTTTCTATGCCTAACCCGGGCAAAGGCCGGAGAAGGGCCTCCAGGGCGCTGGCCCACCAAGAGAGGTCCACGCAGGGCCAGTGTCGCATTCTCCGTTAGCAGCACTGGACTGTCGCCCGGTCGGGGTCACGCAGCACGCGAGCATCTTCCCTCAGCACCACGGCTCCTCTGTACAGGCCTTTCCGTGGAAGCCGCGGAGGCCGTGCGGCTGTGGGAAGGAAGAAAGGATCCGCCCGGCAGTCTTCCTCTCATCCCCTGGGCCCCTCGAGGCAGTGCGTACGGGACACGTGAGCAGGAGGTTCCCAGGCTTCCCGCCGGGCCGCAGGCCGCGGTGCACGTTCTCGCGTCGTGCTGGAGGAAGTAGAGAGAGCTACTTCCGGGACGCGCGCTGCCCGCAGACGGACTCCCACTGGAGCGGTCTTGAGCGAGTAACGCTTCTCACTGGGCTCACTGGTGGCTCTCTGTGGGGACAGGCCGCATCCTCCATTTTCTGAAGTCATCCAAATGAAACGGGGTGGACTTCGGGACCCAGAGCCCTGGAGCGAGGTCGTTCCTCGGAGGTCAGTAGGCTGAAGCCTGGCGGAGTCTCCTGAGGGGGGTTTCGGGGGTCTCCCCGCGCCAGGCCCGGCTCCCCGGACAGCGTTCCCACCGCGCCTCGAGGATTCTTGTGAACATTTTGGTTAAGATTGCCTCAGTGATTTATTTATTTAAGTAAGTTATTTCCAAAAGAAGTGTCCGAAGGGAAAAGGGTGGTAGGGGAGCTTCTCCATCCGTGAGGGGTGAGGGGTGCAGCGAGCGCGACCTGTGGCGGGGTTGGGGCCCCCTCACGCGGTGGGGGCAGCAGGGCCCCACGTTCAAGGCCAGCTTGCACAATTTAGCGCGAGATGTTGTCTCAAAAAAAAATAAAATAAAAAAATAAAAAGGGCTGGGGATACATAGTTAAGTGGTGAAACGCCCCCCCCCCCTTCAGACCCCAGTACCGCAAAACAAGGACACCCACCACGAAGTTGCTTAAAATGGTATCTGATGCCCGGCCTGGTGGCACACCTGTCAGGTCAGCGGCTAGGGAGGCGGAGGCAATTTAGGGAGCCTCAGCAATTTAGCGAGGTGCTAAGCACTTCAGTGAGACCCTGTCTGAAAAAACAAAATAGGGCTGAGGATGTGGCTCAGGGGTCGAGTGTCCCTGATTACAATTCCCAGTGAGCCCCCCCCCCTCCAAAAAAAAAAATAGTATCTGACCCATGAAAAGAGCTCATGAGGTGCGTATGCTTAACTTATCATGGTAAGTGGACAGTAAGTTCTAGGAAACACAAGCTGTATGATCCTTCAGAAGAGGTTAGTGCTTCTAGCTATCTCTTCCAGGAAAGTTTAGAAATTTCCAGGAACTTCTTTCCTTCCTTTTTTTTTTTTTTTTTAATCTTTAGCCTTAATGTCCTCATTGGGTGAAGGTGGATATTCTTTATAATCCCATTCACCTATGAAAAGTCCTGTCAGTTTAATTGCTTGGGTAGTGACTAAGAGTTGTCAGCAGGGGGCCCCAGAGCACTGTGATTGTACTTGCCCTTTGGTTCCTCTAATTTTGAACACCACATTTTTACATGATGCCGTATTAGTGACTGTTGTATTCTGCACATGTGGATGTGTAACCGATGTGATTCTGCAATCTGTATTTGGGGTAAAAATGGGAGTTCATAACCCACTTGAATCTAATGATATGTCAAGAGCTTTGTAATGTTTTGAACAACTAATAAAAAAAATTTTTTTTGAACACCAATCCCACATTATGGTACAGGGTACCCGGAGATATTTGAATGCTTGATGGTGTGAACAGGAAATCTTGGCCTCAAGGAGAATTTAAGTGGTTTATTATCCTAATCTTTCTTTCATAACATTTTACCCGTTATTAGATTAATTTGTATATTCAACAAATATTTATTGGTTGTTTATTCTGTTTGAGACATCATTCAGAAATTTGAAGTACATCAGCAAATAGGACAGAGGTCTTTGCCTTTATGGAGCTTACATTCTAGCAAACATAAATAAAGATAACAAATTAGGTAGTATGTCATAAGTGTTAAGAAAAAAAAAAAGATCAGAGTGTGTTGGTGGGCATATTGAGATGGGCAGGTTACAGTTTTAGATAGGTTAGTTAGGATAGGCCTCAGTAGGAAGGCAAGATTTAAACTAGGATTCAAAAAGGGAATGAAGTTGGTTAAGCAGAAATCTCGAAGAAAAGTGTTCCAAATACTTTGAAAAAGTTGGAGCAGTTATATTTACCTCTTTATAGATGAAGTAATTGAAGCTCAGGGAAGTGAAGGGACTTGTTTAAGGTCTTTTAAGAGGTTGTTAATAAAGCTGGTCTAGTTTTATGTTTTCATTTTTAGTCCTGTGTTCATTCACCAGATAATACTACCACTCTGATTGCCAAAGAGAGAGAACTTTCTCGTAAACCTACACAATGCATGCCTGCTAAGTGATAACTCATGTTATCTTGGCATACTTACCCTCCATTGGGTAATATACAAACTGTGATCTTTTTTTTAAATGTAATCAGCAAATATTTATTTTGCTAAGTGCTATGGAGGGTAGAAGTGAGGCATAAGACATGGCCAATTCCCTTAAAGGTCTAATGATCTGTACATAAACATTTTTGACCTTCATCTCTTTTCTTTCATCTATTCTTCTCACTTTTCTCAAAATAAGTCCAAAAGTTAACTTAGAATTAAGGCATGTTCTTAAACTTGGTCATCCATTCTTGGTTCCTAAATTCCTGAATTTTTTCCCGGGTTCCTTTTGCTTCCAGTCAATATCTGGTCCAAATAGTTATCCCCAAGTCACAAGTCTCTATTACCTGTACTCTGTCTCGGACCAGTTTACCCTGTCTTGGACCAGTTTATGAGACTGGCCTTGTGCTTTTCTCTCTACTCCTCAATTAGCAATCTCACCTGGATTCTTAGTTCCCTTCTTAAGCTGTATTGTCACCTGTATTCTCCATTGTTGGGGTCTTTTTACTTGATTGGAGACTCTGTACTCCTCTACTTGGGAATTGTGCCCCTTACCCTCAAGCTGCCTCTTTGAGCCTGTGTAATTTCTCTCCGCCTTTGTCTCTGAGGATTCTGGAATTGTGCCATATCCCTTTCTCTTACTTCCCCCAGGTGCTGTGAGATTATGATGCCATGTGTTAAAGTCTTGGGTTATTGCACAGGTAAAATGGCAGCAAAGGTCAGAATACTTTATTTTTAGGTAATTTATTATCTGGGAACTAGTAGTTTAGAGGAGAGGGAAGCTTGGTAATTCTCAGTAGAAGAGAATGAGGAAGGTGGGGGCTACTTGGTCTGGAAGGATAAGTAGAAGGAAAGATAGGTGTAAGGGAGAGAAAAGGGTGGGAGTAAACTTAATATGGGCCAATGAGAAAATTAGCCTAAATGAAATGGAGAGGGTGTGTTTGGGAATGGCAGTGGTAAGAGGATAGAGGGGCAGGGCTCGCTGGAGCAGGGCCTGGAGCATCAGGTTGAGAAGTTTGCATTGTAGCATCATGAGATATTTTTAACTGGATGTTCCTGGGAATCTGACACAAGGCATAATGACAGCATGTCATTAGGACCTGTATATGCACCTGCATATCTTTGCGCATCTCAAATTTATTATATCCCAAAGTGTCCCACAAAAAAGAGATTCCCTCGGTAATTTTGTCACAGCATCCTGTTTCTGGATATAGCCAGTGTGAAAGGATATGAGCTTCTACCTGTGTCCTCCCTACTCTAGTCTCTGAGGTGGAAACCAGGTGCCTGTACAGTTGTTGTTTTGCGTTGATAGCTACACCTCCCAAAAGCTTGTGGGAAATATTTTGAGTTGTCGCAGCTAAGGATGGGGGAGTTGGAAACTGGGTACCTGGATCAGCCGCAGAACTGTGCTTGTAGCCACGCCCCCTTTGATGGGTTTTAAGGGTTGATGGGCTTCCTCCAGACTAGCGCGCATGGCTGGGTCGAGCTTCCTCCTCCGGTCTGGCTTGGCACTGGGCTTCCTCCTCCAGTCAGGCCTGGCTTGGCGCTGGGCTTCCTCCTCCGGTCTGGCCTGGCTTGGTGCCGGGCTTCCTCCTCCAGTCTCAGAATCCTGTTTCTTACTTATTGTTTATCTTTTTATTCTCAGTCTTCTCTAGCATGAATATTGCCAGAGGGCAACAACTTAGACTGGTTCTCTATTGAATGCCCAGAATCCAGCACAGTATAAAGTAGGTATCTAATGCTCTAAAAGTGTTTGAGAATGAATGAATGAATGCCCTAAACTAAGTTTATTTCTCCAAACCTGCTTTATTCTACCTTCCAAGTGCTTGAATTCTGTTAGTGCTAATGTCACTGGAAACTTGGAAGTAAATCTTGATGATGGTATGAGCGTAGGACCTGCCTCTTTCTGAATTTTACGTGAAGATTATATTCCTGCTGAAGATTTGTTCTGTATTCCATTATGTCAAGAGAACACAATGTACCCTGTTGCATTTTAGATGTAAAGACTGAAAACAGCTAATATAAACAGTGAGATTTAGGGAGTAAGAAGTCGTTGGGAGGCAAGGCCATAGGCAAATTGTAAATTATATATTTCTAAATGATACCATCATATTAGGTCTCTTTCTAAGGGGGAGAGCCACATAATGGTTAAGAGGATAGGCCCCTGGAGTTAAGACTACTAGGGTTCAAATCCTGGCTCTGTCACTTACTAGCTATATATCTTTGGGAAAGCTGCTAACTTCTCTGGTTTTCAGTTTTTTCATCTGAAATAAAAGGGTAGGAACAATACCTCACAGGCTTGTGTGGGGATTAATACACAGGAAGTCCATAGAGCAATGCTAATACATAGTATTTGCTTAATAAATGTTATTAACTATTAGTACTTAATAGTTGCCATTTTAGGCTGCTAATCAGATAGGCAACCATGTTTCATTAGGGAATGACCTTTGCAAGGTGTGATTTGAGGATATTGGTTTGAAGGGAAGTTCAGATTTGTTGAGTGAGGACTGACTTCCTTGCAGGAGATGTTAGTTTCTACAGAGGGAGGTGCCAGGTGCAGGTGGGATTATTTTTAGTAGAATATACATGTGAATTCCCTGATTCAGTAAGGAAGTGTCAGTGTTTTCAGGCCTGCACAGAAATCTGAAAGAATTCTGCTTCTACCCTTTTATAGGAGAGGATAACCAAGTCTGAAGCCTGGAAAAATTATGAATGTTGTTATTGCCTTAACAAAGCCCTCTTCTTTCCCATCCTCTTCTTACTCTCTGTTTCTCTCTCACTCTCCGAACACAGTGGGACTTTCATTCTAAGAGTAGTGTGTTATTGAGGTAGAACACGAATATTTGGTGATTTTATCAACTGGTTAATCATAAAGAGTTACTTTTTACTCCCGTGTCCCTTTGTCATTTCAGTCAGTTGGCATTCTTGCTATCTCTTTCCTGCCAGCAGAACAAAGATGAATTTGATGGCAATTATTTTATACTTTAGAATGATTTTATTTTACTGAATATTGAGATACTTGGAAGTGAAATATTTTAGAGCTACAAAAACAACTGTGGCCAGATTTGTGTACTATGAATAAAGTCCTACTATGAATGAATTCCTTCCCAGCCTCTATCTGGGCTTACAGGGTGTACTTTGAGGGTCTCAGTCCAAAGTGGGTGACCCAAGAACAAAGATGTCTGCATTCTTCTTTTTAAATTCAAAAGGCAAAGTGCAGGTGCGAGACATTAAAATTTGAAAAAAGATGCTATTGGGCAGAACATTTTTTTTCTATTCCACATCTATCCAGAATAGGAAAAATATCACTTAAATGGGAGTGGAGGGGAGTTTAGAGAAAAAGTGGAGTGGTATGTTTGTGTGGCTGTCCTACCCCAGACTAAGGTGAAGAGTGGTGAATGGGTACATAGCAAACCTCTTTGTAATTGTGGAGATCTCAGAACTGAGAAGACATGTGCCTCTTTTTCCTAGTGTCACCAAGATGACTGCAGGCTTTGTAGAGAGGACCTTCAGTGGTATGGAGTAGAAAATGTGGTCTTGTCATGAGTGTTAGAGAAAATTCAAAGGGCTGAGTTTCTCCCAGCCTTACAGTGGGATAAGAGAACGTCAGAAAGCACCAAAAATTATCCTTGTTCTCATCTTGGATTCTTGTGTTTCCTTTTTCACATTCTGATCTAGTCACTTTTCTAATCCTATCTTTATTTTTTTCTAATTCTATCTTTTTTTAATATTTATTTTTTAGTTGTAGTTGGACACAATATCTTTTATTTTATTTAATTATTTTTATGTGGTGCTGAGGATCAAACCCAGGGCCTCAGATATGCTAGGCAAGTGCTCTACTGCTGAGCCACAACCCCAGCCCCCTAATTCTATCTTTAAAAGGAGTTAAGTCTCAGTATATTGTGTTTTCCTTGTTGCCTAGGTCCATTTTGGATTCTATAAACTTCAGGTATCTTCCTGTATGACTTGCTCTCTATTGATTCTTTCAGAGCTGTTTTCCAGAATCAAAACCATTTCCTGAATCACAGTCATCTCTTTATTTAAGATATTTGAAATTTCTTTTATTTGCTCCCTTAGGTCATTTTACTCTGTGCCAACTTGATTTCCCAAGATTGAATATTTTACTTATCATCTGAATTTCGGCATTGTGACGGTATCCTTCAGCATTCCCTCCTTTTTGGCACAATTGTCTGTTTTATTTCCAGTGTAATACGCCCTTGGTGGTTGTTCTTGTTCGTATTCTTCCTCTTCTCCACTTTTTCTTCCTCCTCTTGCTTCTCTTCTTTTTTGTGTGTTGCTAAATCATCTTCTCTTTTCTGATTGCACATGTAGTTTTATGTCAGTGAATTACAAAGAATTTCAATAGGATTTTTAATGTAACTACCTCTTTGTCTTAACTGAAATCATATTTTCCCCGAGTGATAATCCTTTCAGCAGTTTCAAGGGCAGAGTACTCATTCTTCCTCCATTGTGTTATAGCATGGAAATGGTCTGAGCAAGCTTTTTTGCTTACCATTGTGATTTCTTTCAATGGCCACTCCTCCATTAATACACATACATTCCACCTTCTTTCCATCCTCATTTCCCTGCCTTGGTTAATCTCTTTGCTCTATAACTATATTCAGTGAGGACTTTGGCAATTCTCTTCCTTTCTACCCTGGCTATTGTTATCATCCTAGAAAACTGAGCAACCATGGTGATATATCTGTATCCTTACACTTAATTTCTTACACTTAATTGATTTCTCCCTCCATTCTACTTAGCTTAGGTATTATAAGTAACCTAGAGATGATTTAAAGTATACAGGAGGATGCATGTAGGTTATATGCAAGTACTATACCATTTTATATAAGGGACTTGAACATCTTTGGATTTAGATACCTGTGATGGAGAGAGGGAGTCCTGGAACTAATTCCTCAAGGATACCAAGGGATGACTATACTCAGGTGGATGTAGCTTTGAACTAGAGATGCATGGGTTATTAAGTGGATTTGATTTCTGCACCACTGGCTCCCTCTGAGCATTTCTGGACAATGATCGAACCATAGCCATATGTGGTACCCTTAGTTATGAATAAAATCTTCTGAGTTATGCTCCTTGTTTTTAAATGCTAGCTATGTAACTATGGCAAATTGGTTAAGCTCTTGTCTCATTTCCTCAGCAGTCAGATGGGGATATGGAATGATCTATCTCATAATCAAGAGGGTTTTATATATATAGTAGTGCTTGGCAACACAGTAAGCTTTATATAAATACAGATATTATAAATACTATTATCATAAATGTATAAATTCCTCTAAGATATAAGATTAGGAGTAGAACTGCTGTTAGGTAAGATATGCATTTTAAAAACAAACCTGTTCTTTATTTTGTCTCTATTTTCTTTAGTCTGTCAGTCTCTCCCCCCACCCCTGCTTCTTTCATATCTATCTAGGATTCTGTTAGCACATTTTTAATATTGTGGACCTCAATTGTAGTGCTTTGTGATTGTTGTGTCAGTAATGGGTAAGCATGTCAAAGAAGAAGAGCAAATCCAGTTGTGTAGATCATTCATTCCCCAAGGTGGGCAGATTGGATTAAGGATGCAATGAGAGTAGCTTCTTTCTGCCAGGCACAAGGCTCTTTTTATCTCGGCACAGCTTGTAAAGTGTTTTGCTTCCCACTCTGTCTCCTTTGGAGATGTCACAGACAATGACGGTGAATGGGCTAATCTCATTTTCTTCTTACTTCCTTCTTCACCCAGCTCTTCCCTTCACCTGTACTATTCCCATGCACACATTCCTTTAACCGACAGACAAAATATTTATAGCTACTTATTGCTTACTATTTGCTGCCTTCTAACCACATTATCTTTCTCTCATTCTTTTTACTTCTGTTTCAAGAAATGTCCCTATGTCCTTTATTCTTTCTTAGCGTATTCCCTGCAACCCCTTGTTTTACTAGAAATCTGGTTTTCCTTGTATGATGCTGTTTTCCTTTTCTCTTTGTAGCCTAGTTGTTCTGAATAGGTGAAGTCAGTGTGAGACAGTGAAATTAATTGAGAATGAGTTATTTATTTATTTATAGTTATTTGTTTATTTAATAAAAACTTTTATTTGCTCTTTTTAAAATATACATGACAATAGAGTGTATTTTGACATACACATACATGGAGTATAATTTCCCATTCTTGTGGTTGTACATGATGATGTGGAGTTACACATGGTGGTGTATTCATATATGAACATAGGAAAGTTATGTTTAATTCATTCTACTGCCTTTTCTTTCCCCATCCCCACTCCCTTCCTGCTTCCCTTCATTCCCCTTTTGTCTAATCCATTGAACTTCTGTTCTCTTCCACCCTTATTGTGTGTTAGCATTCCCATATCAAAGAGAACATTTGGCCTTTGTTTTTCTGGACTTGGCTTATTTCACTTAGCATGATAGTGTCCAGTTCCATTCATTTACTGGCAAATGCCATAATTTTATTTTTCTTTATGGTTGAGTAATATTCCATTTTTTTGTGTGTTTGTGTGTGTGTGTGTGTGTGTGTGTGTGTTTGTATGTATAATTTTCTTTACCCATTTATTTGTTGAAGGGCACCTACGTTGGTTTCATAGCTTCGCTGTTGTGAATTGAGCTGTTATTAAACATTGATGTAGCTGCATCAGTATGCTAATTTTAAGTCCTCTGGGTATATACCGAGGAGTGAGATAACTGGGTCAAATGGAAGTTCCATTCCAAGTTTTCTGAGGAATCTGTATATTGCTTTCCAGAGTGGTTGCACCAATTTTCAGTCCCACCAGCAATGTATGAGTTTGCCTTTCTCTCTACAACCTCATCAACATTTATTGTTACTTGTATTGTTGATAACTGCCATTCTGACTGGAGTGAGATGGAATCTCAGTGTAGTTTTAATTTGCATTTCTGTAATTGCTAGAGATGTTGACCATTTTTTCATGTATTGGTTGATTGATTGTATTTTTCCTTCTGTGAAGTGCCTATTTAGTTCCTTTGTCCATTTATTGATTGGGTTATTTGTGTTTTTTTTTTTTGGTTTTAAGTTTCTTGAGTTCTTTATACATGCTGGAGATTAATGCTGTATCTGAGGTGCAGGTGGCAAAGATTTTTCTCCCATTCTGTAGGCTCTGTCTTCACATTATTGATTGATTGTTTCCTTTGCTGTGAAGAAGCTTTTTAGTTTGTTACCATCCCATTTATTGATTCTTGATTTTACTTGTGCTTTAGGAGTCTTGTTGGAAGTCAGTTCCTAAGCCAACCTGATGGAAAGTTAGGCCTACATTTTCTTCTATGAGGCACAGGGTCTCTGGTTTAATACCTAGGTCTTTGATCCACTTTGAGTTTCGTTTTGTGCAGGGTGAGAGATAGGAGTTTAACTTCATTTTGCTACATATGGGTTTTCTGTTTTCCCGGCACCATTTTGGGGGCTGTTATTATTAAAGCTGCTATTAATATTTATGTAAAAATCTTCATGTGGACATATGTTGTCATTTTATCTAGGAATAGAATTTCTAGGTCCTATAGTAAACTGTCAACCTAAATAAAAGAGAGAAATTTTCCAAAGAATAATGTTGTTTATTTCGGGGATAGCAGAGCATTGTAATAGGAATATACACGCCATAGTAATCTATTGGTGTATTCAAGGAGACTGAGGCAAGGAGAATATTTTAGAGGCAAAAATGAGGAGGACTATGTAAGATATTTTGGAACAACCATGTTTGGCCACAGGATTAATAATAAGAATGGTGCCAGTACAAGGCTGAACAGAAAATTGCTGGGCAGATGTCCTTGTAGAAGTATTTTTTGTGGAAGGTTGTGGTCTTGGTAGAGTCTTTGTGATAGTTACTATTAGACATTTGCCTGTGAAAACCCTTTCTTCATATCCTCCTGGTTTTTCAAAAAATGTTTTTCTTCACATTTTTTGATCCGGAGCATTATTGTTGTACATAATGGTGGGATTTGTTGTTACATATTAGAACATGCATACAATATAACAATATAATTTGGCCAACATACCTCCCTGGTACTTTCTCCCCCCACTGGTTCCCTTCCTCTATTCTATTGATCTCTCTTTGCTTTTCATGTGATTACCCTCCCCCTGCCCAACTGTTCTTTCCCTTTTTCCTTTTGAACTTTAGAGAAAAGACATGATCCTTGACCTTCTGAATTTGACTTATTTCACTTAACATAATGGTCTTAAGTTCCACTCATTTTCCTGCAAATGACTTAATTTCATATTTCTTTATGATTGAGTAAACCTCCATTGTGTATATATACCACATTTTCTTTATCCATTCATCTGTTGATGGACAACTAGGCTGTTTCCATAGTTTGGCTGTTGTGAATTGTGCTGTTATACATGGTTATGCATGTATTGCTATAGTATGCTGACTTTAACTTTTTTAGGCTAAATACTGAAGGATGGTATAGATGGGTCATGTAGTGGTTCCATGACTAGTCTTTTGAGGAAACTGCATACTGATTTCCATAGTGTTGAAATAATTCACAGTCCCACCAACAATATAAAAGTGTTCCTTTTTCTCCACATCCTCTGTGGCATTTATTACTGTTTGTATTCTTAATGACTGCCATTCTGACTGGTATGAGATGAAATCTCAGTGTAGTTTTGATTTGCATTTCCCTAATTGCTAATAATGTTTATTATTTTTCTTTATATATTTGTTGGCTAGTTGTATTTCTTCTTCTGAGAAGTTTCTGTTCAATTCATTCACTCATTTATTAATTGTTTTTATTTTGTGGTTCTAAGTTTTTTGAGTTCTTTATTATAGGTATTAATCTGTCAGAGGAGTAGCTAGCAAAGATTTTCTCCTGTTCTTTGAGTTTTCTCTTTACATTTTTGTTTCCTTTGCTTTGCAGAAGCTTTTTATTTTGATGTCACCCCATTTATTAACTTTTGGCATTATTTCCTAAGCTCTAGGGGTCCTATTGAGAAGGTCATTGCTTGTGCCCATATACCGGATTGTTGAGCCTACGTTTTCTTCTAAGAGTTGCATTGTTTCTGGTCTAATTTTTAGGTCTTTGATCCATTTTGAGTTGATTTTTGTGCAGGGTGAGAGATAAGGGTATAGTCTCATTCTTCCACATATGGATAACCAATTTTCCCAGCACCATCTGTTCAAGAGGCTGTCTTTTCTCAAGTGTATGTTTTTGGCACCTTTGTCAAGGGTCAGATGACTGGAGATGTGTGGGTTCCTCTCTGTGTATTCTATTTTTGTATCATTGCTCTAGGTGTCTGTTTTTATGCTAGTACCATGCACTTTTGGTTACTATGTCTCCAGCATTGCTTTGTTTTTTTGGAATTGCTCTGGCTATTCTGTGTCTTTTATTTTTCCAAGTGAATTTTAGGACTTTTTTTTCTAGTTATGTGATGAATATCATTGATATTTTGATAGGGATTGCACCAAATCTGTATAGTGCCTTTGGTAGTATGGCCATTTAAACAATATTAATTCTGCTTATCCATGAGCATGGGAGGTCTTTCCATCTTCTTGTATCTTCTTCGATTTCTTTCTTCAGTGTTCCATAGTATTGTAGAGTTCTTTTACCTCCTTGGTTAGATTTATTCCTAGGTATTTTTATTTTTCAAGCTATTATGAATGGAATTATAATGAGATTTCTTTCTCAGCAGATTCATTGTTGGTAAATAGGAAAGCTATTGTATGTTGGTTTTGTAACCCTATATTGCTGAATTTTTATTAGCTCTAGCAGTCTTATGGTGGATTTTTTTTTTTTTTGATTGTCTCTGTTTAGGATAATGTCATCTACAAATAATGCTAATTTGACTTTTTCCTTTTCTATTTTTATCCCTTTTATTTACTTCTCTTACCTAATTGTTCTGGCTAGCATTTCTAGCACTGTATTAAATAGGAGTGGTGAAAGTGGACATTTTTCCCATTTTCAAATTAAATTGTCTTATAAGATTTAAAAACTTTTCAGATATTCTGAGTTGTTTATGAAGAATAGGACTTCAGGAAATAGGTTATTCTTGTTAGTTTTTAGTTTGACCACCTATGTGAGAGAAATGGAATGAAGCAGAGATGAGACAAAACTCAGTATTTGATCACCATTTATGTATTGTTAATTTTAATGTAATACAGTTATTTGAATCCAAAGACTTAAAACAAACACATTACAATCAAACCAAAGAACCATATATATAACTGTGACAGTCTTCCTTTCCAGTTGGGTATTGATGATATTTCCCTACATGGAAAGGATAGTAAATGACAGGAGGAATTATATTTCTATTTTATAGCACCTCTAAAGTTTTCCAGTTCAGAACAACTTCACAGAAATAGAAGCCAAGATCGTTCTTGCTGACCCAAAATAAAGCCCACATTTGGATCATTTGATCCTGAACTGATCCATCTCTGCTCTTTAAGAAATAATCTTTCTAGGCACAGTGGCCCATGCCTGTAATTCCAGCTACTGGGGAGGCTGAGGCTGGAGAATCACAAGTTTGAGGCTGGCTTAGTGAAGACCCTGTCTCAAAATAAAATTTAAAAAGTTGGGGTGGGAGGGCATTTGGGGATGTAGTTCAGTGATAGAGTGCTTGCATTGCGTGTGTGAATCCCTGTGTTCAATCCCTAGTATGTTAAAACAAAACAAAACAAAACAAATCATACTCTTGCTTGTTGGCTAGGGAGAAACATTTGGAGCAACTTTTTAATGCCACTGATTAGTACTGGTATACCCCAAAATAGGGGTTTGGTGGTTTTGAGAAACAAAGAAGCTACCAAGGCTGCATCTTTGTTTTTGTGTTTCTGCTACTGTTTAGTGTAGGTCACACCAAAAATTAGAGTATGTATTGCTTTAATAGAAAGATTTGGCTCCAGGACTAGCAATGCTTTTATACTATATAGCATTATAAAGCTACAAGCTTTGTTTTGGAATCATCTCTAATTAAACAATGACCTCTCAAAGATACCTTAACTAAATCCCATACTCTTAAATACTTTTGCTTTATTCTGAATTTAACCCGCAACACTAATCATTTATTCAACCAAATATTTCCTAACAGAGTTAGCCTAAATATCCTACATTCTTTGGAAGGAATGCATAATAAGGAATAGAGTACATTATAGCTTTAAGAGAAAAGAACAGAAAAAGATATATCTACTTTGAGAAAGAAATTTCATGAGTTGCTTATCTGCGAATTTTTCATTTCTTAAATTGCTATTTGAGTTATTTTAACTTCTGTTTATTATTCATTCTTAGAATTAGCACCTCTGCTCTTGGACATATTCATAAAGTGGAGTGCTACTATTAAAACTATGAGAATTTGAACCTAAACTTCCCCCTCCATAGTTACTTACTCTTCCTCTTTGATAGCAGTAGCCACCTTGTCTATTGTCCTCATTGTATAATGGCAGTGTATTGGTAGTATTGGATCTAGACTGTTCATAACAGGGTGTAAATTGTTCAAAGGTACAACCTGAGGAACTTTCTGCTGGTCTATAACTGCTTCTTGATTGTCCTTCATTATAATTTGAATGGTTACAGTTTGATTCACACTGGTTTCCACATCTCCCTTGTGATTCATGTTGCTCATAACTAGAACACTGACTGGGTCCAGAGCTACATGATCCAGATCTAGATGAGTGACATGAGCCATACTCATATTGTTGAGAGCTAGAGCACAGACCAGATCCAGAACGACATTGTCCAGAGATAGATGAGGGACAAGAACCAGACACATACGGTTTAGAACTAGAGCACTGACCAGATCCAGAATAAGGTTGTGCAGATATAGAGGAAGGACGTGAACCAGACCCATATTGTTGAGAGCTACAACTCTGACCTGAGCCAGATCCAAATTGGCTGTGGCTAGAATAATGACTTGAGGCAGATCTCTGCTGGCCAGAGTTAGAAGACTGATTTGAACCATACCCATGTTGACCATAGTGGGAAGATTGACTTGAGCTGGACCAAGGTTGGTCATGGCATGATGACTGTCCTGATATTGAACGCTGTTGTCCATAGCCAGAAGTTTGATCTAAGCCAGATCTATTCTGACTAAAGCCAGAAGAACCTCCTGAACAAGATTCATGTTGACCAAAGCCAGAAAATTCTCCTGAGCCAGATCTTTGTTGCCCCAAACTGGAAGATTGACTTGATCCAGACCCATGCTGAAAGCTAGAAGACTGACCTGAGCCAGACCTGGGTTGACCAAAACCAGAAGACTCTATTGAACCAGGCCCATGTTGCCTATGAATAGAAGACTGGCCAGATTCAGCTGTGTGTTGTCCATAGCTAGAAGACTGACTTAAACCAGATCTATGCTGACCATAACTGGAAGACTGTCCTGAGCTGGAGCCACGTTGGCAACAGCTGGATGACTGTCCTGAGTATGAGCCATGTTCTCCATTACTAGAGGACTGGCCTAAGCCAGTTCCATGGTGACTAAAGCTAGAGGACTCTCCTGAACCAGACCCTTGTCCAAAATGTGAAGACCCTCCTGAACCAGAACTGTGGTGCCTCTGCCTAGAAGTTTGACGTGATCCAGATATGTGCTGGCCACAGCTGGAAGACTGACTTAACCCAGACCCATGGTGTCCATAGCTGGCAGACTGACCTGAGCTGGATCCATGTTGGCCACAGGTGGATGACTGTCCTGAGTATGAGCCATGTTGTCCACTACTAGAGGACTGACCTAAGCCAGTTCCATGGTGACTAAAGCCAGAAGACTCTCCTGAGCCAGACCCTTGTCCAAAATTTGAAGACCCTCCTGAACCAGAACTGTGGTGCCTCTGCCTAGAAGTTTGACTTGATCCAGATCTGTGCTGGCCACAGCTGGAAGACTGACTTAACCCAGACCCATGCTGTCCATAGCTGGCAGACTGACCTGAGCTGGACCCATGTTGGCCACAGCTGGATGACTGTCCTGAGTATGAGCCATGCTGTCCACTACTAGAGGACTGGCCTAAGCCAGTTCCATGGTGACTAAAGCTAGAGGGCTCTCCTGAACTAGAGCCTTGTCCAAAAATTGAAGACCCTCCTGTACCAGAACTGTGGTACCTCTGCCTAGAAGATTGTCTTGATCCAGATGTGTGCTGACCATAGCTGGGAGATTGAGCTGAGCTGGACCCATGTTGGCCACAGGTGGATGACTGTCCTGAGTATGAGCCATGTTGTCCACTACTAGAGGACTGACCTAAGCCAGTTCCATGTTGATTAAAGCCAGAAGACTCTCCTGAGCCAGACCCTTGTCCAAAATTTGAAGACCTTCTTGAACCAGAACTGTGGTGCCTCTGCCTAGAAGTTTGACTTGATCCAGATCTGTGCTGGCCATAGCTGGAAGACTGACTTAACCCAGACCCATGCTGTCCATAGCTGGCAGACTGACCTGAGCTGGACCCATGTTGGCCACAGGTGGATGACTGTCCTGAGTATGAGCCATGTTGTCCACTACTGGAGGACTGCTCTAAGCCAGTTCCATGGTGACTGAAGCTAGAGGACTCTCCTGAACTGGATCCTTGTCCAAAGCTTGAAGACCCTCCTGAACCAGAACTGTGGTGCCTCTGCCTAGAAGATTGTCTTGATCCAGATCTGTGCTGGCCATAGCTGGGAGACTGAGCTGAGCTGGACCCATGTTGTTCACAGCTTGATGACTGTCCTGAGTATGAGCCATGTTGTCCACTACTAGAGGACTGACCTAAGCCAGTTCCATGGTGACTAAAGCTAGAGGACTCTCCTGAACCAGTCCCTTGTCCAAAACTTGAAGACCCTCTTGAACCAGAACTGTGGTGCCTCTGCCTAGAAGATTGTCTTGATCCAGATCTGTGCTGGCCATAGCTGGGAGACTGAGCTGAGCTGGACCCATGTTGTTCACTGCTTGATGACTGACCTGAGTATGAGCCATGTTGTCCACTACTAGAGGACTGGCCTAAGCCAGTTCCATGTTGATTAAATGCAGAAGACTCTCCAGATGCAGACTGTTGTTGAGCAGAACCAGAAGACTCACTTGACCCACAACCATGCTGACCGTAACTAACAGATTGACCTGAGGTAGACTCATGGTGTTTCTGACTAGAACATAGGCTTGAGCCACTTCCATATTTTCCATAATTAGAGGATTGGCCTGATCCAGAGCTATGCGTTTGTCTCGTAGAACTCCCCGACTGACAGCCTGAATTGGATTCATGGTATTTTTCCCTGGAAGACATGCTGGATCCATACCCACATTGTTCATAGTCAGAAGACTCTCCAGATCCAGTCTCTAGGTGACCGTGGCTAGTATGCTTTCCCAAGCGAGACCTCTCGTGACCAAAGACAGAGGTCTGACCTGTGCCAGAGCCATGCTTTTGTCTTCTGTCACTTTCTGATGAATGAGTATAGCTGCTTCTGTGTTTTCTCTGAGTAGAGGACCGATAGGAGCTTGATCGATTTTTGTCACTGCTTATGGACTTGCCTGATGCAGACCTATATTCTTCATTGCTTGAGGACTGTCTTGATCCAGAACCATATTTTTCTTGTTGCCTGTATTCTGATATACCACTTGAGCTTGATCTAGGTTGCCTTTGACTAGAAGAATGACTAAAGCTAGAGCCCTGTTGTTCATATCGTGATGACTGATCTAAATCAGATCCATCTTGTTCACAACTTGATGACTTGCCTGAGCTAGATCCCTGATTTTGTTTTTCCCAACTCCTTGACTCACTTGAGCTGGATGTATGTCTTCTTTTACTAGGGGGATGACCTGAGCTTGACCTATATTTTCCATAACTGGAAGACTCACTTGAACTGGAATAGTATCCTTGTTCTTCACAGTTACCTGACTGAGATTCTACATTTGGTTCATGCCATCTCTGTTGAGAGGGCTGGCCTGAGCTAGACTCATTAGCATAACCAGAATGGTCATTTGAGTTTGACCCGTAGTCTTGTCCTTCATAACTCCCTGAGCTGAATCCATGATACTTCCTACCAGAGGACAGGCCTGATTTCTTATTATGTTGTTTATTCCCTAAAAATTCTTTTGGGTTGGCTCTTTCTTGCTGATGAGTACCATGCTTATTGTTTTCACTGTGCTCAAAGTGGCTTGAACTTGACTCTTTCCTTTCCCCAGAGCTTTGCCAGTGCCCAGAATTAGACAAAATTCCTTGTTCCTTCAATTTTCTGGATGTGAACCTAGGCCTGTGTTTAATGTTTCCTCTGGAGCTCTTGGAATAGGAATCATTCTCTTCTGCACTTGAACTTGAATAATTGGAAGAGGATTCTTGCCATTTGTCTTTCTCTTCTTCTGTTTCACTCTGTTCCTCTTGGTGCTGGTGACTGTGATCTCTCTGCTTCGACCCTGAAGCTTGGCAGTAATCTTTGCCAATGGTTTTATTACAAGCCTTAGTCAGCTTGAATATCATCAGAAGATATTCAGTAAAATCCACTTTGTTGTTGTGGTCTTGATCCAGACTTTGCATGATGATATCTACAGTGTCTGGATCATTTGGATTCTGTATAGGAACAAGGTACAGAGGGCAGCTCTGTCAGTATGGACTACACACTCAGTTAACCAATTGAAGGAAAACTGTAGAAATGTGAGTGGTTGGCATATTTAGGTGGAGCTCAACCATGTAGTCCTTTGGGCTAGATTACTCCCAAAGAGAAAGGAATATGCAATGAATAATGCAGAGAGAAATAGTTAGAAGGGGATACAACTGAAAGATGAAAGGGAAACAATTATTGTTGGTAGAAGAATGGTCAAATAGGAACATTTTGGATTCCCATATTAATCATATGTGGCTTTTCTTTATATGTCAAATTTAATAGTTAACTAATTAATTTATTCATTCAAGAAAGATTTATTGTATACTCTTATCTGCCTAGCATTGTGTTATATGAGGAAATAAAGCAGTGAACAAGTTTGGATCTGACAAAATGAAATTTAAAGTTAAGTGGGTCAGATACACCAACTTATAATTTATTGTAATAAAATTTCTATGAGTGGTATCAGAGGGTAACCACTCAGAATCCAAGAAAGGTTAATGAGAGGATGTGTTGCCTTTTGAAGGAAGAATTAAAATAAGCCAAATGAAGGGATAGAAAGGAAAGAAGAGGGTGCAAAAGATTCTTCCAGGCAGAGGGAATGACTTGAACAAAGGGCTAGAGGTGAGAGAAGGTATGGCTCATTCAAAGAACTGAAAGGAAATCCAGATTGCTAGATTTAGAGTTTGAGGACTCAAGAGATGTGACTAGAGAGATATCAGGTCTAGTTTATAACTTTTAAGCCATGTTAAGAAGTTTAGGGGCTGAGGATGTGGCTCAAGTGGTAGCGCGCTCGCCTGGCATGCGTGCGGCCCAGGTTCGATCCTTAGTACCACATACAAACAAAGATGTTGTGTCCGCCGATAACTAAAAAATAAATATTAAAAATTCTCTCTCTCTCTCTCTCTCTCCCTCTCTCACTCTCTCTTTAAAAAAAAAGAAGTTTAGGACTTTAGATTATGAGCAGATGGGAGCTGTTGGAGGATTTTGAGTATCAAATGTTGAGATTGGAAGTAGGAAATGGCTTGAACTAGGGGACTAAGAATAGTGATGGAGAGAAATGGGCTGTTTTAAAATCTGTAGATGAACTAGATGGAGGATGGAAGGTGGTGCTGCCTGCTGAGGATGAGGAAATGAAGAATGGCACCAGATTTCTACCTTGGGCAAAAAGGAGGAGGAATGAGTTTAGAACGGAAGACGATGAGATTCATATCTGACACCTGTAATTTAAAACATCTAAAGAATTCCAAATAACAATATTCAGTAGGCAGTTAAATTTAAGGAGTTGAAACTGAACAGCTAAATTTAAGTTCCCAAACAACTTATTTCTAAAACTGACAATTTTAAAGTGGTGCACATTCTTTTTAGTGATTTAGGAGTACAAATGTACTGAATTTAGAGGCCTTATGGTACCAGAATCTTAGAAATGAGCAGTGGTCTAGACATTTCAAACTGAAAAGACAAAGGGAAGGAGATGCATGTCAACTACTTTGCAATTTTTCTGAGAACCATAGGTAGGACATTTTAATATAGGATATTACACCATAGATAGGATATCTAAAAATCTATGTATGTTTTCTATTGTTAAGTAGGTTTATTGACTTTGGTCATGTTATGGAAAGCATATGGTTCAACTTTTGATGGTACCTCAATCCTACCAAACCTAGTTCATTATTACCACGTAGGGTGAATTCTCTAGGATGTTTGGCATATATGACAAAAAGGCAGAAAGTGATGAAGAAGAGAAATGCTAGAAAATTCAGTCCTAACTTGGAGTTCTTACCTTCAGAATTTGGTGAAACTCATTTTCCAAGAGTTCTTTCAGCTCTGCCTTGTTTAACGTGTCACAGTCCCCATGTTGGGTGGTATATTGGTAGAAAACATCAATGACAGTGACAATGCCTTGTAGGAGTTTAGACATCTTTTTTTTTTCAAATTTAAGTTAACCTAAGGGAGAAAAATATTATTATTATTCTTTTTTATTTAAATATATAAATAGGTCCAATTATTTTAGTAATTATCAGCCGTGATTAATTTTATCCTGTTGTAATCAAGAACTAATCCAGAATTGAGCAACTTGTTCAAGCCACGTAGCAAGAGAGTGATGAAATCAGGAACACAATCCATATCTTATTTCCCTTCCTGAATGAATGTAGGAGCAAAGACTTTCTGTTTTGGACTCTCTGCTTTTAGTAAAGAATATGAGCTTTGTTCTGGAGCTATAGAAATTCCGTGTGCCAGTTCTTTCACTTACTAGTTTTTTTTTTTTTTTTTTTTTTTTTTTTTTTTTTTTTTTTTTTTTTTTT